>NW_025533855.1:0-347500 GCF_020615455.1 Coregonus clupeaformis
TTCCATTCAGCCCCAAGAGCATTAGTGAGGTCGGGCACTGATGTTGGACGTTTAGGCCGTCGGACTGCCAGATGGTGAAGTGTGATTCATCACTCCAGAGAACGCATTTCCACTGCTCCAGAGTCCAATGGCGGCAAGCTTTACCCCACTCCAGCCGACGCTCGGCATTGTGCATGATGATCTTATGCTGTTCGGACCATGGAAACCCATTTCATGAAGCTCCCGACGAACAGTTATTGTGCTGACATTGCTTCCAAAGGCAGTTTGGAACTCGGTGAGTGTTGCAAGCGAGGACAGACGATTTTTACATGCTACGTGATTCAGCACTCGGTGGTCCCGTTCTGTGAGCTTGTGTGGCCTACCACTTCGCCGCTGAGCCGTTGTTGCTCCTAGAAGTTTCCACTTCACAATAACAGCACTTACAGTTGACCGGGGCAGCTCTAGCAGGGCAGAAATGTGATTCTTCTGCCAATATTTGTCTATGGAGATTGCATGGCTGTGTGCTTGATTTTACACCTGTCAGCAATGGATGTAGCTGAAATAGCTGAATCCACTAATTTGAAGGGATGTCCACATACTTTTAGTGTATGTGGCATGGGTTAGGACACAGTAGGCTAAACTATATCCCAGGCTTCTTCTTAACTGGTGAACAAGAATATAAAGGCAAAAACATAATGGTAACCGCAGCCTACACTTTAACCCGTTAAAGTATGAACTACTTTCATTGAATGAACTACTTTCATTGAAGCAGATGGGGTACCTTATATAAACATGAATTTCCCAAGCATTTAGGCCTACTATCATGAGTCTATTTTTATTTTTTATTTTTTATTTCACCTTTACTTAACCAGGTAAGCCAGTTGAGAACAAGTTCTCATTTACAACTGCGACCTGGCCAAGATAAAGCAAAGCAGTGCGATAAAAACAACAACACAGAGTTACATATGGGGTAAAACAAAACATAAAGTCAAAAATACAGCAGAAAATATACATACAGTGTGTGCAAATGTAGCAAGTTATGGAGGTAAGGCAATAAATAGGCCATAGTGCAAAATAATAACAATTAGTATTAACACTGGAATGATAGATGTGCAAGAGATGATGTGCAAATAGAGATACTGGGGTGCAAATGAGCAAAATAAATAACAATATGGGGATGAGGTAGTTGGGCGGGCTAATTTCAGATGGGCTGTGTACAGGTGCAGTGATCTGTAAGGTGCTCTGACAACTGATGCTTAAAGTTAGTGAGGGAGATAAGAGTCTCCAGCTTCAGAGATTTTTGCAGTTCGTTCCAGTCATTGGCAGCAGAGAACTGGAAGGAATGGAGGCCAAAGGAGGTGTTGGCTTTGGGGATGACCAGTGAGATATACCTGCTGGAGCGCATACTACGGTTGGGTGTTGCTATGGTGACCAATGAGCTAAGATAAGGCGGGGATTTGCCTAGCAGTGATTTATAGATGGCCTGGAGCCAGTGGGTTTGGCGATGAATATGTAGTGAGGACCAGCCAACAAGATCATACAGGTCACAGTGGTGGGTAGTATATGGGGCTTTGGTGACAAAACGGATGGCACTGTGATAGACTACATCCAATTTGCTGACTAGAGTGTTGGAGGCTATTTTGTAAATGACATCGCCGAAGTCAAGGATCGGTAGGATAGTCCGTTTTACGAGGGCATGTTTGGCAGCATGAGTGAAGGAGGCTTTTTTGCGAAATAGGAAGCCGATTCTAGATTCTAGTCTGGAAGGAGAGTTTACAGTCTAACCAGACACCTAGGTATTTGTAGTTGTCCACATACTCTAGGTCAGACCCGTCGAGAGTAGTGATTCTAGTCGGGTGGGCGGGTGCCAGCAGCGTTCGATTGAAGAGCATGCATTTAGTTTTACTAGTGTTTAAGAGCAGTTGGAGGCTACGGAAGGAGTGTTGTATGGCGTTGAAGCTCGTTTGGAGGTTTGTTAATACAGTGTCCAATGAACGGCCAGATGTACAGTGAGGGAAAAAAGTATTTGATCCCATGCTGATTTTGTTTGTTTGCCCATTGACAAATAAATTATCAGTCTATAATTTTAATGGTAGGTTTATTTGAACAGTGAGAGACAGAATAACAACAAAAAAATCCAGAAAAATGCATGTCAAAAATGTTATAAATCGATTTGCATTTTAATGAGGGAAATAAGTATTTGACCTCCTCTCAATCAGAAAGATTTCTGGCTCCCAGGTGTCTTTTATACAGGTAACGAGCTGAGATTAGGAGCACACTCTTAAAGGGAGTGCTCCTAATCTCAGCTTGTTACCTGTATAAAAGACACCTGTCCACAGAAGCAATCAATCAATCAGATTCCAAACTCTCCACCATGGCCAAGACCAAAGAGCTCTCCAAGGATGTCAGGAACAAGATTGTAGACCTACACAAGGCTGGAATGGGCTACAAGACCATCGCCAAGCAGCTTGGTGAGAAGGTGACAACAGTTGGTGCGATTATTCGCAAATGGAAGAAACACAAAAGAACTGTCAATCTCCCTCGGACTGGGGCTCCATGCAAGAGCTCACCTCGTGGAGTTGCAATTATCATGAGAACGGTGAGGAATCAGCCCAGAACTACACGGGAGGATCTTGTCAATGATCTCAAGGCAGCTGGGACCATAGTCACCAAGAAAACAATTGGTAACACACTACGCTGTGAAGGACTTAAATCCTGCAGCGCCCGCAAGGTCCCCCTGCTCAAGAAAGCATATATACATGCCTGTCTGAAGTTTGCCAATGAACATCTGAATGATTCAGAGGAGAACTGGGTGAAAGTGTTGTGGTCAGATGAGAACAAAATGGAGCTCTTTGGCATCAACTCAACTCGCCGTGTTTGGAAGAGGAGGAATGCTGCCTATGACCCCAAGAACACCATCCCCACCGTCAAACATGGAGGTGGAAACATTATGCTTTGGGGGTGTTTTTCTGCTAAGGGGACAGGACAACTTCACCGCATCAAAGGGACGATGGACGGGGCCATGTACCGTCAAATCTTGGGTGAGAACCTCCTTCCCTCAGCCAGGGCATTGAAAATGGGTCGTGGATGGGTACTCCAGCATGACAATGACCCAAAACACATGGCCAAGGCAACAAAGGAGTGGCTCAATAAGAAGCACATTAAGGTCCTGGAGTGGCCTAGCCAGTCTCCAGACCTTAATCCCATAGAAAATCTGTGGAGGGAGCTGAAGGTTCGAGTTGCCAAACGTCAGCCTCGAAACCTTAATGACTTGAAGAAGATCTGCAAAGAGGAGTGGGACAAAATCCCTCCTGAGATGTGTGCAAACCTGGTGGCCAACTACAAGAAACGTCTGACCTCTGTGATTGCCAACAAGGGTTTTGCCACCAAGTACTAAGTCATGTTTTGCAGAGGGGTCAAATACTTATTTCCCTCATTAAAATGCAAATCAATGTATTACATTTTTGACATGCGTTTTTCTGGATTTTTTTGTTGTTATTCTGTCTCTCACTGTTCAAATAAACCTACCATTAAAAGTATAGACTGATCATTTCTTTGTCAGTGGGCAAACATACAAAATCAGCAGGGGATCAAATACTTTTTTCCCTCACTGTATACAAAATGGTGTCGTCTGCGTAGAGGTGGATCTGAGAGTCACCAGCAGCAAGAGCGACATCATTGATATACACAGAGAAAAGAGTTGGCCCAAGAATTGAACCCTGTGGCACCCCCATAGAGACTGCCATAGGTCCAGACAACAGGCCCTCCGATTTGACATATTGAACTCTATCTGAGAAGTAGTTGGTGAACCAGGCGAGGCAATCATTTGAGAAACCAAGGCTATTTAGTCTGCCAATAAGAATGCGGTGGTTGACAGAGTCGAAAGCCTTGGCCAGGTCGATGAAGACGGCTGCACACTACTGTCTATTAACGATCGCGGTTATAATATCGTTTAGGACCTTGAGCGTGTCTGAGGTGCACCCATGACCAGCTAGGAAACCGGATTGCATAGCAGAGAAGGTACGGTGTGATTCGAAATGGTCGGTGATCTGTTTGTTAACTTGGCTTTCAAAAACTTTCGAAAGGCAGGGCAGGATGGATATAGGTCTGTAACAGTTTGGATCTAGAGTGTCACCCCCTTTGAAGAGGGGGATGACCGCGGCAGCTTTCCAATCTCTGGGGATCTCGAGAGAGGTTGAACAGGCTAGTAAATAGGGGTTGCGACAATTTCGGCGGCTATTTTTAGAAAGAAAGGGTCCAGATTGTCTAGCCCAGATGATTTGTAGGGGTCCAGATTTTGCAGCTCTTTCAGAAATTCAGCTGTCTGAATTTGTGTGAAGGAGAAGCGGAGGAGGCATGGGCAAGTTGCAGCGGAGGGTGCAGAGCTGGTGGCCGGGGTAGGGGTAGCCAGGTGGAAAGCATGGCCAGCCGTAGTAAAATGCTTGTTGAAATTCTCGATTATTGTAGATTTATCGGTGGTGATAGTGTTTCCTAGCCTCAGTGCAGTGGGCAGCTGGGAGGAGGTGCTCTTATTCTCCATGGACTTTACAGTGTCCCAAAACATTTTGGAGTTAGTGCTACAGCATGCAAATTTCTGTTTGAAAAAGCTAGCCTTTGCTTTCCTAACTGCTTGTGTATATTGGTTCCTAACTTCCCTGAAAAGTTGCGTATCGCGGGGGCTATTCGATGCTAATGCAGTACGCCACAGGATGTTTTTGTGCTGGTCAAGGGCAGTCAAGTCTGAGGAGAACCAGGGGCTATATCTGTTCTTAGGTCTGAATTTTTTGAATGGGGCATGCTTATTTAAGATTGAGAGGAAAGCACTTTTAAAGAACAACCAGGCATCCTCTACTGACGGAATGAGATCGATATCCATCCAGGATACCTGGGCCAGGTCAATTAGGAAGGCCTGCTCGCTAAAGTGTTTTAGGGAGCGTTTGACAGTGATGAGGGGTGGTCGTTTGACCGCGGATCCGTTACGGACGCAGGCAATAAGGCAGTGATCGCTGAGATCCTGGTTGAAGAGAGCGGAGGTGTATTTAGAGAGTAAGTTAGTCAGGATGATATCTATGAGGGTGCCCATGTTTACGGATTTAGGGTTGTACCTGGTAGGTTCCTTGACAATTTGTGTGAGATTGAGGGCATCTAGTTTGGATTGTAGGATGGCCGGGGTGTTAAGCATATCCCAGTTTAGGTCACCAAGCAGTACGAACTCTGAGGATAGATGGGGGCAATCAATTCACATATGGTGTCCAGGGCACAGCTGGGGGGCTGAGGGGGTCTGTAGCAAGCGGCAATAGTGAGAGAATTATTTCTGGAAAGGTGGATTTTTAGAAGTAGGAGCTCAAACTGTTTGGGCACAGACCTGGATAGTCTGATAGAGCTCTGCAGGCTATCTCTACAGTAGATTGCAACTCCACCCCCTTTGGCAGTTCTATCTAGACGGAAAATGTTGTAGTTGGGGATGGAAATTTCTGAATTTTTGGTGGCCTTCCTAAGCCAGGATTCAGACACTGCTAGAACATCAGGGTTGGCGGAGTGTGCTATGAGCCACGGAGTGTGCTATTGGCCACAACCAATACAACATAATAATGTCGTGTTATATCGAGAGATAGTCCTGTAAAATAACTTCCCTGTTTACTTACTGCTATTTGTCTCCATCTGCTGTTGAAGAAGGTCACATATGGACTATTTCTTAGTGACAGCCCACTTAAGTGACATGCTCAGGCTTTCACGCCCCAGTCTGGCTGTAATGTGAGCGCCTGAGAGGCAATACGGATTTTGCTAAAACTGTCAGCCACGTCACCGCCAGAGGTCTGACCAACTTTTCCAGCCCTTTGCGGACAGTGGTGCAGACGAATCCCTATGCAGAATATCTAGAATGAACATTTATGAGCATTTGCAGTGATTTCCAAAGAACAAGAGGACATAACATTTGGGAACATTGAAGTTATTTGGACTTTTTTGTTGTTGTTGAGGAGTTTCATTTTACATACGTTATTGTTTTGACTTCGCCTGAAGACTACTTGGAGGCCTCATTCTTACAGATTTTTACCGATATTTCGGCTCTTTCTTTTTGGAATACCAAAACAACACTATGAATATCTTCCGTCTAGCCGGTGACGTGTCCCATCTCGTTGCTATCATCATTCTAGTTATGAAGATATGGAGGTCCAAATCCTGTGCTGGTATGTTGACAGTGGTACTATTTGATTTATTAACTGTTAATGATTTATTGACTTGCTCATGCATATGCCTAATATCGGTTTAACAAACTTGGGGACACATTGCCTGACGACACACTGAATTTTTCTGCTGCTCTATGTTCGCTACATAGGCCTACTTCATTGCGGAAAATAAACTAACGTCCGTGGTAGCCAGGCAAGGTGACACAGTGAATAAGAAATGCATCTGTCCATCTCAGTTGTGAAGTTGACCTCACACTCCTAGTACTGGTCTGCAACGCTCACAGCAGTGCATTTGTTACTTTGTTGCAACAATGTAACAACGCGCCTCGATTATAATAGGTTACAATACATTTCAATATTTTGTGGTCAGAGAGTAAATCATTTTGACTTGTCCACTTCGACGCACAAGAATGTTACGTGGCAAAGAGTTCAGTCTAGCCTAATTTGCTTTGGGAGTCGCACCGTGGCCTGTTTTCTACCTCAGCTAACCGCATTGATCATGTTTTGCCATCCTCAGGTCATGAAATGAAATTGTTGTGTATATGTGTACATAAGCGAGATTAATGACTGTTGTGTGTTTCTGCAGGTATTTCTGGGAGGTCTCAGGTGCTTTTTGCATTAGTCTTCACTACAAGATACCTGGACCTGTTCACTAGCTTCATCTCCATCTACAACACAGTTATGAAGGTGAGGTAGCAGATAGTATCCTACAAAGAAGCCAATCAATCAATGATTTGTGTTCTAACCTAAACTCCTTCCCACTGTCTTGTGTGCTCAGGTGGTGTTCCTGGCTTTGGCATATGCCACTGTGTACCTGATCTACATGCGCTTCAGGAGCACCTACGACTCAGAGAGTGACTCATTCCGTGTTGAGTTCCTGCTTGTGCCCGTGGCTGGGCTTTCCTTCCTGGAAAACTATGCATTTGCCCCACTGGAGGTAAATGTTCCAGGTTCAATACATACTGTAGATATTGAAGATACAGGTAACTGCCTAAATAAAGGAAACACCAACATAAAGTGTCTTAATAGGGCATTGGGCCACCACAAGCCGCCAGAACAGCTTCAATGCATATATTATTATTATTATTATGATAAATAGATAATGGCATAGATTCTACAAGTGTCTGGAACTTTATTGGAGGGATGCGACGCCATTCTTCCACAAGGAATTCTGTCATTTGTGTTCTGTTGATGGTGGTGGAAAATGCATCTCAGGCGCCGCTCCAGAATCTCCCATAAATGTTCAATTGGGTTGAGACCTGGTGACTGACACACACACACACCCTTTAAACCCCCTTTGTGACCCCTCTTTCCAAGTCATTGTGAGCTCTTCTAACCATGGTGGCCAAAATAATGGGCAACTGGGCATTTTTATACATGACCCTAAGAATGATGGGATGGTTTAATAGCACCAGCTTTCAATATACTTTGTATCCCTCATTTACTCAAGCATTTCCTTTATTTTGTTTGTTACCTATAGATTATAATGAGCGATTCTATCACATCATGGTATAGATAGACAATGTAAGTGAGGGGCAACTAAAACCCCAAATATTTGCTTTTGGGGAATATTGGCCTAGAAGTCTCAACTTGACTGGTAGAGGGTCCCTTGATGTGTTTGTGCATGTGCATGTCAGACCTCATACTTGATTGAATGCATATCTTTGGTGCACAGATCCTGTGGACCTTCTCCATCTACTTGGAGTCAGTGGCCATCTTGCCCCAGCTCTTCATGATCACCAAGACCGGTGAGGCAGAGTCCATCACCACCCACTACCTGTTCTTCCTGGGTCTCTACCGAGCCCTGTACCTGGCCAACTGGGTGTGGCGCTACCACACAGAGGGCTTCTTTGACCAGATTGCTGTGGTGTCCGGTGTGGTGCAGACTATCTTCTACTGTGACTTCTTCTACCTTTACGTTACCAGGGGTATGTATGAGCCAGGGAGTGATTTTGACTTTGTCTTATATTTCTAGTACATATTTCATCCCCTTTACCTTTCCCTCTTTCCCTTTGTCCCTCTCCAGTGCTCAGAGGAAGTGGAAAGATGTCCCTGCCCATGCCCGTCTAAAGAGAGTCAGTGCTGTTTTAAACAACACTTGAGCAGTTCAGTAACTGAAAGCACCTCTGCCCTCCAATTATACTTCGTAATGGACTAGTCAGCAGTGTCACAGTACCCCCTGTATACCTTGGGGGGGTATATACCCAGAGGGCAACCGTCGTGTTGTTGGTACCTGGTGTGTTTGTTGTTTAGCCTTAGTGAATGTGTGCTTTTCCCTAAAATGACCAAATAACTTTGTCCTATGTTTTTGTGCATGTGTGTGTGGAACTGAATGTTAATGGGAATTGAGTAAATTGAATACTGTGGGAATTTTATTTTATTATACTTGCCTTATTTTCTTTCATAGAAGCAGATATTGTCCCGCTTGAAGTAGTCCAATGCAGTTTGTGCCTTCATTTTCCTTTTCTAGTAAATGGCATATTTTGAATGTCTTATTACATCAAATATTGTCAAAACATTGTATATCTGTGAGATATTTTTTCTGCTTTCCTGTCATTTCACAATTTCTACATATAACAGTGACCAACCTTCAAGGCTTACATTGTTTCACCTAGCAGTGTATTGGGAGTCTTGTATTTAGGCTGCTATGGGTGACATGTGGCATCCTTGTCAAGAGTTATGCTATGTTCTTCCCTTTATGAAAATAAGTCCATGGAGATGCCATACAGAACGCACTGTCATGTATGTAACTCTTATGTCTGTCCACTTCTTGACTGAACCAAGGTTCTTCTGAAATACTTTGTATTCTGTACTTTGATTTTACCAGTATTTTCCATTCCTTTAATATTCATGCATTTTATTAAGCAAAACGAATACACATTTTTGTGATGTCACAATTCATACCAAATATATTTTGTATTTGATGAGACATCAACAGTTATTTCACACTAACTAGAGTTAATTCATATCTCAACATTTATTGAGTAAATTTTTGGACCAGGATTACATTGGCAAAAGCAGATTAATGCTTCAACAAAATGGAAAGGTACTTACACTAAGTATCTTCATACTATGAACTAGATTTGTATATGTGTGCCAAACCTTTACAACTCTGGTGCCCATGTTGTAATTATCAACATTTTAATACCAAGAACCTTCATCATTTGTAAATCAGGTCAATAAAAGGCATCTTTACTGGTTCATCAGGTTCTTCGTGTTGATTACTTAAAATTTTGTTTCATCACACCAGGATGTTTACTCCTTCTGCATACTCACACTAGCGATCCACACCATTCAAAACCACACACACAAGTGATTCACACCACTCAAAATTCACAACATTAAAAAAATTCACAGCACTCTTTACTTTTCGATTGAGTATTCAATAATGGATGCCTGTTTACTCTCGTGGCACTATGACAACCTGGACAAATAGCATCACTTCCTCAAATGTCAGGGCTGGGTCTTCTATTAAGGATGATGGTTCAGTTCCATTACAGTGGTATTACACTGCATTTGCATTCTATCAACTCTTATTTAACTTTCTGTTCATTTACCTCCATGTGTTAGTGCATTAATAGCTTAATCAACTATGACTGACAATGGAAGAAAGTGCATCTGCGCTCTTTAGCAAGCCTGCCTTATGAAGTCATTGTGATGATTTTTCAAAGAACACAGTTGAATGATAAATAAGTGTGTAAAACTAATTTGCACTTCAGAGACAGAAAAAAGATACTTTGATTATTTAAGACCCTCATCTTCTACCTGATAATCCAGCACCATACAGTGAATAATAGTGGATATTAAAAGTCCCGTCAGTGTAGGAGGGTTTTGCGGTGTTTGTAAAGCACTTTACTTCCCTCTCTCACAGCTCCTCCCACCACTTTGGCAGCTGATGTGATTGACAGCGGTGTGGTAGCCAAAGCTGCTGCCCTCTCTATCGCCTTAACCTTTTTCACTGCTTTCCCTTTCCCTTTGCTTGTTACTCCAGCCCCCTCTGCCGCCCCCTTCCCCAGAGCAGACACCAGCTCACACCAGAACAACTTCTCTGCCTTCTTTCTGGCTGCCTCGTCCTCTCTTCTCCTCTCCTCCTCTTCCCTCCTTCTCATTCGCTCTGCCTCCGGTCCCTGCGGCTCTGGCCTTGTCTTCACCCCATCCTCCTCCTGCGTCAATGGAGCCATCCTTCTTTCTCCCAGAATGCCCTCCTGCACTTCTCTGATGGCTCTCTCTGCTTCCTGGTACATCTCGTTGGTGTAGCAGCCCCCTCCGTTCTCTGTCACCATCTTATCTATCTTCTCCAGGAGCTCTGTGACCTGAGTGCAGTCTGTTATCTTGTTGCTATTGTTAAAGACATGATAGCCCCCCTGACATCTACTCACAAACTCCTGGAGCTCCTGGCTCTCCTTCAGGAAGTCTTCCATGCTTTTCCCCTGAAGCTGGTCACCCCAGGTGAACAGTACTACTGTGTATCTGAGGGCTCCTGGTCCGAAGGTGGCCTTGACCCACTCCAGGGCATCCCGCTCCTCCTGAGTGAACCTGCCAGGCTGAAGGGTCACCAGGAAGGAGTGGGGGCCAGGGGCAGACAGCACCACACAGCGGCCTGCCTCAGCTGTCACCTCCTGAGGGGAGAGGCGTGTGTCGAAGAACCCTGGGGTGTCGACCACAGTGAGGTTCCTCCCAGCCACAGCTCCACTCTGTCTGTCACACTGACCAGTTATGGAACATGAAGAGATGTCCACCCGAAATGCCTGCCTCCCTAGGATGGTGTTCCCAGAGGAGCTTCTCCCTGCACCTGTCTTCCCCACCAGTACCATCCTCAGCTCCCCACTGTCCAGCTCCGGTGATGCTTCACGTGCTGTGACACAAATTACAGTAATTTATACTGACCTAACCAATCTAAATGTGTAACCTACCTTGAAATTACTGTCTGACATAGGCCTACGGTGTTCCTATTATCACCCATATAATATGTAGGCCTATTATATTTATAATGGTTGGGGGCTGGAAAATATAGTTAGCCTACATTACAGATTTCTGAGTGCTGCTGTTCATTTTCGGTGGCTGCTGTAAAAAATGCTATACAAATGCCATCTTTTTTGATGGAATGGAAAATCTACCCGCTAGCATCAACGACAGTAGGCTATTATTGTTTCAATAGTCTCTCACCCAGACTCGAGGCAGCACATTCCAGTGACGCCATCTCCACTGTCCCACATGAGTTAGCCATGGCGAACACGGCTGCAACTATGGATTATCCGTGGAATACCTAATATGCACTGAAATAATTGGGTCCTGTCTTCGGCTGCGTTACTTGCGTATATTACCAGCGCTTCGTCATTCTTATGATAGTCTTTTTTATTGAGAAATTAAATATATTTGTATCCATGTCCTTTTTCTTTTCAACCCGTTTACATGATGCGGCACCTGCGATGCGATGCTGCAGAGTCAGACCATGATGTCATTGTGATAATGCGCACACGCGACCAGACAGTCTGCCCTGAATGACTAGCGCTGTAAGCCTACCTGTGATCAGTTATTCAATCCTATACTGTCAACTTGCCATTCATGCTTACGTTTTGTTATTCGCATATAGGGAGAATTCGGAAAAAAGGGTGGGACGTCATATAAACTGGGACAGCTTTGTCCTGATGTGTTTATTTCTAAATCAAAACTATTGATACTAAGCACTTGCAGAGAAACCAAATTATCAAAATCACATCACTTAATTGGTGTGACGTCACAGAGGGCGGCAGAGCAAGCTTTAAACAGGAAGCTCACCCTGCAAAGCACACATAAGATCAGTGACATATATTTTTTTCTGTTTTGATGTTAAGATTGTCATAAATAATGCACTGTGCCAAATAGTACTGCGCAGGTTGACTCCAGTGGAGGCTGCTGAGGGGAGGACGGCTCATAATAATGGCTGGAATGGAGCAAATAGAATGGCATCAAACACATAGAAACCATGTGTTATTCCACTCTAGCCATTACCACGAGCCCGCCCTCGCCAATTAAGGTGCCACCAACCTCCTGTGGTTTACTCATAACCCGCAGTCCCCAAGGTTATATCCGTAGGTGGGTTTAGGCTCATTAAATATTGTGTGGATGAAGGGCGGGTGGGTGGCGGGCGGTTTGAATAAAGAGAAAATATCTTTAAAAATCCATAAATGTATCATTATTTTGCTATCTATAGGCTACATTGAGGTTAGTGCGTAACCCTAAACTTTAGGGCCTAACAGTACACGCATCAAATAGCCTACACGCCAATTGCCAAATGCTTTTGGGAACAGGCAGAAAATGTTAAAGTAGATCCATGGAGGCAAAAAGGACAATGTCAGAGTTTAATTCAATAAAAGAAAAGCTGTGAAATGGAGAGTTGAAAATAAAGAGAAGGCAGGGACAGAAAAGTAACCTTTTGGAAAGATTTGGTGAAGTGGTAAAAGAGGATGATAGCAGTGCCAGCTATGTTATGTGTGATGATTATGAGGCACTATACAATTGAGACAGTCACAAGATGGGGACTTCAAATAGGCCTATGGCACTTCAGGGGAACTGTAGCCTACCTCAGAACAGCCTCAATTAATCGGGGCATGGACTCTACAAGGTGTTGAAAGCAATCCACAAGGATGCTGGCCCATGTTGACTCCAATGCTTCCCACAGTTGTGTTAAGTTGGCTGGATGTCCTTTGGGTGGTGGACCATTCTTGATACACATGGGAAACTGCTGAGCGTTAAAAACCAGCAGGGTTGCGGTTCTTGACACAAACCGGTGCACTTGGCACCTACTACCATACCTAGTTCAAAGGCTCTTACATTTTTTTGTCTTGCCTATTCCCCTCTGAATGGCACACATACACAATTCATGTCTCAAGGCTTAAAAATCCTTCTTTAACCTGCCTCCTCCCCTTCATCTACACTGATTGAAGTGGATTTAACAAGTGACATCAATAAGGGATCATAGCTTTCACTTGGTCAGTATGTCATGGAAAGCGCAGGTGTTCTTAATGTTTTGTGTAATCAGTGTATAGTCCGGCGGTTGTGGAGGGGTTTATATTAGCAATTGCGGGCGGGTGCGGGTGAACAAACAACTGACCCGCACACCACTAGTGCATACTATGTACTGGTGCCTCAATACATAAACAGTTGCTAATAGTATGTTTAAAATGTTGTAATTCAGTCATTTTTGTCCCACTTTACCAACCATAAATCAAATAATATTTGTCACATGCGGCGAATACAACAGGTGTATACCGTACCGTGAAACGCTTACTTACAAGCCCTTAACCAACAATGCAGTTCAAGAAATAGAGTTAAGAAAATATTTACAAAATAAACTAAAGTAAAAAAAATATATAAAAACATATTAATTTTGTTTTCTCACAATAACGAGGCTATATACAGGTGGTTGTAACAATGACGCTGTGAGAGAAGCAGGTGCAGGTGAAACGTAAAAAAAGAAAAACATGAAAGGAAACAGCGTGACAGTGACCATATAGCATGAACACAGGAACAATACCTACTGAGGAATAAACTTAAGGGAGGGACATATAAAGGGGAGGAAATGAAGGTAATTGAGTCCAGGTGTGAATCATAATGATCTACAGGTGCACGTAGTGATGGGGGACAGCATCAGCTAGGGGACCAGGAAACACCGGCCTGAGAAGGGAGACATGAAAAGAGGGTGAGATACAATAGTGACTGGGCAGCTGTAACCTATACGTCACCTCGTTGACCCTCGGGAGAACCTTGAATGGTCCCACAAATCGGGGGCTCAGTTTCTTGCAGGTTCCTGGTAGAAAGCCAGACGCGATCCCCAGGGTGGAACACAGGGGTCTCACTGCGGTGGCGGTCTGCCTGTTCCTTTTGACGATGGATGGCGCACTGGAGTCTCACGTGAGCGTTGCTCCACACTTCTGCGCACCGGAACCACTCATCAACCACGGAGCTAGGGCCGGCTGAAAAGCCACAACACACTGGATGGGGGTCAACCCAGTGGAGGAGTGATGTAGCGGATTGCTGAATGGGCTGATGTGCTGGCTCGCTGGGTCGACTGGTTATAGAGTATCCTCTGCTGGATGAAGGCAATGCCTCCTGGGTATGTTCGAGACGTTGCACACTGCAAAGAACCTCCTCCATAGCCGATCCCAGTTGTGCCAGCTGGTCATGGTGTTGACGTAGAAGATAACCGTGTTCATCGACCGTCTGATAGATATTCCCATGGAAGGAATCGTACCCACTCACCCTGCCGGTCCTGAGAGTGACTCCTCAGGAACCTCCCCAGCTCCTGGTTCATCCTCTCCCCCTGCCCGTTGGCCTGAGGCCGGTACCTGGAAGTGAGGCTGACCGTGACCCCGAGCTTCTCCATGAAGGCCCTCCATACTCGTGATGTGAATTGGGGGCCACGATCGGAGACGATGTCCTACGGAAGGCCATAATGCCGGAAGACCTGCTGGAAGAGTGCCTCAGCGACCTGGAGAGCAGTGGGGAGACCAGGAAGAGGCATTAAATGACAGGACTTAGAAAATCTATCCACTAGCACCAAAATGGTGGTGAAACCGTCAGAGGGGAGATCGGTTACAAAGTCAATGGATAGATGTGACCAGGGTTGCTGAGGCATGGGAAGCGGCAGGAGCTTCCCTGCTGGAGTGTTCTGGTGGGACTTGGTTTGGACACATACGGAACAGGAGTTGACATAGCGAATTACGTCCTGCGCTAAGGTGGGCCACCAGTATTTCCCAGAGATGGATTGGGTAGTGCGAGAAATACCTGGATGTTCAACAACGACAGCTGTGTGCGCCCAGGTGAGCAGCCGGTCCCTTATCTCTGTGGGAATTCAAATGTGCTCGGGAGGACAATTAGTTGGTGCGGGCTCCCTCTCCAGAGCCTGGTGGATGTCCGCATCTACGTCCCAGACCACAGGCGCTACGACTCGGGAGGATGGAATTATGGGCACATTCTGGACAGGACCCTCCCCCGAATCGTAGAGACGGGACAGAGCATCGGCCTTGGTGTTCTAAGAACCTGGGCGATAGGTCAGTGTGAAGTCAAACCTTGTGAAGAAAAGGGCCCACCTTGCTTTGCCGCGGATTCAGCCTCCTCGCTGTCTGTATAAACTCCTGGCTCCAATGGTCGGTGAAAATGACGAATGGTTCCTTGGCACCCTCCAGCCAGTGTCTCCACTCCTCTAATGCCAACTTCACTGCCAGGTGCTCACAATCACCAACGATGTAATTCCTCTCTGCAGGGGACAGTTTCTTAGAGTAAAACGCACACAGGTACAACTTCTGTGGGTTACCCTGTCGTTGAGACAGAACTGCCCCCACGCCTACCTCTGAAGTGTCCACCTCCACCACAAAGTATGTTGTGGGATCTGGGTGTTTGAGCACTGGGGTGGAGGTGAAACGGCCTTTGAATAGACAGAAGGCCTCGTCGGCTGCTGGGCTCCACACCATCCTACGGGGCCCTCCTTTAAGGAGAGAAGTAGGTGAGAGGAGCGGCGACAGAGCTGAAGTTCCTGATGAAGTGGCGGTAGAAGTTGGCAAACCCCAAAAACCGTTGTAACCCCTTTATGGTGGTTGGAACTGGCCATGACCTGACTGAATCTACCTTCTTGTCGTCCATCCTCACACCCTGAGGGCTGATTTGGTAGCCTAAGAAGGAGACCGTCCTCTGGTGAAATTGGCACTTCTCAGCCTTGACGAACAGGTGGTTGGCGAGGAGGCGTTCCAGGACTGCTCGAACGTGAATGATGTGATCCTTCAGGGTAGCCGAGTAGATCAGGATGTCATCAATATACACGGCCACCTGGCGGCCTCGTTAACGAATGCCTGGAACACTGACGGAGCATTGGCTAAGCCATTTGGCATCACCAGATATCGTGCTAAATGCAGTCTTCCACTCATCCTCCTCCCGGATGTGGATGAGATTGTATGCACTCCACAGGTCTAGTTTGGTAAAGAACCGGGCCCCGCGGAGCTGCTCGATGGCACCAATGAGAGAGGGTACCAATACTTTGTGGTGATTTTGTTGAGTCCTCTGTAGTCAATGCAGGGACGTAATCCTCCATCCTTCTTGGCCACGAAGAAGAAACCAGCCGACGCAGGGGAAGTGAACGTGCGGATGAAACCTTATTGGAGCGCCTCTTGGATGTAATCCTCCATGGCCTGGGTCTCAGCCACTGACAGAGGGTAGATACGTCTGCGCGGAGGCGCAGAACCTAAAAGCAGGTCGATGGCACAGTCCAAGGGGTGAGGAGGAGGAAGACAGGTGGCGCGGGTCTTGGAGAATACCTCCCGCAGGTCCTGGTATACCTCCGGGATGTTGGGCTAAAGGGCAACCACAGGACACTCAACCAACGTGGAACCACAGGGGACAGGGAAGCAGGTCCTCCGGCATTCAGGTGACCAGTCTGTAATTCGCATTCTCGACCATGAGATGGTAGGGTTGTGGCGTTGAAGCCAAGGGAGGCCGAGGATGATCTTGTGGACTGGTGCACTGGTAATGAAGGGAATGTTCTCCTAATGAATGGACTCCATGGTGAGGGTGAGTGGTTGAGTGATGTGGGTGAAAGTTCCGGATTCCAAAGGCCGACTATCCAGGGCTTGAAACCGGAAAAGGAGAGGAGAGCGGGTATGAGTTGATGTTAAGAAAGGAGGCAAGGGTCTGGTCAATAAAGTTCCCTGTGGCACCGGAATCCACTAATGCTGTAGACACCAAAAAGAGCCTAGTAGACAGTGATGAAAATGGGATACTCACTCCTGCCCTAGGGGGTGGAAGATCACGTGACCATCCCTCTGCTCTTGTGGATCCCGGATTCGGACATGCCGGACACCTCTGGAGCTTGTGCCCTCCTTGTCCACAGCACAGACAGAGCCCCAGCTGTGTCCGTCTGCGGCGCTCTGCCGCGGGGAGACGAGTGACCCCTACCTCCATGGGTTCAGACTCTGTTCTCGAGTGTTCACTGAGGGAGGGAGAGAAGCGATGAGAGTACTGGCGCTCCCGAAGTAGGTTATCCAGATGGATGGCCATCGCAATGAGTGCATCCAAGGTGAGGTTGTCGTCTCGACAGGCCACTTCCGTCTGGACCTCTTCACACAAACCTCTTCTAAATAGCGTACGAATCGCCGGCTCATTCCATCCACTGGATGCTGCTACTGTCCGAAAGGTGAACGAGTACTCAGCAGCCGTCTGGTTCCCCTGCCGTAATTGCAGTAGCCTCTCACCTCCCTCTCTGCCCTCCGGGGGATGATAAAAAATACATTTAAACAGAGTCATGAACCCCTCATAAGAATCAAGCTCCTCCTCTCCTCTCTCCCAGACGGCCGTAGCCCATTCCAACGCTCACCCAGTCAGCAGAGAAATCACCGTGGCAATCTTGGACCTCTCGGTGGTGGGAGCTCGCCTCTGATGCGTAAAATAGAGGGAGCACTGAAGTAGGAAGCCAAAGCATTTGGATGGTGTACCGTCATATTTATCCGGGAGGGATAAATGGGCATCGCTGACCTGAGCGGATTGCTGAATGGGCTGATGTGCTGGCTCGCTGGGTCGACTGGTTATAGAGTATCCTCTGCTGGATGAAGGCAATGCCTCCTGGGTATGTTCGAGACGTTGCACACTGCAAAGAACCTCCTCCATAGCCGATCCCAGTTGTGCCAGCTGGTCATGGTGTTGACGTAGAAGATAACCGTGTTCATCGACCGTCTGATAGATATTCTAATTTCCTGCTGCTTCCATGGTTTGAGTTGGTATTCTGTAACAATGACGCTGTGAGTCGAGAAGCAGGTGCAACGTTTAATAAAACAACAAACATGAACCGTGACAGTGGCGATATAGCATGAACACAGGAACAATACAGACTGAGGAATAAACGTAAGGGAGGGACATATACAGTGGGGGAAAAAGTATTTAGTCAGCCACCAATTGTGCAAGTTCTCCCACTTAAAAAGATGAGAGAGGCCTGTAATTTTCATCATAGGTACACGTCAACTATGACAGGCAAATTGAGAATTTTTTTCTCCAGAAAATCACATTGTAGGATTTTTTATGAATTTATTTGCAAATTATGGTGGAAAATAAGTATTTGGTCACCTACAAACAAGCAAGATTTCTGGCTCTCACAGACCTGTACCTTCTTATTTAAGAGGCTCCTCTGTCCTCCACTCGTTACCTGTATTAATGGCACCTGTTTGAACTTGTTATCAGTATAAAAGACACCTGTCCACAACCTCAAACAGTCACACTCCAAACTCCACTATGGCCAAGACCAAAGAGCTGTCAAAGGACACCAGAAACAAAATTGTAGACCTGCACCAGGCTGGGAAGACTGAATCTGCAATAGGTAAGCAGCTTGGTTTGAAGAAATCAACTGTGGGAGCAATTATTAGGAAATGGAAGACATACAAGACCACTGATAATCTCCCTCGATCTGGGGCTCCACGCAAGATCTCACCCCGTGGGGTCAAAATGATCACAAGAACGGTGAGCAAAAATCGGGGGGACCTAGTGAATGACCTGCAGAGAGCTGGGACCAAAGTAACAAAGCCTACCATCAGTAACACACTACGCCGCCAGGGACTCAAATCCTGCAGTGCCAGACGTGTCCTCCTGCTTAAGCCAGTACATGTCCAGGCCCGTCTGAAGTTTGCTAGAGTGCATTTGGATGATCCAGAAGAGGATTGGGAGAATGTCATATGGTCAGATGAAACCAAAATATAACTTTTTGGTAAAAACTCAACTCGTCGTGTTTGGAGGACAAAGAATGCTAAGTTGCATCCAAAGAACACCATACCTACTGTGAAGCATGGGGGTGGAAACATCATGCTTTGGGGCTGTTTTTCTGCAAAGGGACCAGGACGACTGATCCGTGTAAAGGAAAGAATGAATGGGGCCATGTATCGTGAGATTTTGAGTGAAAACCTCCTTCCATCAGTAAGGGCATTGAAGATGAAACGTGGCTGGGTCTTTCAGCATGACAATGATCCCAAACACACCGCCCGGGCAACGAAGGAGTGGCTTCGTAAGAAGCATTTCAAGGTCCTGGAGTGGCCTAGCCAGTCTCCAGATCTCAACCCCATAGAAAATCTTTGGAGGGAGTTGAAAGTCTGTGTTGCCCAGCGACAGCCCCAAAACATCACTGCTCTAGAGGAGATCTGCATGGAGGAATGGGCCAAAATACCAGCAACAGTGTGTGAAAACCTTGTGAAGACTTACAGAAAACGTTTGACCTGTGTCATTGCCAACAAAGGGTATATAACAAAGTATTGAGAAACTTTTGTTATTGACCAAATACTTATTTTCCACCATAATTTGCAAATAAATTCATTAAAAGTCTTACAATGTGATTTTCTGGATTTTGTTTCTCATTTTGTCTGTCATAGTTGACGTGTACCTATGATGAAAATTACAGGCCTCTCTCATCTTTTTAAGTGGGAGAACTTGCACAATTGGTGGCTGACTAAACACTTTTTTTCCCCACTGTAAAGGGGAGATAATGAGGAAGGTAATGGAGTCCAGGTGTGAATCATAATGCTCTGCAGGTGCGCGTAATGATGGATGCCAGGTGTGCATAATGATGAATCCCAGGACCGGTGGTTAGTATTCCGGCCGGAGGGGAGGAGCAGGAGTAGATGTGACAGGGGTACCGGTACTGAGTCAATGTGCGGGGGTACAGGTTAGTTGAGGTAATTTGTACATGTAGGTAGGGGTAAAGTAACTATGCATAGATAATAAACAGCGAGTAGCAGCAGTGTAAAAACCAAGGGGGGGGGTCAATGTAAATAGTCCGGATGCCCATCTAAAGTAGGACAGCATGGAGTAGCTAAAGTGGGACAGTCTTAAAGGCTTTTCCAATGGACGAAAGAGATCCAGTTTACATTAGGGACCCCCTGTACTTAGGTTAGGCAGGGCTCTGGTTCTTCTAGTACTATATCCTGTTAATTATGTCTTGTAGTACTGTTATTTGAGTGAATTCAGAAAAAGTGGGAAATGTTTTGCATTTCGACTTCTGTAAACTCTTCAGACATCTATCCAACATATTAGCTTAATACATGATACATTTCTGAAATCCTCAGATGTTTCCTAATCATGCAAAGTTTTATTGAATTGTCATTGGGGTACAATTAGGACTATAATAATGGTGTCGCAGTTTATCTAACCTGCTGTCCCAATTGTTTTGTTTTGACAAATGTGTGTGTCATACCTCCTGTGAATATGATATCAACATTAGTTTTTTTGTGTGATTAGGAAACATCTTGAGGATTTTAGACATGTATCATGTGTTGGATAGATGCCGAAAGAGGTTACAGGAGACAAAATGTGTTCCACTTATTCTGAATTCACCCACTACTACTTTTCCTGTGTTTTATATACATATATAGGTACACCACCCGTTCACGAAAATGTATCGCTCCTACAGACAGCGAGTAAAGTGGCCGTGGCTTGCTATATAAAGCAGGCAGACAGGCATCGAGGCATTCAGGTACTGTTCGATTGAACGTTAGAATGGGCAAAACGAGTGACTTAAGTGACTGAGTGTGGTATGATCGTCGGTGCCAGGCGCGCCGGATCCAGTATCTCAGAAACGTCCGCCCTCCTGGGCTTTTCACACACAACAGTGTCTAGGGTTTACCGAGAATGGTGCAACAAAATAAAACATGCAGTCCTGTGGGCAAAAACAGCTAGTTGATGAGAGAGATCGAAGGAGAATGGCAAGAATCGTGCAAGCTAACAGGCAGTCCACAAACAGATAAATAACGGCACAGTACAACAGTGGTGTGCAGAACGGCATCTCGGAATGCACAACTTGTCGGCCCTTGACACGGATCGACTATTGCAGCAGATGACCACACCGGGTTCCACTCCTATCAGCTAAAAACAAGAGGAAGCGGCTCCAGTGGGCACGCGATCAACAACACTGGACAGTCATGCTGATGACAGAGTCAGGATTTGGCGTAAGCAGCATGAGTCCATGGCACCATCCTGCCTGGTGTCAATGGTACAGGCTGGTGGTGTAATGGTGTGGGGAATGTTTACCTGGCACACGTTAGGTCCCATGATACCAATTGAGCAACGTTTCCATGTCCCAAAGTATTCAGGCTTTTCTGTAAGCAAAGGGGGTACACTAGATGCCTAATAAACCTGATAAACTGGCCACTGAGTGTATATTTCCACACTAAGACTTTGGAATAATACTGTGAAAATGATGATAATGCCCTTTTAGTGTATGAGCTGTTTGAAAAGATTGCCTGAAATTTCTGCTTGTTTTTGTGGGATGGCCTTCCATGGTGACATCACTGTGTGGTAAATTAGTTAATAGACCAATAAGAAAGAGAGTTCCAAACCTCTCTGCCAATAACATCTTATTTTCCATTTCCCCCTCCCCACAGACCACTCCCAGACAGTCCTAGCAAAATTCTTGCTTGAGAAATAGTAAGGTACTTAATTGTTACCCAGAAATGATTTGATATTGAGATAAAAACGTTTGCATTGGACCTTTAATATTGGCATTTTGAATTGATATCCTCACACATATCCTCACCTTAATACCCAGTTGGCCTATGTATTCTTTTCAAATACACATACGTTTCTGAAAAGGATAATGTAAAAAAAGATAGCTAACCCTTTGTCTTGTTAATAAAATGTGGAACAACACAAATACAGCTGAAAATATATTTTTTGGGTAATTTCATGAAGATAAACCATTCAACTGATTTTACTGTAGACTAGCTAGTTGTGTGTTAAAAGGACAAAATTACAAACAGGTTAATAGAGAAAAATACTGTAAAGAGTATTTTCAGTTGAACAAAAGAGAAGAGCAAGTTGTGGATATAGTCAATCATAAATCAATTCAGGTTAATACAAGTTGCAACAGGGAGACATCTCGTGTACAGAAGCACAGAAAATGTATAGCGGGTCTCTTGGAGACAGGCCCTTTATATTCTAATCCGACAGTACCAAATGTTCTGTAAACACCAGCCTGAGAGGCTGGGAGGAAGACACAACATCAGCGGCTTCAGGCTCAGTGTGGCATCAAACTTTAACCATAACATTCAATACTGGCAGACATTTGATACTGGCAGTTAAACAGGTCAAAGGTAGGAACATCAGTACTTAGTTACAGTAAATCAAATACAGGAGACAAATTAATCAAATAATTCCCCATTACAAATACACACAACAATTCAGCTGGGAATGTCTACAGCTGTGGGATACCAGGTCATATTTGTGAGTTTCATCCTTGCCCCATGGTTTGAATATGTTGTGCGACAATTTTGAAATGAATTCTACATTGTAGTGGTTGGTGTGCATGAAGTGATTTCACCACTGGAACAACTACAGAGAGTAAGATAATGTGATGAGAAAACAACCATGAATATCCCATCGGTTGCCACACCTGCTTAAAGGCACTGAAAGTATATTAAGAATTTGTTGAGAATTGGTTGTATTTTGGTGTAACGTTCAGTCATAACAATATCTGGATACATCAGGATGCCTGGTTAGAGGAGTTCACCCACTCCACCTGGCTCCTGGCTGGCATGCTGCTCCCCCTGTTGCCAGCATGTATCACAGTGTCCTCTGTAGGTAAATCCCAGCTTTGGGCAGGTGTGGTCCTCACAATGGGAGAAGGGGCAGATGTGGCCAGCCCATCTAAATGACTTGAGAACAGTGTATCTGCACAGGTTCTGTCTCCTAAACTAAGGCCTGCTGTCAGTGTGTTCGTATCATGATGCACATCAGAGAGAGAGCAACCCTTAGGTCCACTCATCAAGTCAGAGTTTAGTCCAAAGAAAGCCTCGCTTTCACCGACTCCAAGACTTAAGCTGTCTAACATATCCATCCCCCCAGGTACAGGGTCCTCCTTCCTCTCTTCGTCTATCAGACTCAGTGTGGGGAAGATGAGGTCCAGCTCTGGTAGAGGTGGGATCACATCACTGACAAAACTGTGGGGATACTCCAGTTCTCCACTGTCATGATCTACCACTTCTGATTGGGCCATAATGTTATGATATACCACTTCTGATTGGGTCACACTGTCGAATCCAACTCCTGATTGGTCCAGGCTGTTGAACGCCACAATAGGCTGTTGGGCACTGAGGTCCACGGGGTACCCACCTTTGCTAGTCCCTTCCATTAAACAGACAGCCTCTTCATGGACCCCCGGGATAAATATTGGCTCAGAGATCCCACCGCTGACACCAATGTCTGTAACAGTACATGTAATGCTCTCTAGAGGGAGTGAGAGGAGAGGGCCAACAGAAATGAGAGTTAGTTACGTCAAACGGACAAAGGAAGTACCTGAATATTAAACTGAGGAATTAAGTGCATCACAATATAAAATGATTTTCTTCTCACCCTTGCCTGCTCTCTAATGCTTCAATCAAATACATTGAATCATTCATCAACTACATCTACTACATTAACAAGTCACCTGATATTTTCTTTTGAGAGAGTATGCGCTGGGGCCAGACTCTGGTGGTAGGCCTGTCATCCTCCTCATCGTCTGGGTGGGCAGGTGGGTCTCCTCCCATGACCAGGCCCAGTGGCACCGCCCCCACCCACTGTTTAGAGCGGACACACTGCAGGACATCCATGATCCACCGGGCCTCGCGCCACACCACCTCAAGACTCTAAACAGGGCAAAGGGACAGAGAGGCATGGGTGAGAGTTCTAATAGAGGGCTTATTCCCTCTCATACACACATACTGTCCTCCTTTGATATCTATTTCATGACTCTCTATGGGTAGTCTACCTGTGAGAGCTGAGTGATGTGACCAAGACGGCCTCTGGCCTCCTGCACCTCCTTAGTGTCCAGAGCTTCTCGCAAAGCCTGCTGGGACAGATGGGCGTCCAGCTCCAACCGAACCCAGACCTGACAGTACTGAGACAGGAAGTCTTGCTCGTACGTCCAGAAGTGCACTGTGAGACGTGAGGATTAGACAGAAAATAAAGAGAAACATCTAAGCACATCAACTGACCACCGACAGTTTCCTCTGAGCAAAAACATAAACGGCATAACACATCTTATATTCTCTATGTTGTCCATGCACCTCTCCCTCAACGTCAAGAAGACCAAGGAGCTAATTGTGGACTACAGGAAACGGGAGGGCGAGCACGCCCTCATCCACATCGAGACAGGGCTGCAGTGGAGCGGGTCGAGAGCTTCAAGTTCCTCTGGAACTTAAAATGGACCACACACACACAAACAGTCGTGAAGAAGGCGTGACAGCACCTCTTCCCCCTCAGGAGGTTGAAAAGATTTGGCATGGACCCTCAAATCATCAAAAAGTTCTACAGCTGCACAATTGAGAGCATCTTGACTGGCTGCATCACTGCTTGGTATGGCAACTACACTGCCCTCGATCACATGGTGCTACAGAGGGTGGTGCGGACAGCCCAGTACATCACTGGGGCAGAGCTGCCTGCCATCCAGTACCTCTATATCAGGCGGTGTGAAAGGAAGGCTCGGAAAATCATTAAAGACTCCAGCCACCCAACCCATAGACTGTTCTCTCTACTTCCGCACGGCAAGCGCACACACACACACACATTTGCTCACATAATACGCACATACACTACCGTTCAAAAGTTTGGGGTCACTTAGAAATGTCCATTAAAAATTTTTTGTCCATTAAAATAACAGCAAATTGATCAGAAATACAGTGCAGACATTGTTCATGTTGTAAATGGCTATTGTAGCTGGAAACTGCTGATTTTTTATGGAATATCTACATAGGCATACAGAGGCCCATTATCAGCAACCATCAGTCCTGTGTTCCAATGGCACGTTGTGTTTGCTAATACAAGTTTATCATTTCAAAAGGCTAATTGATCATTAGAAAACCCTTTTGCAATTATGTTAGCACAGCTGAAAACTGTTGTGCTGATTAAAGAAGCAATAAAACTGGCCTTCTTGAGACTAGTTGAGTATCTGGAGCATCAGCAATTGTGGGTTCGATTACAGGCTCAAAATGGCCAGAAACAAATAACTTTCTTCTGAAACGCGTCAGTCTATTCTTGTTCTGAGAAATGAAGGCTATTCCATGCGAGAAATTGCCAAGAAACTGAAGATCTCGTACAAAACTGTGTATTACTCCCTTCACAGAACAGCGCAAACTGGCTCTAAACAGAATAGAAAGAGGAGTGGGAGGCCCCTGTGCACAACTGAGCAAGAGGACAAATACATTAGTGTCTAGTTTGAGAAACAGGCCCCTCACAGGTCCTCAACTGGCAGCTTCATTAAATAGTACCCGCAAAACACCAGTCTCAACGTCAACAGTGAAGAGGCGACTCTAGGATACTGACCTTCTAGGCAGAGTTGCAAAGAAAAAGCCATATCTCAGACTGCCCATCTTAATCTTTTATTTTTATTGGCCAGTCTGAGATATGGCTTTTTCTTTGCAACTCTGCCTAGAAGGTCAGCATCCCGGAGTCGCTTCTTCACTGTTGACGTTGAGCACAGTTTTCAGCTGTGCTAACATAATTGCAAATTGGTTTTCTAATGATCAATTAGCCTTTTAAAATGATAAACTTGGATTAGCAAACACAACGTGCCATTGGAACACAGGACTGATGGTTGCTGATAATGGGCCTCTGTAGGCTTATGTAGATATTCCATTAAAAATCAGCCATTTCCAGCTACAATAGCCATTTACAACATTAACAATGTCTAAAACTTTATTTCTGATCAATTTGATGTTATTTTAATGGACAAAAAAATTGCTTTTCTTTTCGAAAACAAGGACAATTCTAAGTGACCCCAAACTTTTGAACGGTGGTGTACATTCATACTAACTCTACACACACGCACACACACTCACATACAATCATCATATACACTGCTGCTACTCTGTTTATCATATATCCTGATGCCTAGTCACCTTACCCCTATACATATCTAACCCTACCACTCCAGTATCCCTGCACATTGTAAATATGGTAATGGCACTGACCAAGGAACTGACCCTGTATATTCTACTTTACATTGTATTTATTTTTGTATAGTACTACTGATATTGATTACTGCATTGTTGGGAAAGAGCAAGCAAGAACTAGTGCGCATGACAATAAAAACTTGAAACTTAAACCCTGGCACCAATACTTACCCAGCTCAAAGATCTGCAGTGGCATTGTGAGGCCTGGCTCCTTGGTGCCAACTAGGGGCCAGTAGCTAGAGCTGAAGTCCTCACTGGGGGGCAGCAGGAGCAGCATGGACATCTTATCCCCAAACTGCAGCAGTTCCCGGGTGTACACACCGTACTGATATGCCTGCAGGAGAGGAGAGCAGGGAGAAAGGAGTGATGATCAGAGGATGAGGACAAGAGATGAAGAACATCAAGAGAGAGAAAAAGAAAAAAGAAAATAATAGAGAGCGAAGACAAGAAGAGGTAAGAGAGGTGTATGACATGATACAGTATATCATTTAAATGAGATCTAAAAGCATGTGAGTTGGAGAGTAAGTGAAACCATGGTTACCCTGTAGAGGGGGATGTTGAGCTTTGTCAACAAGAGAGTGACAGCGGCCCTGAGTGACCTCACAAACTCCCCCAGCCCAGAGCTGTCCATCGAGGTCTCATCCTCACCCTCTGTGTCCTCATTGGCTGTTAAGATGTTGTGGCATTGTAACCACGCCCATTCATCTCTAAAACAAAAATGCAGCCCAAAACACATCACAAGGAACTATCATTTGCAATGACCTGATTTGATCAGTCAGTAATCCTTAAAAACACTAGGCAAACATTGAGGACACACTTCATTATAAGTATTATACAGTATTCCATTTCATCATCAGCTATACCAGGTCAGAACAGTTTAAAAGTCAGTCTTTACGCAGTAGTGCATACTAAACTCAGTGGTAAGCTCAGTGGTAGTGTGTTAGCTGTGTTACCGGGACACATGGGGATTGTGGCGCACTCTGGCGTGGCATAGCAGGTTGGGCAGCCTCTGGGGCACTAGAACCCTGATCTGCTCCACTGTGCTGCACAGCTTCAAGATGCCCACGTACAGGCCAGGCTGGGCCCACTGGACACTGCGTCTGTGGAAGGACAGCTTCTCCTGGTGAGGGACACAGAGAAAGGCATTGTTGTATTAGCACAATAAGAAGCCTTACTACTGTATATAAACACAAGCACATAGTGGCCCAGCCAGGAAGGGTCACCTTGAGCTGCTCTGTGAGGGTGTCCATGGCAGTAGGCTCTGGGAGTAGAGGGGTCCTGCTCTGTTTCTTCTCCAGCAAAGCCAGGGGGACCCAGTGGAGAGGGGGGTCAGGGGGTTTGGTGTGGGCCGCACAATCCCTCACCGTCACCAGCAGAACGTTACCCTGCCTGTCCTTCAGAGGCTCATAGTACACCTGCCCCAAGTCTACTGTCCCCAGAGAGGACTGCAGAGAGAGGCAGGGAAGGAGAGAGGGAGAAAAGTATGAAATATCAGGATAAAGAGAAAGAGTGAAAAGGAAAGTCAACGAGAAACAGGCAGTGAAAGAGAAAGTTTACAGAAAATGTTGTCTCTTCATCTTTGCTAGGTGCTTGTTTGATGAGAAGGCCATGTACAGTGACCTATTAGTGTAAATTATAAAAAAAAATCACCTGTAGTTGTGCTACAGCCTGCAAGATATTGTGCCTGTTCTGAAGGAGTGATGAAGAGGAGGAGAGAGCGGAGGAGAGGGCCTGCTGGAGCCAGGGCACCTGTTGCCACGCACAGGACAACTGTAAGAAAGAGAGCGAGGGATAGAAAGATAGAAAAGAGACAATGTAACTTTGGAACATATATTTCACACAGGTTTACATACCAATGTATTCAATTTGATTGACAGCTAACCTTGGCGAACCAAAGGAAGTCCTGAGTGATGGAGGTGGAGCAGCACTGGATCTCCACCAATGGGAGCTGGTCATCTGCTGTGACCAGGATGTTTTCCTTGTTGTAGAACACAGTTGCCAGGTATACACCCCTAACAATGAGACAATGAGGAAGAACAGAGGAGAGAATAAGATTAGTTTCATCCTAAGGAGGGAAGACAGAAAAAATCTGAATAGAGAGGTAGGTGCAAGAAAGAGAGGGCTGAAAGGGACTGAAACCCTTGTTCAAAGAGTAGGGGATGTACTGAGGGAACAGAAACAGAGTGTAATCTTTCTCTAAATGTAACCATGTGAGATGTTAGTGGTAGAGAGACAGAGTTGTTGGGTGAGGAGCATTGCTGTCTCACCTCTGTAGGAGACGGACAAACTTGGTGGCTGACTGGAAGAGCTGCTTCAGGCCGCGAGACATTGACAGGCGCTTTCTGTGGCTCTGGGGCTTTGAGCTCTCTATGGGCCACAGGACAAAGGAATGAGAAATACAGACATGGAGGGCCATGTGAAAGAGACAGAGTATTATTTTGAGTGACTGATACTGTTTACTTTCTCATTTATTATACAGGTATTGAATGTACAAGGCTGTTTATCTTACACAAATCATTTGAATAGTATATTCATTCCCCTTGTATGAGAGGTGGAACTGAGATGCTGTATCTATGTTATGGTTGAAGAAGTACATTACCTATACAGTATCCCCTGTAGTGTGGCTCTCTGGTCTGCTCCAACAGTCTCCTGACCAAAGCCTCCTTGTTCCTGCTTGGAGTTTTCACCCCCATACACTCCCTCCAGCCTGCAGAGGGAGACAGAGCCCAGCAGCGGTCACTGATATTCACTGTGGAGTCATATGAAGTTGCCCCTAGACACTGATCCAAGGTCAGTTGTTTTCTTCAAATGGCTAAGGTTGGTATTTGGGGAGCTGATTCTTGATCTGTTATTAGGGGCAACTTCTACTCGGAGCATTGATGATAATATTGAATATCAGAAAGTGGTTTTGTCTGGCTGTCTGCAGTTCCATTTACTCACTGGAGGGGGCAGCACTGACTGGGCTGGAGCTCTGAGCCAGGCCCCATCCCTTCACATTGTAGGCGGTCACTCTCACAAAGTAGTGCACTCCCTAAAACACCAATACATTATCATCATGACTTGACCTTACAAACAGGCAGACCAGGGCAAATAACTTAACATAGTAGTTGTTCATTTATGCAGGTAACTGAGACAGTTGAGGTTAAGTGCCTCCTAGCCTCAGGGTGTTCTGGCTCAGGACATGTGACAGGGGTCGTGTGTGTCTTACTGTCGTGAGTCCTGTGATGCTATGGATGGGGGTCTTAGTGTCGATCACCTGGGCTGAGCCAAGTATGCTCTTGAAGTTGGCAGAGGTGCTCCATTCCACTGTAGGTGACAGGAAAAGAGACAGAGACATGGATGTATCTATGATATTGAGTACTGAGTCATAATTGCAATAGTGATTAGAGCCAATGTTAGAGTTGGAGTAGTAGAACCCCACCTCTGTAGCGTGTGATCAATCCAGTGGCGATACCGGTTGGCTCTCGAATGGACACAAACAGGGAAGAGGCACTGGTCACAAACAGTGACACACTACTGGGAGGGCCAGGGAGGTCTAGGGGACACGGAGAGATGGAGAGACACACCGACAGTAAACACAGCCTTGGAGCAAAAGGTACATAACATAAACAAATCAATGAGACTGGGTTGAGTGCGTCATACTTGTCCTTCATCACCCCTGACCCCTAGCCTCTGACCTGTGTGGTGGAAGCTCTCCCTCATCCTGCAGTACAGCTGCTGCCGTAGGGTCCAGAGGTGGAGCTGTCTCTGAATGTCGGCCTGCACATGTGGCCCCGCCCCTGCTCGAACCAGTAGCTCCTCCCTCCTGTCCTCCACCTGCCTGCCGGCCAACACCACCAGGGCATCCAGCTTGCACAACCACTCAGCCGGACCACACACTGAGAGAAAGGGATGGAGGGAGAGAGAGAGAGAGAGAGAGAGAGAGAGAGAGAGAGAGAGAGAGAGAGAGAGAGAGAGAGAGAGAGAGAGAGAGAGAGAGAGAGAGAGAGAGAGAGAGAGAGAGAGAGAGAGAGAGAGGATAGAGAGTGGGAGGGAGAGATAATAAACATGTTTTGCATTGTTTACACAGTGTGGGAACAAGATAGAGGGAAACTGTGACTTTAACTATATCTGTAAACATTACATTTAAAGATCACTCACTAGTAGTCACTACCCCAAAAAGAATAATGTCTTAATGTACTGGATGATCCATTGTTTGTGTAAAATGTGTATAACTGTTACTTGCCATCTCTTGATTGCACTGATTCAATGTACGTCAATGTGTAAGACTCACAGACGGGGTTGTGTCTGGCTCCTGCCTTTGTCAACACATGCAGCAGAGGGGAGTTCTGGGTTAGAGCAGCCACGTCCAGAGGTACCAGGCCCTGCTCACTCACTCTGTTTACACCCTTTTCCCTCTCTCTTTCCCAATCCTTCTCTTTCTTCTCCCCTGTATCCCATCCTCCTCCTCCGCCACACACTCTGTCCCTGAATAGCAGGCTCTGCACCGCCAGGGTGTCCTCATTCTCCACTGCCTCCCACAGGTTCTTATACTAACACAGGAGAAGGAGAGGGGATTGAGTGAGAAACAGGCACATGGAGGGATACAGGGTAAGAGGGTACATCCTCATGGGCATGGCAGAAAAATGCAGGAAGAAAATGTAACTTTAGATGATAATATGGAACAACAATTTAAGACAATTCGAGAAAAGCAAAGATAAAACACCCAAAATGGATGCAAAAGTCATTTTCTCTCAGGATGTCTTACTGTGGGTGTGGCCTTGCATGAATGTTTCGGCATGCCTGTCTCCCCGGCAGCAGAGGACTCTCCGCCCCTCAGCCTAACCGACAGGTTCCTGTAGACGCGTTTAGGCGAGGCGGGACCCAGAGAGCGCCGCCGCTGTAGAAGGTTTCTCACCGACACAGACATACAATAGATGGCACACACACAACTGGTAGAGAGTGGGAACAGCAGGATTCAGGAGGTACAGGGAACAATAACAGAAGAAGGTGGATGGATGATGGAGAGGTCACAGAAAGACAGAGTGATGAGAGGAATGGCACACGGGAGGGAGAGGGGGAAGAAGGGAGGATGAAGGGGGTGTGTAATAGGAAGAGCTGCATTAGAGGACTAGAATGGAGTGATACGGTAGGAATAAAATGAGGGAGGGAAAAATAGATTTAAAAAAGTTAATAGAACCAAGTCAGACTTACTGTCTGTCATCTTACCAGCAGTTAAAACTGTTGCAGCAATGTATCAGTACTTAAGGTGAGCTGGGTTGAGCTGAGCAGCACTGTGTGTGGGTGGATAAGTGGATCAAAGTTACAATGCCTGAGCACAGCAGATGGAAAATGCCTCACAGAAGTTTGAACATCTCACTCTTCTCCCCTTTGTTCCCATTTTCTAGTCTAATGCATTATGGCATTTCTTCTTACTCAATGGAGTCTCTGCACAAAGCAATCTCACCATCAATCTAATGGAATGGAAGTCTACAGAGTGCACAGTAAAAACTATTACATTCAGTGCTCCTGAGATCAAACATGTCATACATATATAACCATTTATCTGCCCTCACATTTGCCTTTATCATGTCTTACATTAGTGATGGATAATTGTCTATTCTTCTTCACCTCTTTTCAGATAGGAAAAACCAGCAGCATTGTATCCTGCACCGTTCACTGGATTCATAATCCAGCAGCCCACTTTCCTTCCAAAAGCCCCCAACACTTTTTTGTTGCTTTGACCAAAATGCTCTCTTTCACTTTTCTTTTCTCTCCTCAGTCACTACACTCTCTTCCATCCTTCCTCTCTATCTCTTCTTCTACCTTTTTTAAACTCCTCAGCTTTCCACTTACGTTCATGCCCCTTCCATTTACATCATAGTATTATTCAGATACAAAATACATCCCTGGCAAGAGATACCCTGACTCCATCTCTCTATCATCTCTCCTTTTCCCTCACCCATTTCCCCTCATCCCTCATTCTAATGGAAATGAAAGCCACATTCAATCTTCATGTCTGTCTGGTCATGTTCTGACTCTAACTACTCCAGGCCTTTGTGTCTCCTAGAGGAAGTGAATACTCCATTAGCTTGTGCTGGTAGTGTGGCACTTTCCTGTGGCCTCAAAGGCGCCTGGTGTCCCCAGCTGGCATTCTGTACCTATGTATGCCCACTTGTGACATAACAACCCTTCACTCCTCTTACCCCCTGCATTGCCTTTCCATGCATAGGGAAAATATAAGGGTGAGACCGCCTCACTGTTATTGGTAGATTCAGTTCTATTGTTTGTTTATTGTACCTTACATCTCTTATGGAAAGTGCCGATCTGTGTCTGTGAAACTGGTTGAGTGATGGGATTAGTGTCTATGCTGTATGGAGGTGCCAACAGATGACAATCACTGGACAAAAAGACTCCATGCAAACAAGAATTGACATTCAGTAATTTCAGTTGATATTGATACTTCTATGAAGTAGCATTAACATATTGCTATGCAGATTATGTCATTATTATAAATGTATTCCATTCTGTTGTGGCTTTTTTGTAGGCCTAAGCATTTGCTTGATAACAGACAAAGCAGTGTTTCACAGTGTCTATACATAAATATCCTATGACTCATACCTGGCACCAGGAAGTGATGCTGTTACTCGAAAGAAACGCAATCATTTATAAGTGTGTGAACCAAATAAGGAAACATTGGAAGATTTTGTATACATATAGATAATGAATTCAAAATTCCTGAAACATTACACCAGCATCTGATAGCAGCCTAAGTGCAAATGCAACAGTTATGCCAATGTAATAAATACACAGTTGTTTGAGCCCATGAATGGACAGAAAATGAAAGTTTCGAAAATTATCCAAGTTAGAATAGAATGCACGACATCATATTCAGCATGCACATCGCATACAAACGAACTTACAAACAGTGGCAAATTACAAATGAGTTCAATAAAAAACATTTCATACCCTATTGCAATAATCCACTCGCATCCTATGGCCTCTGTAACAACCTGGTTGTGTGTTGCATTATGAATTATTTGCCAGGTAAATATGTTAGATTAAAAGTATACAAGGCAATACCTTCCGTAGGTGTAAACTCCTGCTTCTCCCTGGTCACATATTACACCACAATCACCACGAAAGCGTCAACTAAAATTAAATTAATTAATCCTAAAGTTATGATAGCAATCGGAATTAATTCATCCCTCTCAGTGCGGTTAATCCACTTTCATGAACTTTCACTTCTCACGGTCAAGCGAACGTGCTCCTGACGCTCAACATACCATTTGGTACCTCGCGCCCCTCCCATCTCTCTCTCTCTCTCTCTCTCTCTCTCTCTCTCTCTCTCTCTCTCTCTCTCTCTCTCTCTCTCTCTCTCTCTCTCTCCCTCTCTCTCCCTCTCTCTCTCCTTCACATATGCTTAGGCAGACATGGACCAATTCAGAATTCACATAATTATACAGCTAGATGGAATAAGGTAGATAAGGAATGGGCTCCATATCAATAGGCTACTGTTAATATATTCCTCAGTCACTTTGCATCAATAACCTAATTGGCAAATGTATGCCTATTACAAAATGTGAAATAAGTAGCTAATGCAATGATAAAATGTTATTGTGCACCTGTTCTACAGAACTATCCATCATGTATTACATTCTGAAGTCTCTTATTTTTGGCTCCGCGTTAGTCAGTCAGTCTTTTTTGGCTGGTGGTCAAAGACATATGGTGTCTCTAAGCAACATCAGTCTTGTCTGTCATTTCGACAGGAAGCTAAGCATCACACAGACTGAGACACACACTGTGACATGATGAGAGACAGGTTGTGTGAGTGGAAAAAATATATATTTAGAGCAACAGCCCAGGGCCTCTATGTATGAAGATGAATGATGATATGAACATCTGAAAAGATGCAGACCCCAGCTTCTGAGACCTTGGCCTGTGCAGATCAGAGCACTCAGATCAAAGCAAATGAGAGATTATGGTTTTGTTGTAGGTCCAACCCCCCTCTTCCCCCCACCCTTCCAACACCTTGACAGCAGTCAGATCGCTAACTAGCTCTGGTCCAGGGCGTTACGTGCGGCTGAGCCTGCCATTATAACAGGCCACCAGCAGTGCAGTGGGCTTGTGTTGGCCAAACACGTATTTTATTCCTGGCCTCAAGGCTGCCACAGGCAGTGCATCGCAGGTTCAAATCCGGCATGAAATAAAGATACCTTTTTCTATGGCATATGCAGACATTTTCCCTGCCTCAGGCCATGCAGTGCTTCTGTTGGCTATATAGCAAGGGCATAAGACACGACTTACTGGTTAGAGTTAGAACCATTAATTATTTTCTTCTTATTTTTATATTTATTTATTAGACTTGTTGTTTCTGTTGAAATATCAATGAAGTGATATCATTGGTTGAGACCGAAATGAGCCTTGCTGTCACATGATTCACTATTGACAGTTTTGCCGCGAACATCTGTAGCTAGCTAGCTAGTTACATTACTTCCTTTTAGAGACGGTTCAATCTCTGACTTCTCTAGCTACTTGGCTAAACTTGATCACATTGTTTGTAATAACATTATTTAGCGGTAGTTAGTTAATTAAGACAACGTTAACCTATTCATTTTGACCCATTATCTGGCAGTTTGAATAAAACTATCTAACGAATGATCTCTGGTGACAGTCAGCTAGCTAAGTTAAAGTTAGCTAAAGTTAGCTAGCTAGCAACCGCGGTAGGAAAGGCAGGAAGGTAGGTTACAATACATTTACTTTAGCTCCATTGAAGGAGGCGCAAATATGATCAGTTACATTAATAAAACAAACCATTCTGGTCTGCATTTATTTTCAGGGTAAAATGACGAGCATGGACGTTGTTTATGAAAAGATTCACTTCAGGCACGATCCGAAATGGTCTGTTCATGTTCGCATGGGCCACCCCGTCCAGGGCAGCTTGATGATCTGCGTCGCCTGTGTCATTGAGATGATGGAAAGCAACAACGTTGCGGTATGATATCTAAATATTTACATTTACATTTTAGTCATTTAGCAGACGCTCTTATCCAGAGCGACTTACAGTTAGTGAGTGCATACATTTTTTAAAAAAATATTTTTATTTTTTCATACTGGCCCCCCGTGGGAATCGAACCCACAACCCTGGCGTTGCAAACGCCATGCTCTACCAACTGAGCTACATCCCTGCTGGCCATTCCCTCCCCTACCCTGGACGACGCTGGGCCAATTGTGCACCGCCCCATGGGTCTCCAGGTCACTAGTGGCACAGCTAGCACTGCAATGCAGTGCCTTAGACCACTGCGCCACTCGGGAGATATAATATTAAACATGTTTTATTGACCACATATTGGTATTTCTGCTACAACAGCTAACATGACATGAGATGTGATATATCCATATATGCACTTGGCTGCCCCTGTGGTTCCATAATTTGTTTTACTGTGAGTGTCCTTGGGTATCTTGAAAGGCGCAAATAAAATGTATTATTATTATTATAAATGCATATCTTGCCCTTCAATAGTCTGTGAGAAAGTCTGTGGCGCTGTCGGGGATCAGTGGGGTCCTGAAGAGCTGTCCTGGGGCTCTGAAGGAGCTGCTACTACAGGACCATAGGGTCTGTCTGCATTTCACAGCATCTTTACTGGGTAAGAAACACACACACACACACACACACACACACACACACACACACACACACACACACACACACACACACACACACACACACACACACACACACAATCAAACAAAGCCTTGCTTTATCCCTTACTTTATTTGAATCCCTGTTTTCTGTACAGGGATGCTTCACACAGTAGAGGACCCAGCCACTCTGAAGCAGGCCATACAGGGTAAGAGAAAAGCTTAAATGCCCTGATTATAAACACGGCTGCTTGAGAATGCTCACTCTTTACTGACTAAATCATAATATCGTTGTACTATTGTCTCAACTTGTACCCCATGTCACTACATACTATAGCATGACCAGGTTTGTTGGCTCTCATAGTCTGGGTTTAAGAGAGATATGGGTTGTTGAGTGCCTCAGCAGAATTGTTAATTAGAGTGTTGCTGTTTATGGAACCCCACAGGACCACTGTGTTGAAGCATTTCACCTGTGTTCAAGCACTAACAATATCACTGTGTGCACTGTGCCAGGATAAAGTGTGAAATGCACAATTTGCAAGTTTTCAAAACAGTGTTAATTGAGCCCTAAGAATAATGCTATGATAAGTTTCTTTCTTTCTTTCTTTCTTTCTTTCTTTCTTTCTTTCTTTCTTTCTTTCTTTCTTTCTTTCTTTCTCGGTTCAGTGCTGGTTCAGCTGCTCTTGGAGTTACAGAGTGAACAGTATGTGTACTACATCCTGGATGAGATACACACACAGGTGAGTAATATCACACATACAGGTCTGAGCGGGCTGAGATGTGGACAAGTCCTCTCACACTACTAGAAAGAAGCTTGATTAGAGTCAAAGGATGGAATAAAGAAGTTGGTGCACCTTTGTTACTGGTGGGAATGGAAGGGTGGATTGTGGACTAACTGTCATTGACAAGACTGACAGGAATTAAGTGATACAGTACTCTAGGAATAGATTGATTTGGTTGGTATGAATTTAGACACAAAAAGTGTGTGAAAATGATTCTAGAGCCCCCTCTCTGTCCCATGTCCAGCTGTGTGACCAGTCCAGTGTGAGGGGTTTCCTGCCCACCTTCACCTTCTTGGGGAAGCTGGTAGATGCTGTTCCTTCCCTGCCACAGAGCCTGGCCTCCAGCCACGGTGAGATAGTGTACCACACCACCACCATCTCTCACTAAGCTCACATTAAAATACTCTTCCTTCTTTGTGCTACCATTGAGTGTTTACCTTCGTTCACCCTCAATGCGTTCTCTGCCCTATTATTTTTACCACCATTACCTGTGTAATGACCAGGGACTTGGCCCATTAGTCATTTGTATCTTAACTTAGGTCACGTGGGGCTGGCATATCATTGAAAGGTTTTAGCCTGTTTGGTGGTGAGCTGTGTGTGTGTGTGTGTGTGTGTGTGTGTGTGTTATTGTGAATTTGCCTGTACTGGTTTTATAGTTTGGCCGTGGCTGCGAATACTGAGTTTTCGCCCCCGCACTGGCCCTCTGGAAACCTCTTTCTCAAAGCTAAGGATCTGCACATGTTATTTTATGCACACATTTTTTCTACATAGCTGCTGCTCACACTCCACCTCCCTTCACGTTTCTCTCTTTACTCACCCTATGAAACATGATGTAGCCGATGTCGCTGCCTCATATTTTTGAATAGCTGAAATAAAAACCACGCAGGGATTTGAATGAATGTTCTAAAAAAATACATTATGAAGGCTACAACCCTTTCTGTCTGTTGAAACGGATATTGCAGTTGCACAAGCAGGAGGCAGTCCCTACACATTGCATTGGAGCAGTCCGCATTTTGTGTGATGATGTAGGCTAATCTTTATAGTTGCTGCCATATCGAAGCCACCAGCCAGAGTTGCTGAAAAAGAACACTACTACTTTGACTGCCGGTCTGCCTCCTGCTATAGCCAATGTTTGCAATAGTTATGAAAATAGAACATTACATCGCTAATTAGACTGCGTGTCTGGGTCTTGCTTGTATTTGATATGCTGCCTATATAGCTGCATGTATAACTCCCCATTTTAAGCACACACAGGCCCTATAACTGCTATTTTGCCTCTCAATGATCATGTAAGTAGCCTACTGCATGAGTAAGCTACCTATAGCTGTTCCACCTCTGGGCACCCGAACCATCTAGGCAGCCAAGCGCGTATCCCGACCGGTAACCAGAGTGTGAAAATGGGCAAGTTCATTTTGAATCGCCCGGGGCCCCGGTTGCTTATGTTTGCAATACTGTTACAACAGACACCAAGTTTGTACAAACATGTTGATCATGTATTTTGTGTGCAACATGAAAATAGCTGTATGTAGCCCAACTCCCCTCCTGAAAAAATTACATGAAATTGCGCTTATGCTTAAGAGCCTACTGGGGCATGGAATGCAATAGTTGTAACATGTCGACCATGTCTTTTGTGTGCAACATTCATCGGAGATCAAGGAGGGAGCGGTAGCGAGCGGCGCACTGAGCAACAGCTACGTAGGTAGCGGAGTGGGCAGCGCCACATAAAAAGAAAAAAAATCCTGCAAATGAGCAGAAATCTCTTGTATCGTTAGCCACAGAACTTTCAGGTTCCAGAAAATGCAGAACCGCAGCCACTCTGTAATAGTTTTGTGTGTGTGGGCATTGTCAGTGTTTTACTATTGTGTCTAAGCAGCACGGTGTCGTGAGTCCATGTGGACTGCCGCTATTGACGGTGCCTGCCTGTCAGCGAGCTCACACCACCCAGCTGGTATACAGGCACTGAGGCCCTGAATGGGGAAAGGAGTGAGAGCGAGAATGAAAGAGAGCAAGTGTGAGAGAGAGCGAGAGTGAGAGAGAGAGAGCGAGAGAGCGAGAGAGATGGATAGAGAAAGTACAGTAGAGAGGGAGAAACTATTCAATACAGAGAACTCCACTCACGAATAGTAGCCACAGCTTGTTTTTAATCATCGAATGTCAAATTCATGTCATTATTTTCCTTTACATTACTTTGCATAGTGTTGAAATGCACAGACAGACATGTTTTCTACCTCCTTTCTCTCATCTCCTCCCGTTCGTATTGTGGTGTAACCAGACATGGCTGGAGCTGGGAGTCTCTCCTGGCTGGCTGCCTCTGGAGTCGGACATGTTCCACAGAGCAGCTGTGTCTGGGCCTCTGACTCTCAGGCTGGCTGGCTTGTGTGAGCAGCTCTAGCTCGCTGCGTCAAAGTTAAACAAACTCAATTCAACAGGGTGCCTGACTGAGTCATGTGTAGTATCAGCCTGCCATGCTTTATGCACACAACTGTCTGTGTTCTCCGCTACTCTCAGCCAAGAGTGTAGCTGGGGTTTAATTCCAGCTTTGTTCACTGTTTTCCCTTCCATCGGCCATCGCCCTCATTTTCTGTCTGTCTCTGCCTTAGTGTGTGTATGTGTCTCTCTCATTTCCTCTCCCCCACCTCCCTTTTTAATTATCTTCCTCTCTCCCCTCCTCCCTCCCTCTCTCTCGCTCCAGTGCCCCTGTTGGAGCAGTTGTGCTCAACGCTGCTCTACCCAGACGAGGGTCTGAAGGCCTCAGTGTTCTACGTGTGGCAGAGGGTGTGGGGGGCGGCGGGAGCTGCCCAGTCCCTCCCCTCCCCCCTCAGAGACAGGATGTGTTTGCTGCTGCTGCAGACCCTGGCCCACGCCTGCTCCACTCAGCTCACCATCAACTGCCTGGGTGAGAACCATCATATTCAAGGGGACAGTGCTTATTACCATATAATAAGCGAATGTAGCTATGATATGTGCATGTAACCTAACATTTAGCATGAATCAGTGAATATGGAAGTGTGTTTTCTGTTTGTGTGTCAGGTTTCCTGAAGCAGCTGCTAAAGCTGGGTGAGGTGGTGTCTGTGCTGATGAACAGCCCCTGTGAGCAGATCCGGTCTGATCTGGATCAGAGCCTGGGCCAGGACCGAGAGGACCAGTCCAGCACCCATCTCTCTCTGGAGCGCTGCCCACTGCCACTCATACTCAAAAAGGTTTCACCAATCCACCACCATTTTGTCTTTAAAATGTGATAGCAACAGTAGAAGCAATCTTTGACTGATTACATTGAGTGTCTATAAAACGACAGTGTTTGAAGACATTGTCATGACGACTAATGTGTGTGTGTGTTGTAGCTGTTGCTGAGTGGGGATGAGACATTGCAGGTGGCCAGTGCTCAGTGTATGGCTGCTATCCTGGTCCACTCCCCCAGCCAGTACTGTGCTTCCTTCATCCAGGCAGACGTACCCGGTGAGAGAACTTGTTTGAATGTCTGAGAAGCCTTATGCCCATTCTGTTACTGTATCTTTCTCTCCTGTGTCTCACCATTCTCTCCCAGAGTTTCTGTTTGAGCGTCTGAGCAGTGGCAGTGAGGTGTTGCTCTGGTCCGTCTACAGCTGTCTGCTGCTGCTCACTGAGGACCCGCTCTTCTTCTCCCAGTGTCACTCTGTCTACGGTGAGAGAAAAGAGGACACACACACACACAGAATCACACACACACAGAATCACACACACACACACAGAATCACACACACACACAGAATCACACACACACACAGAATCACACACACACACACACAGAATCACACACACACACAGAATCACAGTATGGCATCATAGGATTACTGAGCAAGACGTAAAAGTCACAGTGTGTGTGTGTCAGGTATTGAGTCTCTGGTACGCAGTCTGAAGGAGGCCCTGAGGCTGACTAACGTGGAGGTGCAGAGACAGGGCCTGCTGCTGCTCACAGAGATACTGGAGAGGTGAGGCATCGGGTCTGTCTACCCCATACATTCTATTTGACATTTTGTGAATGTATCGCAAGTTGTCCTTTACATTTCAGTGAAAGTGACAAGACTGGTCTCAAAGTGCTGAACAAGCACGAGAGAAAGGCGTGAGAGAGAGGGGTAATTTGACCTCATTCACAGCATCTCGTATATTGTGGGTTGTTGCGTGTAGGGGAGTGTTTAGAGGGTTTTCCAGGTTCCTCTGGGCTGTCCAGCGGCTGTTGTGGCAACAGCCTGCCTGACCACATCTATTATGGTACCATGTCGCTGACGTCAGAAAAACACTGTTGAGCTTTGTGACAGCGATAGGTCACAGCTGTTTATTTTGTGACTGTCTTTCTCTCTCCAGGCAGCCTGTGGGGGTGCGTCTGTTCCCGAGCGGTCCAGGGTTTGTGGCCGTGGCAGAGGCGGTGCTCTCAGGAGTCTCCTCCCCCTGTCTGCAGGTGGCAACACAGGCAGCCAACGCTGCCACTGCCCTCCTCAGGTACACAGACAGACAGACAGATGCAGGCTGTGAGCGTACCAATGTTATTAGAAAGTCACCACAAACGTGAGCTAAAGATACATGTTGATTGTCCATCTCCCTCTCTGTGTACTGTGTGTCTCTGTAGAATGAACCACCAGTCCAGCCCAGTGCAGTACAAAGAGCTGGAGAAGCTGGTGGAAGCCATTATTGCAAGGTGCACTGAGCTGCCCTTACCTGCCTCCTCACGGTGCAGAGTGAGTCAGTCTCTGTTCACCTTTGTGTGTCAGCACTGGGAGAACTCCACTTCATTTCATTTCAGGAATCATCATTGAAAAAGTTTATTGACTGTGTCCCTGTTACTCTCTCTTCCAGGTGAGCCTTAAAGGAGCTGAGCCCAGCAGCCAGGCCTCGAGAGCGGGAGGGTTTCTACTCCAGGCCCTGGTCTGTTTCCATGCCGCATGCAGGTCAGTGAGGCAGAATGAAATTGTTGCAGTCGCAGATAACATGTTTAATGTTTGTTTGTGTGTCTGTGTGTTGTGTTCCAGGTTAGTGGAGCAGTGTTCGTCTGAGCCTGGCCTGAAGGAGAATGTGTTCACAGCTCCGTCCAAGCAGGTTCAGGGTCAGGACCCGTTGGAGTCCCTGTGTCTGTGTCTGCTACACTGCTGTGACACTGTTTGCATCCCCACCGTCACAGTGAGCCCTGCCCCCAGCACACACACACACACACACGTTCATGCATCATGTGTATACACGTACACACTCACACACGTGTGTGTGTGTGTGTATGTAGAGGCATTGTGAGCGCGCCCCCAGCGCCCAGGTGCTCCAGCACTTCTTCTCCATCCTGTCGTACCAGTTCTCCCTTCTACCCTCCCTCAGGCCCCTCTTCGCTGCCAAACTGGGTGAGGCATGTTGTCAGGGTGATCATTTTGTTCACCTCCAGGTGTAATGACCTATGTCTCTGTCCTCCCTCCACACCTCTGACTCCTCCCCCTCTTCTTCCCTCTCTTCTTTACAGCATCCTCTGGTTTCTTCAGGCTGGCTCTGGAGCACAAAGCTGTCCTCTGTGCAGGAAACAGGTAACAGGAGTACCTGAGGAAATACACACACACACACCACTATCACCCCCCCAGACAGGTAATTGCTAATGGCGCTGTTATAGTGTGGAGTTCTTATTGAGTGGACCCAGTAAAAGTGCCCAGGAAAGTGAGAGATGACACAAACAGAAGCGTTTTTCACGTCACTTTGTTTCAGTCTAGCCATGAAAGCTCTTCTCTCATCAGTGTCAGTCTTGTCTGTCTGTGTGCATATGAAGAGGAAGCTCACAGGCCAGGCTGGCTATGTGGTTGCGCTTGAGGTTCACTAACTGTAACTCTCCCCTATGAGCTGTAATGATACTGAGTCCACAGTGCATTTTGATATTTTTAAACTCGATTGAAATGCTAAGTCAGAACATTTACTGCACACAGGAGTAGGTTTAATAATATTATTAGGGTTATTATTATGAGTGCAATGCATACATTATTTTTTTCAAACTGGCCCCCCGTGGGAATCGAACCCACAACCCTGGCGTTGCAAACGCCATGCTCTACCAACTGAGCTACATCCCTGCCCTACCCTGGGCCAATTGTGCGCCGCCCCATGGGTCTCCCGGTCGCGGCTGGCTACGACAGAGCCTGGATTCGAACCAGGATCTCTAGTGGCACAGCGATGCAGTGCCTTAGACCACTGCACCACTCGGGTTATATACAGTATAACATCTACCTTTCTTAGTTGTCCCTCTCTCTGTCTTTCTCTCACACTCACTCGCTCTTTCTCATCTCATGGTAGAAACCCAGCTCTGAATGCAGCCTGCTGTGGTTTTCTGCAGAGGCTCAGTGTGTGTCTGCTGTCCCAACCAGACCCTGCAACCAGCATCCTCCCACAAGGTACTGACAGAACACATTAGCCATAAAAAAAACAGTAGCATTAAGGTTTAATGTGACAGTAAAGCACTTTGTAGCACTTCAAATATGTGGAGTGGGCCTTTGGACTTCATTATGCATGGAAACGTGTGGTGTGGATGTCCTGTGAGTGACTGTGATGCAATTAAATAACGAAAAGGTCTACTGAGAGCTGCTGTCAGTGTGTTCTCTACTGTCTCTCTCTCTCTCTCCCCCCTTCACCCCCCTCTGTTCTCCAGACTGTGAGGAGATAGAGGCTATGTTTAGGTCCAGCCTGCCCTCTCTATGTTGTCGTGTGTGTGAGTGGCCCTCTCTGCTGTGTGAGTCCCCAGGGTCCCAATGTGACCCTGCCGGCCCCAGGGCCACTCAGTACTGTCTGCTCACCCTGCTGCACCTGGCCCTGCAGCATGGAGACAGGTACTAACACACACACACACACAAACCACTATAACACATTCAACAAGGGTTCAGTTCACTTGGGGACATGTAGACACTGGCACAGTTTTATGGTTATTAACGATACAGCATTGCTTTGAAAGATGTATGTTTACTGTGGCCAATGATTTACATAGCATGGGAGGGTTTTGTATGCGAGTGTGCATGTGTGTGTATACACTGAGTGTACAAAACATTAAGAATACCTGCTCTTTCCATGACATAGACTGACCAGGTGAAAGCTATGATCCCTTATTGATGTCACCTGTTAAATCCACTTCAATCAGTGTAGATGAAGGGGAGGAGACAGGTTAAAGAATGTATGGCCCCGTGTAGCTCAGTTGGTAGAGCATGGCTCTTACAACGCCAGGGTTGTGGGTTCGATTCCCACGGGGGGCTAGTATGAAAAAAACAAAAAAATGTATGCACTCACTAACTGTAAGTCGCTCTGGATAAGAGCGTCTGCTAAATGACTGAAATGTAAATAATTTTTAAGCCTTGAGGCATAGATTGTGTATGTGTGCCATTCAGAGGTTGAAGGGGCAAGACAAAATATTTAATTGCCTTTAAATGGGGTATGGTAGTAGGTGCCAGGCGCACCGGTTTGTGTCAAGAACTGCAACACTGCTGGGTTTCTCACGCTCAACAGTTTCCTGTGTGTATCAAGAATCGTTTACCATCTAAAGGACATCCAGTCAACTTGACACAGCTGTGGGAAGCATTGGAGTCAACATGGGCCAGCATTCCTGTGGAACGCTTTCGACACCTTGTAGAGTCCAACCCCAACGAATTGAGGCTGTTCTGAAAAAAGGGGGTGCAACTCAATATTAGGAAGGTGTTCATAAGGTTTTGTACACTCAGTGTATGTGTTTACAATACAATACACTTCCTGTACCTATCACCGCACCATAAATCGTTGTGTGTGTGTGTGGTGTGTGTGTGCACGTGCACCATAAAACTTTGTGTGTGTCTGTCTATGTGTGTGTACCAGGCTGCTCCCTGACTCCACAGTGTTCTCCTGCGTGGTGACTCTGCTGTGCTCGGTGCAGGAGCAGGGAGACTCGGCCCTGCCTCCCTGTGTGCTCAGGTCTGCCCTCTACCTGCTGTCTGTCACACAAGACAAGAGCCCCGACCTGGACTGGGTAAGTCAACTCATTTCTATACGATGATAATAGTGGGGTGCTGGCGCTCTAACAACATTTAATAAATTACATATTGGTTGTTCATTCCTTGGAGTATTTAACTGAAGTTATAATCAATGCAATATAATCCCACTTTGGTTCAAAGGCTCTAATTAACACTCTTTGTTCTTGGAACTCAATTATGGAGTTACATCAACTTTATATACCTTCCTTTTTGAAGGCTGGGTATTAATGATACCGAAAGATAAATAGTTTCCCCTTTTATGTCCACAACAGAGCTAACACAACTCTAGTCCTTAAGGACATGGCTCTGCAAGTCTCCATTATTCCTCAAGACCTTATTGGTGAATGAAGTGGTTGATGAATGTACAGTGGTTTGCGAAAGTATTCACCACTCTTGGCATTTTTCCTATTTTGTATCATTTGATTTACACAACATGCCTACCACTTTGAAGATGCAAAATATTTTTTCTTGTGAAACAAACAAGAAATAAGACAAAAAAACAGAACTTGAGCATGCATAACTATTCCCCCCCCAAAGTCAATACTTTGTAGAGCCACCTTTGGCAGCAATTATAGCTGCAAGTCTCTTGGAGTATGTCTCTATAAGCTTGGCACATCTAGCCACTGGGATTTTTGCCCATTCTTCAAGGCAAAACTGCTCCAGCTCCTTGAAGTTGGATGGGTTCCGCTGGTGTACAGCAATCTTTAAGGATTACTGTTATACTATTCCAGGTATTCCTTAAAGAGGTAGGGAATACCTCTTTAATGCCCTCCTTGCCTGGTCCGTGAGTTTTGGTGGGCGGCCCTCTCTTGGCAGGTTTGTTGTGGTGCCATATTCTTTCAATTTTTTTATAATGGATTTAATGGTGCTCCGTGGGATGTTCAAAGTGTCAGATATTTTTTTATAACCCAACCCTGATCTGTACTTCTCCACAACTTTGTCCCTGACCTGTTTGGAGAGCTCCTTGGTCTTCATGGTGCCGCTTGCTTGGTGGTGCCCCTTGCTTGGTGGTGTTGCAGACTCTGGGGCCTTTCAGAACAGGTGTGTATATATACTGAGATCATGTGACAGATCATGTGACACTTAGATTGCACACAGGTGGACTTTATGTGACTTCTGAAGGTAATTGGTTGACTTCTGAAGGTAATTGGTTGAACCAGATCTTATTTAGGGGCTTCATAGCAAAGGGTGTGAATACATATGCAGTCACCACTTTTCCGTTATTTATTTATTTGAATTTTTTTTAACAAGTTATTTTTTCCATTTCACTTCACCAATTTGGACTATTTTGTGTATGTCCATTACATGAAATCCAAATAAAAATCAATTTAAATTACAGGTTGTAATGCAACAAAATAGGAAAAACGCCAAGGGGGATGAATACTTTTGCAAGGCACTGTACATGGCCATAGCTCCTCTGTTTCTTGTTAGTCAAGTCACAACAAATGGCCTTAAGCATCAGAGTTGTGCACCTGTAAGAGTTATTTTTCATTCTTTAGTCCTCTGTTTCCCCTCCACCCCCCCCCCTCTCTTGCCCAGGCTCCTCTAAACTGCATCAGCAAGGCCCTGTCCAGCCCCAGTTTCGCCTCTCTCTACACCCACCACCCTCCACTCCTACACTTCCTCTTCCGCTACCCAGAGCTGGCCGAGCACTTTGGGCCCCGGGTCCTGGAGCTGTGGCTGTCCCACCGTGCTGAGTCCACACTGCAGTCAGACACTCACAGTAAGAAGACAGAGGGCCCGTCAGAGCAGAACCAGGACCCAGACACCACAGCCCTGCTGGCTGTGCTGGAGAAGAACCCCACTGTCATACTGACCTTGCTGGTGAGGGAGGGAGACCCCATGTACTGGCCAGAGACTGGGCACAAGCTTGTTCCTTTGCCAACCCCAGCTCTCTGCATGAACCCCTGCCTCTCTGTGTCTGTAGGGCATGGTGTGTACCAGGGAGTTTCCCCTGGCAGAACGTGCTGTGGAGGTGCTGGGGAGTTTCCTGCAGGGCCGGCAGGGCTGTAAGGCCGGCCTGTGTGTCCTACTCAGACCCACTCTGCTACAGGTGCTCCAGAGACTGGGCCTGGAGAGCAGCCAGGGGACAGGAGGTGAGGAGAAAAACAAGAGAGTATACATTAGGCCCTAATCTATGGATTTCACATGACTGGGCAGGAGCGCAGCCATGGTTGGGCCTGGGAGGGCATAGGCCCACCCACTTGGGAGCCAGGCCACTCACTGGGGAGCTAGGCTCAGCCAATCAGAATTCATTTTTTCCCCACAAAAGGGCTTCATTACAGACAGAAATACTCCTCCGTTTCATCAGCTGTCCGGGTGGCTGGTCTCAGACGATCCCACAGGTGAAGAAGCCGGATGTGGAGGTCCTGGGCTGGCGTGGTTACATGTGGTCTGCGGTTGTGAGGCCGGTTGGACGTACTGCCAAATTCTTTAAAACGACATTGGAGGCAGCTTTTGGTAGAGAAATTAACATTCAATTGTCTGGCAACAGCTCTGGTGGACATTCCTGCAGTCAGCATGCTAATTTCACACTCCTTCAAAACTTGAGACATCGGTGGCATTGTGTTGTGTGACAAAACTGCACATTTTAAAGTGGCCTTTTATTGTCCCCAGCACAAGGTGCACATGTGTAATGATCATGCTGTTTAATCAGCTTCTTGATATGCCACACCTGTCAGGTGGATGGATTATTTGGGAAAAAGAGAAATGCTCACTAACAGGGATGTAAACAAATCTAAGAGAAATAAGCTTTTTGTGTGTATGGAACATTTCTGGGATTTCTTTTATTTCAGCTAATGAAACATGGGAACAACACTTTACATGTTGCAGTTTATGTTTTTGTTCAGTATAGTTGTAGCTCTCAGAGCACGCAGGGAGAACAAAGCGGCTTCACTCTGTGGCGTCAAGTGCAATAGAAGAAAATGTGCGTTGACATTCCTCTCCTATAGGAGCAGGCAGTAATTGAGAGACTAGAGCAGCTTCACAAACAGCCGAGAGCGAGCACATCACATCCACCCCCCAACAGTGTCTCAGCATCCCAGACAGCTTTTTATCAAGGCTGGGTTACACTGCATGCATACACTGTCCTGCCACCCATTCCGACTGATGGATACCCATTGAGGTTGTGTAGTTTAATTGCTGTAGCTCAAGGGCACAACACAAAAATATGTCAACTCTGGGGGGTTGAACTAACTAGTTACCATCAGCTCACCCACTAGACCACGCTGCACGATAGAATTTGCATTAATAAATACTTGATATTAACCTATAATGCTGTAGGGTGACTATTTAATGTAAATAGAATGCAGCCAGGGGAGTATGGAAATGAGTGTTTTGGCCTCTTTCTCTCTTTCTTGCTCTTTCATATCTCTCTCTCTTTAATTATTTATCCCCCTTATCCCCACTGTGATTGTGCTCATCTCTTTCTTTCTCTCTTATCTCCCCCCTCCCTCTCCCAATCTCTCTAGCCGTGGGCTCTCTCCCTCTGGTCCTTAGGTTGCTGTGCCTGATGCAGACCAGTGGCTCCACTGAGAATGAGATGGACGGCATCCACTTTAAACTGCTCTACCACGGTGAGGTCACAGGGTCAAAAGGAATCAGCCATGCATAATTCACTCAGATCTATAGCTTTGGTCTAACATCATAATTTAACCACTATTTTTCGCTGTACTCACTCTCTACATTCAATATCAGTTCAATCAACATTGAAATGCCTTGGGGTTTTTGCTCACATCAGCAAAGCATATTACATAAGCGTAAGCTGAATTTGTAGATGAAAGTAGTATTTAAGTATCAATAACACGAGGGCCTTCTTCTGATTATAGATATTATGATCTTGTATTCTGTCTGATGTCTTATTTTGTCTCCTGTCTTATTATGGGCGTGTTCCAGTGAGTAACCTGGCAGGGAAGCTGAAAGCCTCCAACACAGAGTGCCTGCTGCCAGCCTTCAGCTACCTGTACTGCTGTCTGCGTCTGTCCCCCCCTCACTGTACTGACAGAGGTGACAAACTCAGTCTGCCACCCTGTCCTTCTCATTCAGTGCAGCACAGCGAGCAGCCTTCATATACGCTGCCACCTGCCTCTCTCTCTCTCACACACAGTCCCCCAGACACACAGACTTGCGTTGTGCCATCTGGCCTGTAAGAGAGGCACACACTTGTACAGAACCAGTCAGTGCCATTCACAAGGGCACACAACACACTAACACATTAAATTGGTAGTATGTTTTATATATTGGATGATATCTTGAGTGTGATATCGTTTTGTCTTTTGTTTTTGCCTCCAGCTGTGTCCATGCTGCTGTGTAACACCGGGCTGATGGACCAACTGCAGGCTACGCTGAACCTCTCCTCCTCCTCTTCCCTCTCTCCTACGTCTGCCCTGCTGTGCTGCTCCCGTCTGCTCCTGTCTTCCCTCATCACCCTGCAGCACACTCATTCTGCTCAGGTTGTTCTGTCACGCTAACCCTTATAAAGGCCTTTACACAGGGTACACCATGTAGTACAAAACACACTCTAGGGGCCTCCTGTAGCTCAGTTGGTAGAGCATAGCGCTTGCAACGCCAGGGTTGTGGGTTCGATTCCCACGGGGGGCCAGTATGAAAAATATATGCACTCACTAACTGTAAATCGCTCTGGATTAGAGCATCTGGTAAATGTAGTGAGGACAGGACCAGGGGACTTACCAGGGGACTTACCAGAAACATTTATCAGAGACCTTGATGTTAGACAATACATTTGTCTCCTTGTACTGTAGGACAGTGTGTTGTTGAATGGAGAGCGTTGTTGCCATAGAGATCCTATTAAATTACATTCCTAATTCTATGGTTGTTGCCTTACCGTGTCTTGTCATTTCTTCCCTCTCTGTATCCCAAGGTCCATAGAAGCATCAGGTTGAACCTGGGCAGCACGGTGCAGGCTCTGGTCTTTGGGAAGAGGAAGACAGGCAGCCTCTTACTGGGTAACAACGCTACACCACACTAAGCAGAGCAAAGCAAAGCAGCATTGTTACACAGGCTTTAATTCCATTATGTGGCCTTCATCCAACAGAGGAGTTGGGATAGAAATGGCCTGCTGGTTCTGTATCTCTGTCTCCCAGCTGTATGAGTGGGCTGTCAGGGCCAGGGTGATCTACGGTCTGTCTCCCTGCTGTATGAGTGGGCTGTCAGGGCCAGGGTGATCTACGGTCTGTCTCCCTGCTGTATGAGTGGGCTGTCAGGGCCAGGGTGATCTACGGTCTGTCTCCCTGCTGTATGAGTGGGCTGTCAGGGCCAGGGTGATCTACGGTCTGTCTCCTCCGCTGCCGCCTCCTCCCTCTGTCTCGGTTCTCTCTCTTGCTCTCCCTCTCTCTTTCTGCTATCGCTAATTGTCTCTTCTCTCCCTTAGAGGGGTCTAATATCTCAGTGTACATGAGTGTTTGACAAAAGGGCTGTGCAAATGGCCACCAGCTCCTGGTCTGTGTCTCAGTGTGTTTAATCAGATCTCCAACTGACCTGTAACCCTGTCTCTCCCTTCCTCTCTCTTACCACCCAAACTCTTTCTCTCTGGTTGTCTTCTCTTCCTCCCCGTCACCTGCCAATCTTCTTTCAACCTCTCCCCTCTCTCTTCTCTGTCCACATTCTCCCTCTCCTCACTCCAAATGTCTTTGAATCCCACCCCTTCCCTCTCCACATCCTCTCGTTCCTCTGTCTTCCCTCTTCCTGCCTCTCCTCCCTCGCCTTGCACCACACAGCTAGTTCCCTGAGGCTGCTGCAGGCTGTTCTAGATGTTGACCTGGAGTCTCCAGTGCTGTGTGTGAATGTTGGCCCCGGGGTAGGACAGAGGCCCCTGGGGGACACGGACAGCTCTCTGTACCCGCTGGGGTCCTACGGGGCCCACTGCCTCATCACCGCACTCTACGGCCTCCTGCTGCAGGTCAGACACACCACACACACACACACATACACACTCTCACATTCCAGGGCTGTTAACACCCCAGAATTCTTCTCCCATACTGTTTTCTTCCCTCAATTTCCCATTGTTTCATTGTTTTCATTGTTGTTTGAAAAGCATCCCTGATAGAACTCAAGGCTGATGTGGTAAAGCACTCAAATGTGTCCTTCCTTTCTACCCTCTGTTTCTCTGTCTCTACCGTGCAGCCTTTTATGGTTTATGTGTAGTACATTGTTGTTAATGGCAGTGTTATGGGGATAAACGCACTTCATAAATACAGCGTATCATTACTGTCATCACTTAATGACTGGGTCAGAGCTCACCGTAACTCTACATGAAGCATCTTCAACTCCTCCTGTCTCTATAGCATAGTTTAGTCTATGCTGTGTATGTATAGTGAAGAATGTATTTAATGCTCAACTCTGTGTCCCTCTTCCTATATAACCAATTTGGTGTTGAACAATACCACCCTGTATCAGTCAGTGCAGTAGTTCCATGTCAGTGGTTGCACTGTAGAGCGTAGCTCCTCCTTGGTCCACTGCGCTGTGGTGCGCTACGCCGATGATGTGAGTCTGCACTGGCTTCCAGGATTAGAGTGGAACTCTCTGTGGTCCTCCTCTCTATAGCCATCTGCTCTACTTCACTATTTTGGGACACTAATCACTAGTCACTGCCTCAGTAGGGGTGGCTGTGGAGTGGAAGGATAATGCATTATTAAATAATCCCTCTCTCTCTTTTCACCATCCCTCTGTTTGGCTTAGTATCTTCTCTCTCCCTCTTACATTTACATTTAAGTCATTTAGCAGACGCTCTTATCCAGAGCAACTTATAAATAATAAATAAATAATATGCCATTTAGCAGACGCTTTTATCCAAAGCGACTTACAGTCATGCGTGCATACATTTTTTGTGTATGGGTGGTCCCGGGGATCGAACCCACTACCTTGGCGTTACAAGCGCCGTGCTCTACCAGCTGAGCTACAGAGGACCACTTATAAATTGGTGCATTCAAGTTAGGATAGCCAGTGGGACAACCACTCACTTTTTTTTTTTTTTTTGTGGGGGAGCGGGGGTTAGAAGGATTACTGTTATACTATTCCAGGTATTCCTTAAAGAGGTAGGGTTTCAAGTGTCTCCGGAAGGTGGTCAGGTGACTCCGCTGTCCTGGCGTCGTGGGGGAGCTTGTTCCACCATTGGGGTGCCAGAGCAGCGAATAGCTTTGACTGGGCTGAGCGGGAACTGTGCTTCCGTAGAGGTAGGGGGGCTAGCAGGCCAGAGGTGGATGAACGTAGTGCCCTCGTTTGGGTGTAGGATCAGAGCCTGAAGGTGAGGAGGTGCCGTTCCCCTCACAGCTCCGTAGGCAAGCACCATGGTTTTTGTAGTAGATGCGAGCTTCAACTGGAAGCCAGTGGCGTGTGCGGAGGAGCGGGGTGACGTGAGAGAACTTGGGAAGGTTGAACACCAGACGGGCTGCAGCGTTCTGGATAAGTTGTAGGGGTTTAATGGCACAGGCAGGGAGCCCAGCCAACAGCGAGTTGCAGTAATCCAGACGGGAGATGACAAGTGCCTGGATTAGGACCTGTGCTGCTTTCTGTGTAAGGTAGGGTCGTACTCTGCGAATGTTGTAGAGCATGAACCTGCAGGATCGGGTCACCACTTTGATGTTAGCGGAGAATGACAGGGTGTTGTCCAGGGTCACGCCAAGGTTCTCTGCACTCTGGGAGGAGGACACAATGGAGTTGTCGACCGTGATGGCGAGATCATGGAGCGGGCAGTCCTTCCCCGGGAGGAAGAGCAGCTCCGTCTTGCCAAGGTTCAGCTTGAGGTGGTGATCCGACATCCACTCTGATATGTCTGCCAGACATGCAGAGATGCGATTCGCCACCTGGTTATCAGAAGGGGGAAAGGAGAAGATTAATTGTGTGTCGTCTGCGTAGCAATGATAGGAGAGACCATGTGAGGATATGACAGAGCCAAGTGACTCTTCTATTCATCCCTCCATCTTGCTAAATGTCTTTCTGTCCTCCCCCTCTTCCAGAAGCAGGAGATGTTGCTCAGTGTGTCAGTGAACTGCCTGGGGTCTCTGCTGGGGTTTCTGCATAGGAGAAGCCCATCTACAGGTACCAGACTCAGACAAATCAAATCAAATGTGTATTTATCTCCATTTTATGATTTGAGTGCGAGTACCTTTCTCTCCCACCCACCGGCCGCCTTTCATTCTAGCCTGAGCGCAAACCCTCATACTGGCTTTCTATATACAGGGAATACCAGTACCGAGTTGATGTGCAGGGGTACGAGGTAATGGAGGTAGCTATATACATATAGGTAGAGGTAAAGTGACTAGGCAACAGGATAGATAAGACAGTAGCAGCAGCGTGAAAGTGTGTGTGTGTGTGTGTGTGTGTGGGGCGTCAGTATGCCTGTATGCGCATGTTATGTGTGTGTGAGCGTATGTCGTGTGTGTGTTGGGGTGTCAGTGTATGTATGTGTGAGTGTGTGGGTAGAGTCCAGTGTTTGTGAGATTTAGTTTTTTTTAAAGGTCAATGCAGGTAGTCCGGGTAACCATTTGATTAGCTATTTAGCAGCCTTGTTTAGCAGTCTTATGGCTTGGGGTTTAGAAAATTGATATCACTTGCCGTGCGGTAGCAGATAGAACAGAGAGAACAGTCTATGGCTTGGGTTGCTGGAGTCTTTGACAATATTTTGGGCCTTCCTCTGACTTCGCCTAGTATAGAGGTCCAGGATGGCAGGGAGCTCGGCCCCAGTGATGTACTGGGCCGTACTCACCACCCTCTGTTGCGCCTTGCGGTCGGGTGCCTTGCAGTTGCCGTACGATGCGGTGATGCAGCCAGTCAAGATGCTGTCAGTGGTGCAGCTGTTGAACGTTTTGAGGATTTGAGGGCCCATTCCAAATCTTTTCAGCCTCCAGAGGGGGAAGAGGGGATGTCGTGACCTCTTCACAACTGTGTGGGTCTGTGTGGACCATGTTAATTCCTTAGTGATGTGGACACAGAGGAACTTGAAGCTCTCGACCCGCTCCACTACAGCCCCATCGATGTGGATGGGGGCGTGCTCGCCCCTCTGTTTCCTGTAGTCCACGATCAGCTCCTTTGTGTTGCTGATGTTGAGTGAGAGGTTGTTGTCCTGGTACCACACTGCCAGATCTCTGACCTCCTTCCTATAGGCTTTCTCATAGTTGTCGGTGATCAGTCCTATCAGCTTGGCGGATGTGTTGTTGCCTACCCTCACCGCCTGGGGTCGGCCTGTCAGGAAGTCCAGGATCCAGTTGCAGAGGGAGGTGTTCAGTCCCAGGGTCCTGAGCTTGGAAATTATTTGTTTTTTTGGACTATGGTGTTAAATGCTGAGCTGTAGTCATTGAACAGCATTCTTACATAGGTATTCATTCTGTCCAGGTGGGTGAGGGCAGTGTAGAGTGCAATAGAGATTGCGTCATCTGTGGATCGGAGTGGGTCCAGGGTGTCTGGGATGATTGTGTTGATGTGATACATGACCAGCCTTTCAAAGCATTTCATGGCTATATATCTGAGTGCTACAGGGCGATAGTTATTTAGGCAGGTTACCTTGGCATTCTTGGGCACGGGGACTATGGTGGTCTGCTTGAAACAAGTTGGTATTACAGACCGGGTCAGGGATAGTTTGAAAATGTCAGTGAAGACACTTGCCAGCTGGTCAGCACATGCTCTGAGTACACGTCCTGGTATTCCGTCTGGCCCCGTGGCCTTGCGAATGTTAACCTATTTAAAGGTCTTACATCGGCTACGGAGAGCGAGATCACATAGTCGTCCGGAACAGCTGGTGCTGTCATGCATGGTTCAGTGTTGCTTGCCTCGAAGCGAGCATAGAAGGCATTTAGCTTGTCTGGTAGGCTTGCGTCGCTGGGCAGCTCGCGGCTGGGCTTCCCTTTGTAATCCGTGAAAGTTTGCAAGCCCTGCCACATCCGATGAGCATCAGAGCCGGTGTAGTAGGATTCAATCTTAGTCCTGTATTGACGCTTTGCCTGTTTGATGGCTCGTTGGCGGTCGTAGCGGGATTTCTTATAAGCATCCAGATTAGTGACCCGCTCCTTGAAAGCAGCAGCTCTTACCTTTAGCACAGTGTGGGTGTTGCTTGTAATCGATGGCTTCTGGTTGGGGTATGTACAGTGAGGGGAAAAAAGTATTTGATCCCCTGCTGATTTTGTACGTTTGCCCACTGACAAAGACATGATCAGTCTATACTTTTAATGGTAGGTTTATTTGAACAGTGAGAGACAGAATAACAACAAAAAAATCAAGAAAAACGCATGTCAAAAATGTTATAAATTGATTTGCATTTGAATGAGGGAAATAAGTATTTGACCCCTCTGCAAAACATGACTTAGTACTTGGTGGCAAAACCCTTGTTGGCAATCACAGAGGTCAGACCTTGTAGTTGGCCACCAGGTTTGCACACATCTCAGGAGGGATTTTGTCCCACTCCTCTTTGCAGATCTTCTCCAAGTCATTAAGGTTTCAAGGCTGATGTTTGGCAACTCGAACCTTCAGCTCCCTCCACAGATTTTCTATGGGATTAAGGTCTGGAGACTGGCTAGGCCACTCCAGGACCTTAATGTGCTTCTTCTTGAGCCACTCCTTTGTTGCCTTGGCCGTGTGTTTTGGGTCATTGTCATGCTGGAATACCCATCCACGACCCATTTTCAATGCCCTGGCTGAGGGAAGGAGGTTCTCACCCAAGATTTGACGGTACATGGCCCCGTCCATCGTCCCTTTGATGCGGTGAAGTTGTCCTGTCCCCTTAGCAGAAAAACACCCCCAAAGCATAATGTTTCCACCTCCATGTTTGACGGTGGGGATGGTGTTCTTGGCGTCATAGGCAGCATTCCTCCTCCAAAACTCCTCAACAACGAGTTGAGTTGATGCCAAAGAGCTCGATTTTGGTCTCATCTGACCACAACACCTTCACCCAGTTCTTTCTTGAGCAGGGGGACCTTGCGGGAGCTGCAGGATTTCAGTCCTTCACGGCGTAGTGTGTTACCAATTGTTTTCTTGGTGACTATGGTCCCAGCTGCCTTGAGATCATTGACAAGATCCTCCCGTGTAGTTCTGGGCTGATTTCTCACCGTTCTCATGATCATTGCAACTCCACGAGGTGAGATCTTGCATGGAGCCCCAGGCCAAGGGAGATTGACAGTTCTTTTGTGTTTCTTCCATTTGCAAATAATCGCACCAACTGTTGTCACTTACTCACCAAGCTGCTTGGCGATGGTGTTGTAACCCATTCCAGCCTTGTGTAGGTCTACAATCTTGTCCCTGACATCCTTGGAGAGCTCTTTGATCTTGGCCATGGTGGAGAGTTTGAAATCTGATTGATTGATTGCTTCTGTGGACAGGTGTCTTTTATACAGGTAACAAGCTGAGATCAGGAGCATTCCCTTTAAGAGTGTGCTCCTAATCTCAGCTTGTTACCTGTATAAAATACACCTGGGAGCCAGAAATCTTTCTGATTGAGAGGTGGTCAAATACTTATTTCCCTCATTAAAATGCAAATCAATTTATAACATTTTTGGCATGCATTTTTCTGGATTTTTTTGTTGTTATTCTGTCTCTCACTGTTCAAATAAACCTACCTTTAAAATTATAGACTGATAATTTCTTTGTCAGTGGGCAAACGTACAAAATCAGCAGGGGATCAAATACTTCCCTCACTGTACGTATGTATGGTCACTGTGGGGACGACATCGTCAATGCACTTATTAATGAAGCCGGTGACTGATGTGGTAAACTCCTGAATGTTATCGGATGAATCCCAGAACCTATTCCAGTCTGTGCTAGTGAAACAGATTAATTGGACCACTTCTGTATTGAGTCCGTTACTGGTACTTCCTGTTTGAGTTTTTGCTTGTAGGATAGAGTTATGGTCTGATTTGCCAAAGGGAGGGCGAGGGAGGGCCTTGTATGTGTTTCTGTGTGTGGAGTAAAGGTGATCTAGAGTTTTGCCGCTGTGTGTGCGGGTGATTTTTCTCATTGTATGGCCAGTGTCTGGTTGTCTTTTCATGTGTCTGTCAGTGTATTCACGCCTCACCATCACCTTGACCTGTCCTTTCCCCCTCTCTGTCACCAGCCCAGCATGTGGTGTGTCAGCCCTGGAGTCGCTTCCTGCTCTACTCTCTGCTCAACTCTGGAGAGAGCTGCCTGCTGCACCCAGCCACACTCACACTACTCACACTGGTAAAGGCTTCCGCATGCTTCGGGTCGGCTGGCGCGAACCGAACGAGTGTGCTCGCATACTCCCTTAAATGACCTTCGCTTGAAAAACGAGAACAAAGCGGCAATAATACTGTTTGTCCATCTTGAGACACTGTAGCCAGTATACACTTCCTGAAAATAGTCCGAATTAATCGAATATAACTCAAGAAATCTGTAATTAATGTTGATGTTTTTTGAAGAGGAGATCTTAGTCACGCAATTTTACATCTAACTAAAATGTTTGGTGCAGTATTACTCAAGTGAAAAGATTTGCATGAAAACTAATTGTCTGTCGTTGAATGACAACAAACACTTCATTGAAGAATCCCTTCTGTTGACCAATCACAGACGAAGGGACGTAGACTTCGGCTACCGAATTTCGGCTTGCCATGAGAAAAATTTTTGTGTGCACAAACAGCCGAAAAAAACCTTGCCTAAGACCAAAACGTCACAAAATGGCGTCATAATATATGCACATATATGAACTACTCCGAACTGTTTCGGATGGGAAACATGCAGATGCCTCAAGACTGCACCCGGACACACTCACACTACTGTTGGTCTTTGAAGCAGCACAGGGCCATTTTGAAGTGTATTAAAATGTGTCTTTGCCTTCTGTTTGTAAGCACCCTGAAGAAGCCTTGAATACCAACACGTGTCCCTCCCATGCAGCTGTTGCGGTATGGCAGTAGGGTGGTGGTGTGGGAGCCAGACCTGTGTCAGGTGTTGGAGGCGGTGGAGAAGAGAGGCCTGAAGGAGCTGGGAGAGAACACAACACAGGCCCTGAGACAGCTGCTCACACAGGTACAGTACACAACACACTGACTGGGACACATACAGCAGCACAGTAAAACGCAAACAGAGAGCACACAGGCCCAGCCCTATGAGGCTATGTTGAACGTCACTGAGACACACTCTTTTAATTGTCCCATGTCAACGCAGCCCCCTGTCACCACCTCTACGCCATTGTGTCACACATGACAGCGGCAGGACACAGGCCCTCATAGGGTTCATCTGGCTCAGGAATGGAATGTCACTGCACTGAAAGGTCATCACTGCCCCATTTGTCATGTGATACAACATCATGCTGGCCCTGCTGCCTCCCTTAGTGACAGAGCTGTGACAAGTGTGTGTGTGTGTGACCCAGTGACTCTTATTCAGGGGTTAGCAGAGCTGAATATACTCCAGCAGTATGCGCTTCAGTAGCTTGTCAGATCAGAGCGGGTCTTATGGGAGATTGTCCTGTCACGATTTCCGGTGCCTGCTGCCTCTTATAATAATATATTTATTTTATATAGTGCTTTTCACTACAAAGAGAATCTCAAAGATGCTGTAAAAACAAACAAAACAAATGTAGAGATCTGGCAGGTCTTGGTGATGTTCTTCCACAGCTTCAGATGATAAGGTGTTGTTTAGCCAGGCAGTAAAAAAAAGCTGGGCAGTAGCGTAAGCGGAGGGAGCTTCGATGGCACTGAGAGGGAGCAGCGTCAGTCAGTTACTTAGACAGGCCCGGAGCGCTTCATCAGGCACCTCGTTTGTTGTCTCCTCCTCCTCTGTAGGTAGGCTGGATAGTCCACTACTGAAGTGTAGCACCCACCTGGGTGAAGCTTCAGCAGCTATAAGTGCCAGAAAGACCACCACGCCTCAGCAGTAGTCAGGAAACAGTCCCCTACGAGGCGGGCCTCTCTCAATGCCTCACACCGCAGTCCACATCATTCATGCAAAGAGGGCAGGTGGAAAGAAGCCTGTGCTGTATTATAGCTGTTTCCACCAGACTCATCTCTCTTGTAGTGTCTCTCTCTCTCTCTTTCTAGTCTCTTGCTGTCTCTCCCTCACCCACTGACTCTTTCTCACCTCTCCCCCTCTCTCTTCCTCAGCTCCACTGCAGTATATTCCACCCCCCTCCTACAGAGGAGAGCAGACTGAGGGCCAATACTCTGATGGAGTCACTGAACTCCCTGCCTCCTACAGCCAACGACAACCTGCCCACCAGCATTCTGTATCCTTCACACACACACACAGTTATAACATAAAAGATAGTTAGTGCGAGAGACTCCTCGTTTTTTAAAAGCCGAGAGAGCAGTACTTATCAGTCTTTATTGATTTTTACAGGCCATTAACTAAATCTCTGTCATACGTGATGCATTTCACTTCATCTCTTTGAAAATGTGCTGTCCCTGCTGTTGCCACATACTGAGTCTCCACTCATGTTTCAGTACATCTGTCTGCCAGAGGTGTAGACCAACTTGTTTTAGTCATCAAAGACACAGACCATTACAGTGCTCTTTCTAGGAGCTCCCTTTCGCTCTCCTTCCTATCTGTCCTTAACCCCCTTTCTCAGGCGTGTTGGAGAGATGTCGGTCTGCCTGTCCGACTTCACTGTGAAGACAGACGGACACATTGGCTCTCAGTTATAGACCTTTTTGTTGTGAGAGGCTACATGATTGATTTACTTGATTTATTTATGGCTGTTTTTGCAACCAAACAGCCTTATCCTGAAGAGGTGTCTGGTAGGACTCCTGTCATATTATTACTGATTGACTGCGTCAATAAAAAAAACTAGGGGGGAGCATCCATTCATTTGCCTTTAGGTTTGAGGTCTTTCAATAATATAAGTTTATCATAAAAAATTGTTTGGAAAATAACAGTTGCTAGACACTACCGGTCAAAAGTTTTAGAACACCTACTCATTCAAGGGTTTTTATTTTTACTATTTTCTACATTGTAGAATAAAAGTGAAGACATCAAAACTATGAAATAACACATATGGAATAATGTAGTAACCAAAAATAGTGTTAAACAAATCAAAATATATAGTATATTTGAGATTCTTCAAATAGCCACCCTTTGCCTTGAACACAGCCTTGCACACTCTTAGCATTCTCTCAACCAGCTTCTTTCAATTAACAGGTGTGCCTTCTTAAAAGTTAATTTGCGGAATGTCAATTGAGGTCACCCATTTGGATGGCCATTGCTAGATGGGATACAGAAGTCAAATTGATGTCAAATGTGGTTTTTGTTTATTGCATTTTAGCTAACCCTAACTATTTTCCTAAGATTAACCTAATTCTCCTAACTTGCTACGTTAATTATCTTAACCTGCTGCGTAAGTTCTCCTAACCTGACATGTTGCTGGAGTGCTGCAGGATTTTGTTCCCAACAAAGCACTACGCCTGACCAACTGAGCTAATTGATCAGTAAAGTGATTGCCTAAATTCAACACACCTGGTCTTCCTGGTAGGTTCAATCAAAAACATGAAGTTGCTGCTGCACTTCAGGACCAGGGTTGCCTACCCTTGCTGTATCCCTTCTAGCCAAAACACAGGTATAAAGGCCAGGTTGGCGATTTACTGCCAACTGCAGTTATGGAATGTTTGTTCACGAGTATAATTCATTGGCTGATTCCTCCTGGTGACCTGGATAGAATTACTGTATGTGATCCTTCATAACCCATAGGAAGTCCCACCCAGTTGACTATTTCAAATGGTGAAAGGCCTCAATGGCGCTGCCATGCTAAAACGGGCTTTTGGCATTAGAGTCCTCTATCTCTATGGTTTCACTCTTGACAGGATGCTTTCGTGATAAGCGGGAGGAGGAGGGATTTACCACGTACCACCGCCTGTGTGCCGCTCTAAAATGTCCGTCTGGAAACCAGCTCCTTCCATGTAATCGCTCATTCGTCCAAGCAGAGCCAGCGGGTGATCGTGGCACTGGCGGAGTGGAGCAAGCGACTGCTGTATGTACATTAATATTTCAAACGCGACATTGTCACCTGAGGATTGTAGCAAATACTCCGCAACGAATGTCTCCATCTTTACGAGGAAACTGATGCTAGCTAGACATAATCGTTGGTTTCGCTATCGTTGTATATCGTGCCGTTTCTTACTACAAGGTGAGTGAACGGCGAGTTTGTGACGATGTCCAAGTCAATTATCCACAGCTGACCAGTAGCGAGCGAAAGGCATGCATTGGAATACAGATGGGTTGAGGTTGCGATTCAATTTCTCGATGACCGGTTTATTCACAAATAGTCCCGTCAGTTAATGAAATGCTGCTATTTCATGTTCCTTGATTGTTTTTCTGCTGTGCAGTTCACAAACGTTTTCTAAAACCATGTAACAGAGATAATTGTGGCTCGAGCCTATTCCTTGAAAATGGTGTCTGACATACTAATGATGGGAAACATTTGTAATGTAATGAAAGGGTCTTTCAAGTACACTGTATGCAAAACAGCTTCCAAGAGGGGTTAGAACGGGGTCATTTTGATTGGCAGTATGTTAGCCTTTATCTCAACAATGAAGTTGACATTTTGTATGACATTTCCCTCTAAATATAATTAATTGCCAACAAAATATTTAATCAATACCCAGTACTTCTCTGAAAGCATAACGTTACCAATAACAGCTGTGTGTATCATGCAGAGAGCTCAGATATTGTAATGTATCCCACCCTGAACCTCAAATCTCCCACATTATATGGTACAACATACTGTACTACCTTTACTATTCATGTATTAAGAAAATATTATCTTACAACACAGCCTACATACACAGAGTTAGATGGCCCATTCTCTAATAATGGACAGCCAGGGGCGTCATGCACCCATTCTTTTATAAGTATGTGTGGATGGATTATTGAGGGTGGTCTGGAGCCTGCTCAACAAGTTTGAACATTTAGGATTTTTCAAACACCTGAAACAGCTTTTTCTTGCAATCTAGAGCCATATCATTATGCCTAATTCCATTAAAATATATGTATTTACCTCTTACTGTTAAATTGTAATCTGCATCTTTGCTAGCCCAACTGGCTGCATATTCAACTGCGCTATTATGCCTTTACATCTGCATCCAACTGGACTCTATGCAGCCGGCTATACATAAAACATCCTCCTTTCAGGCTGCAAGGGCGGCGATTTCCTCCATAGTGCGCATATTTTTAAAGCTAGTTGTCTTAATAAAACACAATGTTGTACCACAATGCTAGTGGCTAATGCTACTTCCTGATGTTAACACATGGCGTTCAGCCAGGGGTAAACAGACTGCTGCAACCTGATTGGCTGAACATCGGAGGTAGCGTTCACAACTCTAGCATGGTGTTGGAACATTTTATTAAGACAGTACGCATATTTTTTCACAGCGGCTCTCAATTAAAACTAGTTGAGGAAATTGTCGCCCTTGCAGCCTGAATTGAGGATGCTTTATCTATGAGCCTGTCGCCAGACGACGAGTCGTGGTCTAACGTTTTGAGAATGAGACAAGTATTGGTCTTCACAAAGTTTGCTGCTTCAGTGTTTTTAGATATTTTTGTCAGATGTTACTATGGTATACTGAAGTATAATTACAAGCATTCCATAAGTGGCAAAGGCTTTTATTGACAATTACATTAAGTTTATGCAGAGAGTCAATATTTGCAGTGATGACCCTTCTTTTTCATGACCTCTGCAATCTGCCCTGGCATGCTGTCAATTAACTTCTGGGCCACATCCTGACTGATGGCAACCCATTCTTGCATAATCAATGCTTGGAGTTTGTCAATGGGATTAAGGTCTGGGGAGTTTCCTGGCCTTGGACCCAAAATGTCAATGTTTGTTCCCTGAGCCACTTAGTTATCACCTTTGCCTTATGGCAAGGTGCTCCATCATGCAGGAAAAGGCATTGTTCGTCACCAAGCTGTTCTTGGACGGTTGGGAGAAGTTGCTCTCGGAGGATGTGTTGGTACCATTCTTTATTCATGGCTGTGTTCTTAGGCAAAATTGTGAGTGAGCCCACTCCCTTGGCTGAGAAGCAACCCCACACATGAATGGTCTCAGGATGCTTTACTGTTGGCATGACACAGGACTGATGGTAGCGCTCACCTTGTCTTCTCTGGACAAGCTTTTTTCCGGATGCCCCAAACAATCGGAAAGGGGATTCATCAGAGAAAATGACTTTACCCCAGTCCTCAGCAGTCCAATCCCTGTACCTTTTGCAGAATATCAGTCTGTCCCTGATGTTTTTCCTGGAGAGAAGTGGCTTCCTCGCTGCCCTTCTTGACACCAAGCCATCCTCCAAAAGTCTTTGCCTCACTGTGCGTGCAGATGCACTCACACCTGCCTGCTGCCATTCCTGAGCAAGCTGCACTGGTGGTGCCCCGATCCCGCAGCGGAATCAACTTTAGGAGATGGTCCTGGCGCTTGCTGGACTTTCTTGGGTGCCCTGAAGCCTTCTTCACAACAATTGAACCTCTCTCCTTGAAGTTCTTAATGATCCGATAAATGGTTGATTTAGGTGCAATCTTACTAGCAGCAATATCCTTGTCTGTGAAGCCCTTTTTGTGCAAAGCAATGATGACGGTTTCCTTGCAGGTAACCATGGTTAACAGAGGAAGAAATGATTTCAAGCACCACCCTCCTTTTAAAGCGTCCAGTCTGTTATTCTAACTCAGTCAGCATGACAGAGTGATCTCCAGCCTTGTCCTCGTCAACACTCTCACCTGTGTTAACGAGAGAATTACTGACATGATGTCAGCTGGTCCTTTTGTGGCAGGGCTGAAATGCAGTGGAAATGTTTTTTGGGGTTAAGTTCATTTTCATGGCAAAGAGGGACTTTGCAATTCATCTGATCACTCTTCATAACATTCTGGAGTACATGCAAATTGCCATCATAACTGAGGCAGCAGACTTTGTGAAAATTAATATTTGTGTCATTCTCAAAACTTTTGACCATGACTGTATAGAGGGCTTGGTTGTTTAGCAACAAAACCGACGTGTGCGCAACTATGGGGCAAAACAGACTGGGTTGGCTTAGATTGTTGACAACATGTAAATTATATTTTGTCTCCAAGTGTTTATTGAAAACATACACTGAACAAAAATATAAATGCAACATTCAACAATTTCTATGATTTTACTGAGTTACAGTTCATAAGGAAATCAGTCAATTGAAATACATGTATTGGGCCCTAATCTATGGATTTCACATGACTGGGAATACAGCTATGCATATGTTGGTCACAGATACCTTAAAAAAAAGTAGGGGCGTGGATCAGAAAACCAGTCAGTATCTGGTGTGACCACCATTTACCACATGCAGCGCGACACCTCCTTCACATGGAGTTGATCAGGCTGTTGATTGTGGCCTGTGGAATGTTGTCCCACTCCTCTTCAATGGCTGTGAGAGGTAGCTGGATATTGGCGGGAACTGGAACACGCTGTCGTACACGCCGATCCAGAGCATCCCAAACATGCTCAATGGGTGACATGTTTGGTGAGTATGCAGGCCATGGGAGAACTGGGACATTTTCAGCTTCCAGGAATTGTATACAGATGCTTGCGACATGGGGCCTTGCATTATCATGCTGTAACAGGTGATGGCGGCGGATGAATGGCACAACAATGGGCCTCAGGATCTCGTCACGGTATCTCTGTTCATTGAAATTGCAATTGATCAAATGCATTTGTGTTCATTTGTCGTAGCTTATGCCTGCCCATACCATAACCCCACCGCCACCATGGGGCACTCTGTTCACAACATTGACATCATCAAACCGCTTGCCCACATGACTCCATACACGCTATCTGCCATCTGCCCGGTACAGTTGAAACCAGGATTAATCAGTGAAGGGCACACTTCTCCAGCGTGCCAGTGGCTATCGAAGGTGAGCATTTGCCAACTGAAGTCTTTTACAATGCCGAACTGCAGTCAGGTCAAGACCCTGGTGAGGATGCCGAGCACGCAGATGAGCTTCCCGGAGAATGTTTCTGACAGTGTGCAGAAATTATTCGGTTGTGCAAACCCACAGTTTCATCAGCTGTCTGGGTGGCTGGTCTCAGACGATCCCGCAGGTGAAGAAGCCAGATGGGGAGGTCCTGGGCTGGCGTGGTTACAAGTGGTCTGCGGTTGTGAGGCCGGTTGGACGTACTGCCAAATTATTCTCTAAAATGACGTTGGAGGCCGCTTATGGTATAGAAATGAACATTCAGTTCTCTGGCAACAGCTCTGGTGGACATTCCTGCAGTCAGCATGCCAAGTGCATGCTCCCTCAACATGAGACCTCTGTGGCATTGCTGTGGCAAAACTGCACCTGTGTAATGATCATGCAGTTTAATCAGCTTCTTGATATGCTACACCTGTCAGGTGGATGGATTATCTTGGCAAAGGAGAAATGCTCACTAACAGGGATGTAAACAAATTTGTGCACAAACTTGAGAGAAATAAGCTTTTTGTGTGTGAAACATTTCAGGGATCTTTTATTTCAACTCAAGAAACATGGGACCAACACTTTACATGTTGCGTTTTATATTTTTGTCCAGTATAAATACATTTGCACAATGAGCACTTGTCTCTCAAATACATTGTTTCAGTTGTTGGTTAGCTAGCTAGCGAATTTGAGCCATATTAGCATTGACATGAAATCATTAAAAACGCCTCAACAAGACATGGTATCAAGAACATGATGAAACTAGCTGAAACGAGTCACTTACAATTCCCCACATGGCAGTTTCTTGTCATTGTTGGTAGCTATCTGGCCATCCAAAATCACAGCACCTCACGGACTTCTGCCCCATTTGAAGCGTTCGTATCGTTTTCATGACGTTGTAGCTAACCAATCTATAGCTGGATGCATAGAGTCCAGTTGGACGCAGATGACGAACAACGTAAAAGGAATAATGCGGCCGGTTGGCCTACATCTCTGCTAAAATCTAGGTAAAAGATTTAAAGGAATGTGAGTCTTATTCAGTACATTTAGTAATTGCTTGCTTTTCTAAAGTCTACCAACCTTGCCAGCAGGTATGCCAGCTAAGATAGTTGGACAAGCTACTCTAACGTGATCGCCTGAAATGGCTTGGTAGCTAGTTATGAGGTTGGGAGATTGGGAACCTTTCTAGCTAAAGCCCACTTAATAAAATTGCTAGGTGGCTATTATTACAGAGAAATAACCAAACATTTTCGTTTTATTTATTAATCAAGAAGGAATCAATAGGCTACATAGCTTGATGAAATTAATTTACAAACATACCTCCTGCGAGTCCTGCCCACCACTGGCAGCTAAAATCAAGTCTCTCTCTCTCTACTGACGATAATGTATGCACTAGAGTATCTTTGCTCCTTGGTGCACCTAGTAAGGAACCACTTACTAGGGAGAATAGGGGGGGTTACTCTTTGCCTGGTCCAGTCAGTGTGCCCCCTCTGTAAAATACCGCTGACATATCTTTTTATAAATAATTATTATAAAACGTGGGCTTAAAAATGAGGTTTAGTAATTAATTTAACATCTGAAAATGTTTAAAACAGGACATCTGAGGGGGCATGTGCCCTTGTGCCCCCTATGGGCATGACGTCTCTGGACACAGCTGATGGGGGGGGCTTACAGTAAATGGGTGCATTTTGGAGTGTAATTTCTCAACTTCTGTGCTTTGCATGATGCCCGTGAGATATGATTGATCTGTCTTCTAGTCGCTTGCCCCCTCTGCTCCACCTTAATATCCCAGCACTTTGTCTAGTCCGATGGAAACATCAATGCTGGATGCCCATTGTCGATGGTGTTGACACTAATAAAAATCGATGGCCTTCTTGGTTATGCTTGTAACGAAACAAGCATATGGGGCTCCCTACTAGTAAGCCTGTTCCCTGGTTGTCCGTCTTAGAAATATTGGACTTATTGACTTGCATGTTTAGTACAAAAAGCTGGAAAGCAGCCCAAAGATATTCTCAGAATGCACAAATTGCTCCTAATCGAACACTGTCTGTATTCTGCTGCTCCAACTGTGTCATCAGCACCCATTTTTTCTGACAGAGCAGATATTGCTCAGAGTATGTCATTGGTGATTCGGGCAAATGCCCAGTCATAGCCTATGTCAAATCACACAGCTTGCATAACCCAATCTCTGACTCTTCAGGCAGTATTCTAATTAAATAGGAGGTTCTGTAAGTGTCAGAGAGTAGGGGAATGACACTGAAGAGTTCAGAATAGAGATACTACATTTTGAGAAACAGACGAAAAGATGTTGATCAGGTGTCGGTCCTCATTGTCTTTCACTCACAACCCTGACTCTTTCTCTCACTATCAGTAGGCCTGACTTTGTTGCGTCTTGAAAAAGAGGAATGAAATATTCAGCAGAAAAGCAGTTGGCTGCCCCAGGCTCTCTCTCATCCCACAGTACCCTTTCCTCATCTTCCTTCTGCCTCTCATAATCCCCCCTCTGCCACTTTCTTTTTCTCTCTCTCCGATAATATCATTGATGGAGACATTGCTGAATTATACATTTGGTGTTCTATCAATGCTGTCTTCTCCTCCCTCTACACTTTTGCTTTCTGCTAATGTTGTCTTAAAAACCAGTGCTCATCAAATATGCATCAGTCCAAGACCTATTTTTAGCGTTTGTATTTATCATGACTTTCATACCTCCCTTTCAAATATATTAACATGCTCCAAGGGAGAGGAGGCTGGAACTGAGAGAATGTTGAGGCAGCCCACAGCTTAGAGGGAGCGTATATGAGAGAAAAAAAGAGGATGCAAGATGGGTGTCTGGTAAGTCAGTGAAAGTTATTTAGGGATTAGATAAGTGACAGATGTCAAGTGGCGTTTAGAAGTTGTTTTAAATGGGACAGAATGAACTTTAGTCTACACGAATATTGAACAATCAAGTCTACATGAATATTGCTAAAAAGCAACACATTGGAAGTTTTGGAATGGCCTAGTCAAAGTCCAGACCTAATCCCAATTGAGATGTTGTGCCAGGACTTGAAACGAGCAGATCATGCTTGAAAACCCACACGTCACTGAGTTAAAGCAGTTCTGCATGGAAAAGTGGGCCAAAATTCCTCCACAGCGACGTGAGAGACTGATCAACAACTACAGGAAGCATTTGGTTGGAGTCATTGCAGCTAAAGGTGGCACAACCAGTTATTGAGTGTAAGGGGGCAATTTTACTTTTTCACACAGGGGAATTTGGTGTTGCATAACTTTGTTTATGAAATAAATATGTAATTGTTGTGTTATTTGTTCACTTATGTTCCCTTTATCTAATATTAGGTTTTGGTTGAAGAACTGATAACATTCAGTATCACAAATATGCAAAAGTAGAGAAAATTAGAAAGGGGGCAAATACTTTTTCATAGCATATATATATATATATATATATATATAATAGGACAGGACCAAACTGGATTTGAAAAGTAAAAATATGATCATAAATGTATAGGTAGCCCCCAAAACACATAGCAAAATACAAGAATATGCTCTCATGTCAACCAGACTGAGACCTACTGTCAATATTAGTTTTACAAGTTCAGTAAAAACTGTATTTCAGAATACCGTTAAACTGTATTTTCTCTTGTTCTGTGTACATTAGAGTGCCTCACCATCGCCACCTCTTGACCATGCTGAGTGTGTGTACAGTCCTGGTGGTGGCTGCTGCAGCCCTCTCCTCTGCAGACTCCGACACGCACAGACACGACTCCAACTTGGAGATCTGTATCCTGCTCTGTGTGTGTGTCTGCATCTGTTTCCTTTTTCAGAATATTAAAAGAGTAGTCCATTTGGAGGACCCTTGATTAGTGTGTATGTATTGAAATGTCTGTCAGCATTTCTTCCTGAACCCCCCCCCTCCTCTCAGACAAGCGTCTGTTTGAGACCAAGAGGAAAGACCAACTAAACGCTCTGAAGAACCTGGTGGAGCTCAATGACATCAACCAGCAGTATAAGATCATAGACATCATGCTGAAGGGACTGTTTAAGGTACAATGGCTCCACTCCTGTTTAACTTCCCTTCATGCTGACCATTAGCTAGAAACAGAACGTTGTGGCCTTAGCGGGAAGTAATAGCAGTGTTAGTTTCTAATCATGTTTAGATTATTATGATCTCATGAGTAGGCAAATAAGGTGACTTGCTAAGCAGTATCTAAGTATCCGGTCACTAATAAGACTAGAGTAACCCGGATTTAGCTTACGAGTCATCCTATTATGCTTGAGGCATGTATAATACATATACTGTATTCTTCCCACATATACGGTTTGATTCCCAGAGGACGTATCTGCTCTCTGCCCAAGGATAACTATGGTAGTCAACCCACAGTGGGCAATCTACATTGTCTGTGTGTGTGTTCTGTGAAGGTGTTGGAGGACTCGAGGGACATCCTTATTGCAGCCAACATGCAGGCTGATGATCCCTTCCCCATGGATGACAAACTCAAAGAAGGTCAGATTATGGACCATTTATATCTTTACTACACTTTGGTCTCTCTCCTCCCTCTCTTTCTCACTCAATGCTAATCTGGTTTCTCTGTCACCATCTTGTTTTTTTCTCCTCTTCTGCCTGCCTCTCCTCTCCCTCCCCTTTTCCCTCTCCGCCTCTTACGTTTTCTGTCATTACTCACTGTCCCTCTAAACTGCCCCCTCCCTTTTTCGTTCTCTCTTGCTCTCTTTTAGTATGTCAGTCTGCAGTGATTTAGGTTCTAGTTTATTCCCTAAGTATGAAATGTAGATTACTCTCTCACTCTCTCTCCATCCATAGCCTACTCCCATGTGGTGGAGAACACAGCGTTCTTTGGGGACGTGGCGTTGCGTTTCCCACGTATTGTCCACCACTACTACGACCGTAACCCTGACTGGGGTGGCCTTCTGCGATGGGGGCTACGCTTCTGCAACCTTACTGGGGTGTTCACCGGGGGAGCACACCAGCATGTTCTTTCACTGGTGAGACGGGTAGAACTGGGAGGAAATTCTGGGGCATAGAGGAAATGTTTATGCTTTATTTATAGCCAACAGGTGTAATGTATTATAACCTCCTTATTACTAAATGTTTTATAAGCATACCATTATAATAACTCATGTTTTTCTATGTGCCATTTTTTTCTATGGATTCAAAATGGCTGATAACTCTCCCTCCTTGTCTCTCAGATGTCGCAGGAGTTGGGAATAATAGAGAAATCCCCAGACTTCACCAACCCATATCGCACTGAGAGAGACGACGTGAGTAACATACACAGTGGCTCTCAGCCTCTGTAACCACATTGTAGACTTTCGCAGTGAAGCCTACCAGACAGACTTGGAAGACGTGTTCTTTTAAGACTTGTTTAAGAAACAAGCTTGACTATGTTTGTGTCAGTAAAACTCATACTGACTGCACCTTGTTGCTTTCCCATCCTCTGCTGTTTGATTCTCCACACTCCATACACCTATTATTCAAAAACGCCCTTCTCAAACACGTTCATACGCTCTGCTTTTCTCTGGCGCAGGTTCTTCACACTGCAGAGGCTTTTCAGAAGATCCTGAGGGAGGAGGAGAAGAGGAGGAGGAAAGAGGACAAGAGGAAAGAGATTAGGAAGGGGCCCCGCATCTCCCGCTCCCGTGCTGAGCTATAGTACTCTACCTCAACTCTTGGAGAGAAATGAAGAGGAGAGGAGACGGAACATGTAGGGGGATGTCCTGAGTCCTAGATTCAGTGATGAAGAGGTTTGGTCTTGGAACCGGTGAGTTCTGTCAAAGGGATAGAGGAAAGAGGGAACTAGAACTGTTTATATGTGGCACAGGAACAAATTGGAGAGAAGGAAAGGAGGATGAGCTGTATCTGTGGAATCAGACTTACTGTATACATAACTGTGCCCAACCTGCAGTTATGAAACAAAGAAAATACAGCTAGCACCATGTTGAAGATTTAATAAGGAAAGCTCATTTTCATAACTTGATTACATAACTGTACTTTGGAAGAAACAGCAAATACCCAATATGTTATCTTTTTGTGAATAGATTTAATACAATTCACTACCATGCAAAAACCATGCAATTGTTTTGATGATGGTACTATATGGTCTTAGGCAAATTCAAATGTGTCCTCACCATACTACAGCATTTGTAGATATGAGTTGTTTACATTCCCATTCAACAAGCTTTAATATATAAAGCTTGAATATGTTGAATTTTGTTTTGTGTTAGTTCAAGTTTTCCTGTCGCCTTCTCCGGAGTTAGCAGATTTATATGATGAGATTTTATGAGGTTGTTGTTGAATGGTCCATTATGTCTGCCACTTGCTTTCCTAGAGCCTAATGCTTTCTTAGCTTTGTCTGTGTGTGACTGTCTGCACGAGTGTTAAATGGTTTGGTCACTTTTGTTATGATTTTAAATCAAATTATTTTACATATTATTTTGTCTACAATTAGGGAGGGATAATGTCTTAGAGCTGTGTCTTTTGGCAACCACTCATCAGCTTCAACTTCTATATCATGTCACATTTGTTTCTGTCCATCTGATGGCCAAAATTAAATGTCAGAATGGCCATGTTAGAACAGCAGTCACCAAGAACAATGCCTTTAAAAAAACATATATATTTTGGCATATCTAGGGAAGATCTCAATTCCATACTCGTCCTGTCTCCTCAAAATCCATTAAACATTTACATTTACGTCATTTAGCAGACGCTCTTATCCAACCAGAAATCCCTCTTCTCTGACCTTCTCCTCCAATGGGTTTTGAGAAAGGGAGGATGCGAGGAGTATGCAATTGAGATCTTCCCCTAGTGTTTTAGGAAATTAGCTCATTTTAATGCAAATAAGTTATATTCAAAATACAAAGGTGATGACTGATTATGATTTGCTAGAGTTTTGTAAATGCAAATGTTATTTATATATGTTCAGAGTGGTGGAGGCGGGTGGGAGGAGCGGGCTCATTTTAATGGCTGGAATGGCGTTAATGGAACGGAGTTTACATATGTTTGATTCCATTCCAGCCATTACAATGAGTCTGTCCTCCTATAGCTCCTCCCACAGCCTCCTCTGGTTCAGATAAAGCATCTCATTGCTGAGAATTTACTATCTTAAGTAGATTTGTCATACTTTTAAGTTTAATAAAATGAAATTACTATGAATCATACTTGTAATTTTGAATCATTACAAATAAATCACTCAGTCCACTGAAGATTATTATGATAAAAGTCAATGTAATGAAATCAGAATGCGGAACATCTGCCACCAGACGGCGCCAAAGGTGTGTAATCGACAGTCATGAAGTCATGTTTTCCCCCACTGTTTTTGGTTGAACTCATTGGACTGTTGCCGAACAGAAACAGTTCTGTCCGCCATAAACACTTCACCAACGCAACACAAGCCCGAATGTAGACGTGAAGCTTAATCAGACAGAGATCATGTCAAATTTCGTGGAATCGGGTAGGCCAATGTTTTTTTTCTTCATATTTATTGACAGTTTGGAACATAGTTAGCATTTGGCTAAATGAAAACTCATGCAAATCTAGCTAGCTAACATTAGCTAGCAGCAAGCTTACTGTCAACAACAGAGCAAGCTAGCTAGCTATAATCTTTCTTATTTATACTTTATTCAAAGAATAGGATAGAATTAGCCAACGTGCTGTTTGAAGTTTGTTCTTTTGGCAATGTTTAGCTAATGATTGCTATCTCTAGACAACGTTAGTAAACAATGCTGTTTTTGACAAGGGAAAACAAAGCTGAACAATCTGCTGTAAATTAGCTGAACGTTCCTGACTGTTCTTCACCAGCCTGTCAAAGAACTGTGAGGTCAGGCCTACACCAAGTTATGTAATGCACAGTGGATAAATTAGGCTAATTGCTTAACTGTATAAATAGTAGGCCTAGTCTCTCAGAACAAGTGTAGTTTGCAGACTGTTCAGCTGAAAACTGAACATATGAACCTAGCCTAAGTAATGTCAGAATCAGCTGCTTGTCTGTCAACCAATGATTCATATAAACAATAGATGACTGACGGGCGCTGTTTTGAAGCCATCTTGGCACTTCACCAATGTATTTTGGATGCTACAGAAATGCATTTAATAATGTCTACATTTGTTTTTGCCACGTTTATTCTATTACAGACACCTTAATGCATACTTTTAAATTATATTATGTGAGCTAAATATAAAAATCATAAAATATATTAAAACATTTTCCTTAAAGTCCAGGTAGCAGATAATGGACCCTGTCATATATTTATGTAGTTGGTGCTGTATATTTAAGCAATAAGGCCCGAGGGGATGTTGTATATGGCCAATATACCACGGCTGTGGGCTGTTCTTATGCACGATGCAACGTGGAGTGCCTGGATACAGCCCTTAGCTGTGTTATGTTGGCCATATACTACAAACCCCAGAGGTTCCTTATTGCTATTATAAACTGGTTACCAACATAATTAGAACAGTAAACAAGTAATTTTGTGTCATACCCGTGATGTACGGTCTGATATACCACGGCTTTCAGCCAATCAGCATTCATACACGGGACTACTTCACGTTTTAGTATGGAAAACGGCTGTGAGGATTTTTCTACAATTCACAACATATTTACATAATTAGATTTTTTATTCAATTAAGATTATAATTATGTCAATTACATGTGGAAAAACGTATTTCAGTGAACATTATCAAGCCAGCAGCAGATTAAACAGAAAGTGAATTCTCTCCTCCCTCTCTCCCCGGTTTTAGCTTGCGGATATCACTCTCTAGCTGGCTAGCTTTAGGATATTTACTAGCCCATACCAGTGACAAACTTTGCTATGTTATCGACATATGGCAGTACACAAATAAAATCTTATTTTACCAGCAAGAAAGAAACAGCCACAAATGAATTCATGAACGGAGGAAGAGGATAGCTAGCTATAGCAAGCTAATGTTAGCTGATGCCTCTTTAACAAGAAGTAACTGTGACAACATTGAAGTGTGGTGTACCGCAGGGCTGCTGGCTAGGGCCATTATTGTTTTCTGTTTTTACTAATGACCTTCCACTGACCTTGAATAAAGCCTGTGTGGCTATGTATGCTGACAACTCAATAGTATACACGTCGGCTGCAACAGTAAAATAAATAACTGACACCCTTATCATAGAACTCCAGGCAGTATTAGAATGGGTAACTAGCAATAGGCGAGTGCTAAATATAAACATAAAAACGCGAAAAGCATAATTTTTGGGACAAATCACTCGCTCAACACTAAACCTCATTTAGATCCATTATTGAATAATGTGTCGATTGAGCAAGTTGAGGAGACTAAACTGCTGGGTGTAACCCTAGATGGATAGTAAGCTGTCACGGTCAAAACATAAAGACCACAGGAGGTTGGTAGCACCTTAATTGGGGAGGATGGGCTCTTGGTAATTGCTGGAGCAGAATCAGTGGAATGGTATCAAACACATGGTTTGATGCCATTCCATTCGCGCCGTCCCACCCATTATTATGAGCCGTCCTCCCCTCAGCAGCCTCCACTGATATAGACTCAATGGTGGCTAAAATGGGAAGAGGTCTGTCCATGATAGGGCGTTGCTCTGCCTTCTTGACATTTCAGTCGACCAGACAAGTCCTACAGGCCCTAATTTTGTCACACCTGGACTACTGCCCAGCTTTATGGTCATGTGCGGCAAAGAGGGACATAGGCCAATTGTAGTTGGTCCAAAACAAAGCAGCACGTATTGCACTTAGATGTACACAGAGGGCAAGTGTCAGGAACATGCATGCCAATCTCTCCTGGCTCAAAGTTGAGGAGAGATTGACTGCATCACTATTGGTCTTTGTGCCAGGTATTGATGGTACCGAACTGTCTGTTCAAACAGTTGGCACACAGTTCGGACACTCGTCGGTACAACACAAGACATGCAACCAGAGGTCTCTTCACAGTCCCCAGGTCCAGAACAGAGGCTGGGAAACGCGCAGTATTAAACAGAGCCATGACTACATGGCTAGCAATAAAACCAGATTCAAAAACCAGATAAAAGAAGACCTTACTGCACACAGGGGACTGTGAAGAGAGACAGTCATTTGAAATATATTGTATTGTAATTTGCACTGTATTATGTATTAGACCTAGATATTGTGTGTATTTACTGATACAATGCATTCGGAAAGTATTCAGACCCCTTCACAGCCTTATTCTAAAAATGATTACATAGTGTTTTTCCCTCATCAATCTACACACAATACCCTATAATGACAAAGCAAAAACAGGTTTTTAGAAATGTTTGCAAATGAAATATTACATTTACATAAGTATTCAAACCCTTTACTCAGTACTTTGTTGAAGCACCTTTTGGCACCGATTACAGCCTCCAGTCTTCTTGGGTATGATGCTACAAGCTTGGCACACCTGTATTTGGGGAGTTTCTCCCATTCTTCTCTGCAGATCCTCTCAAGCTCTGTCAGGTTGGATGGGGAGCGTCGCTGCATAGCTATTTTCAGGTCTCTCCAGAGATGTTAGATCGGGTTCAAGTCCGGGCTCTGGCTGGGCCACTCAAGGACATTGAGACTTGTCCTGAAGCCACTCCTGCGTTGTCTTGGCTGTGTGCTTAGGGTCCTTGTCTTGTTGGAAGGTGAACCTTCGCCCCAGTCTGAAGTCCTGAGCCCTCTGGAGCAGGTTTTCATCAAGGATCTCTCTGTACTTTTCTCCATTCATCTTTCCCTCGATCCTGACTAGTCTCCCAGTCCCTGCCACTGAAAGACATCCACACAGCATGATGCTGCCACCACCATGCTTCACCGTAGGGATGGTATTGGCCAGGTGATGAGCGGTGCATGGTTTCCTCCAGATCTGATGCTTGGCATTCAGGCCAAAGAGTTCATCAGACCAGATAATCTTGTTTATCATGGTCTGAGAGTTCTTTAAGTGCCTTTTGGCAATCTCCAAGCGGGCTGTCATGTGCCTTTTACTGCGGAGTGGCATCCGTCTGGCCACTCTACCATAAAGGCCTGATTGGTGGAGTGCTGCAGAGATGGTTGTCCTTCTGGAAGGTTCTCCCATCTCCACAGAGGAACTCTGGAGCTCTGTCAGAGTGACCATCGGGTTCTTGGTCACCTCCCTGACCAAGGCCCTTCTCCCCCGATTGCTCCGTTTGGCCGGGCGGCCAACTCTAGGAAGAGTCTTGGTGGTTCCAAACTTCTTCCATTTAAGAATGATGGAGGCCACTGTGTTCTTAGGGTCCTTCAATGCTGCAGAAATGTTTTGGTACCCTTCTCCAGATCTGTGCCTCAACACAATCCGGTCTCGGAGCTCTACTGACAATTCCTTCGACCTCATGGCTTGGTTTTTGCTCTGACATGCACAGTCAACTGTGGGATTGGTGGAGTCCAATCAAGGATGATCAATGGAACCTGAGCTCAATTTCGAGTCTCATAGCAAAGGGTCTGAATACTTATGTAAAATAAGGTATTTCAGTCTTTTGTTTTTAATACATTTGCTAACGTTTCTAAAAAAACCTGTTTTCGCTTTGTCATTACGGGGTATTGTGTGTAAAATAATTTTATCAATTTTAGAATAAGGCTGTAACGTAACAAAATGTGGAAAAGTGAAGGGGTCTGAATACTTTCCGAATGCACTGTATGTAGGCTATGTGTGACGTTTTAAATGTATGTAGTTCAGTCCTTGACTAATAATGTTCTATATGTCATGTTTAATTTGGACCCCAGGAACAGTAGCTGCTGCTTTGAAAGCGGCTAATGGGGATCCTAATAAATACCAAAATACCATATCCTTAGATCTAAAAAATAAACTTTCCCATTGAGTAAAATTCACAATACACTCCTCCAAAGAAAGCCTGGCTACTTTTTCCGAATTGCCTCCAGATCCATGATCGAATACATGGCCGAAGTGTTGTGTTTCGGCTTAGCCCGACATCCACACACACAGACACACACACAGTTTCGGCCCCAGCCTCAGGGCTCTATACAGAAACAAACAAATATTTTCCCATAGTACAAGCCTATCTATATAGTATGACAGCAGTTAGCAGACATGTTAATTTGGTTACTTTAGCATTAATCACTGTTATTTAGTTGGAAGACGTGAGCTAAATGCAATAGCTCTATAGCTAGCTAACGTTAGGGCTCTAAGTTTCTATTATATGCGTTTCTGGCATTGAGAAATAGCTGCTACATGCCTTTAAAGTCTAATTTTTTTGAAAGTTCTAATGTTACTGTCCCCACTAGAACAACAAAAAATACTTAAATACATGTAATTTTGTCCTTGAAACATTTAATTGAAATACTGTAGAAGTCCATTCATTCCTATGGAGGACTGCTTTTCTGGGGAGTGCCTATATGGCTGACCGCTGGCTTCAAAGCCTCAAAGTGGCCAAAAAATAGCATCAGCAATCCAGGGTTTATATACATAATTGATGTCAACACATTGTGTTTTTATATGATGCATGTACAGTGGGGGAAAAAAATATTTAGTCAGCCACCAATTGTGCAAGTTTTCCCACTTAAAAAGATGAGAGAGGCCTGTAATTTTCATCATAGGTACACGTCAACTATGACAGACAAATTGAGAAAAAATAATCCAGAAAATCACATTGTAGGATTTTTAATGAATTTATTTGCAAATTATGGTGGAAAATAAGTATTTGGTCACCTACAAACAAGCAAGATTTCTGGCTCTCACAGACCTGTAACTTCTTCTTTAAGAGGCTCCTCTGTCCTCCACTCGTTACCTGTATTAATGGCACCTGTTTGAACTTGTTATCAGTATAAAAGACACCTGTCCACAACCTCAAACAGTCACACTCCATACTCCACTATGGCCAAGACCAAAGAGCTGTCAAAGGACACCAGAAACAAAATTGTAGACCTGCACCAGGCTGGGAAGACTGAATCTGCAATAGGTAAGCAGCTTGGTTTGAAGAAATCAACTGTGGGAGCAATTATTAGGAAATGGAAGACATACAAGACCACTGATAATCTCCCTCGATCTGGGGCTCCACGCAAGATCTCACCCCGTGGGGTCAAAATGATCACAAGAACGGTGAGTAAAAATCCCAGAACCACACGGGGGGACCTAGTGAATGACCTGCAGAGAGCTGGGACCAAAGTAACAAAGCCTACCATCAGTAACACACTACACCGCCAGGGACTCAAATCCTGCAGTGCCAGACGTGTCCCCCTGCTTAAGCCAGTACATGTCCAGGCCCGTCTGAAGTTTGCTAGAGTGCATTTGGATGATCCAGAAGAGGATTGGGAGAATGTCATATGGTCAGATGAAACCAAAATCTAACTTTTCGGTAAAAACTCAACTCGTCGTGTTTGGAGGACAAAGAATGCTGAGTTGCATCCAAAGAACACCATACCTACTGTGAAGCATGGGGGTGGAAACATCATGCTTTGGGGCTGTTTTTCTGCAAAGGGACCAGGACGACTGATCCGTGTAAAGGAAAGAATGAATGGGGCCATGTATCGTGAGATTTTGAGTGAAAACCTCCTTCCATCAGCAAGGGCATTGAAGATGAAACGTGGCTGGGTCTTTCAGCATGACAATGATCCCAAACACACCGCCCGGGCAACGAAGGAGTGGCTTCGTAAGAAGCATTTCAAGGTCCTGGAGTGGCCTAGCCAGTCTCCAGATCTCAACCCCATAGAAAATCTTTGGAGGGGAGTTGAAAGTCTGTGTTGCCCAGCGACAGCCCCAAAACATCACTGCTCTAGAGGAGATCTGCATGGAGGAATGGGCCAAAATACCAGCAAGTGTGTGAAAACCTTGTGAAGACTTACAGAAAATGTTTGACCTGTGTCATTGCCAACAAAGGGTATATAACAAAGTATTGAGAAACTTTTGTTATTGACCAAATACTTATTTTCCACCATAATTTGCAAATAAATTCATTAAAAATCCTACAATGTGATTTTCTGGATTTTTTTTTTCTCATTTTGTCTGTTATAGTTGACGTGTACCTATGATGAAAATTACAGGCCTCTCATCTTTTTAAGTGGGAGAACTTGCACAATTGGTGGCTGACTAAATACTTTTTTTCCTCACTGTATTTTCTATCTGCAGCTAATAATACTGTATAGCACTTGAAGCTGTTTTGTGTCATTAGTAATTAAACTGTATTTTCATGTCCATCCAGGAAGGAGAAGAGGGGAGGGAAAAGACCCAGATGACTTTTCGGAGAGCAAGGAGGAGGATGTGTCCTTAGCCACAGAGCTCCGTCTTGTCCTGATCGGAAAGACAGGATCAGGGAAGAGTGCCTCTGGGAACACCATCCTGGGCCGCAGGCACTTCCTGTCAGAGCTCAGCGCCAGCTCAGTTACCCAAGTCTGTAAACAAGGCAGCGCAGACCTGACTGAGGAGGAGGAGGAAGGACAAGGAGTAAGGAGGAAGAGGACAAGAGTGGTGGTGGTAGACATGCCTGGTTTTGGAGACACACGCTTTGATGCTGAGCAGACTCATGCTGAAATAGCCAAGTGTGTGGCACTGTCCGCCCCAGGCCCCCATGCATTCCTCCTGGTGATCCCACTGGGCCGCTACACTGAAGATGAGGACCGAGCCGTGAGGGAGATGGTCCATATATTTGGGGAGGGGGCGGTCCATGACCACACACTAGTCCTGTTCACTCGTGGTGATGACCTAGAAGGGAGGGGGATGGAGGCGTACCTCGGAGCCAGCGCCCCAGTGGAGCTGAAGGCCCTGATAGAGAGGTGTGGGGGCAGGTACCACGTCCTCAACAACAGAGACCCCAGTGACCTGCACCAGGTTGTAGGGCTGCTGGAGAAGGTGGAGAGGATTGTGGAAGAGAACAATGGAGGCTTCTACACCAACACCATGTTCAGAGAGGCTGAGTCAGCCATCAGGGAGGAGCAGGAGAGGATGATGAGAGAGAGAGGCCAGGGGGAGGGAGAGGGGCAGTTCAGGAGGGAGGCCGCCCTCTCTGAGAAGGTCCTAGAGAAAGTGAAGATCCTGGTGGCTGCTGGAGCCACTGGCATGGTCGTGGGGGCGGTGTTCGGGGCGGCTGCCCCTCTAGCTGCAGCGGCGGGAGCTGCAGCCATGGGGAACACAGTGGGCTTTGCTGCAGGGCAGCTGGCTGGGATGTCAGTGGCAGGCGGCACAGGGATGGGAAAAGCTGTGGGCGCCATAGTGGCAGCAGCTGCAGGGAAAACAGCCATGGCTCTCGGGGCAGCGACCGGAGGAGTGCTGGGGGGATCTGTTGGGGTCTTAGCTGGGGCAGAAGCTGCCAGTCCTGGGGCGGCTGCTCTGGATGCTCTGGGGCAGGTGAGCCTGATCGGGACTGCAGCAGTGGGAGTTGCAGCAGGGGTGGGGGGTGCCATGGGGGCAGGAGCTGCCTTTGGGGCTGCTCTGGAAGGTGCAGCAGTCAGCACAACTGCCCTGACAGGGGTGGGCACCACAGCAGGGGCAGTAGGTGTGGCTAATGCTACTGCTATTGGCTCAGTAGCAGCTGGGCAGCAAGCAGTGGCCACTGGGGGCAGTGTTGCAGCTGGAGCTGTTCATTGTGCAGCAGCCGCTGTGGCAGATGGGGTAGCTGTGAGTGGGCCGCTGGTTCAGGCCAGTGGGGTGTGTGGATCTGCAGGCCAGGTTGTTTCTGATGCCTGGGGTTCCATGGGAGCGACAGCGTGCATCATGACAGCGGTGGCAGAGATAGGCAAGGCTGCAGTGGGAATCGCCCTGGCAGGAGGGCTGGTGGTGAAGGTGGTGAAGGAGAGGGTCAGGAACAGCACCAGCTCAGCAGACGCCAACTACACAGAGAAGAAGTCCTATGAGATCTACTGGAACAAATAAAGGACAGTTAGGCCTGCAACACCACCAGACCATAGAAGAAAAAAACATCGACTCTCAGGACCTTTCAAAATGTGGATTCTGGTTCAATCATTAAGCACCTTATCACAATTATCAATAAAAGCACATGTAGTGAGTCTTTGTTCCTTTTACTGGCAGTGGATGGTTGATTTCCTCTTCACTGTTACTTCACTGCAGAAGAGCTATAGTTTATTATCTTCCCACAATATTACTGAACTATCGTTTTAGCTGTGTTCATGCACTTACCATGGTTATTTTAGCTTTTTGGTATGCACTTACTCAATTTGTATGATTACTTGTGATCCTATAGTTATTTCTAATTCATTATAGAATATGGTTTTCCACTGTATTCAATCAAATTAGTAGTTTACTGTTTCAATGAAAGACAGTTATCTAGTTCTGCATGCAGATTTTCATAAATCCACAGATATAATCTAGAACTTTTTAGTCGGGTCCAGTATTACAAAACATTTTTTTTTAGATCTTATTCACAACTGAAATGATGTACTGTATAACACACATTTCACATTATTATGTATTCAGTTGCAGTATTGTGTCTTGAAGGGGAAATAATTTAAATGCATAAAATGAAATCTGATTTTAAAAATGTCTTTCCTTGTCATTTTTTGTTTTATATAGATCTACATTCATATTGAGTATAGAGAATAAATAAGAAACCACTGGGATTAATGCAAGGATGTGGATTTTAAGAAATAGTATGTCACCCTCAGCTCAGTTGACACATCAGGAAATTAGACTTTAGGCACACACAGAAGTGACTGTGTTTAGTAACAGTATTGAATAACAATTTACTATTTAATTTATGTTGATATCACACTCCAGTCGCTGACATACTAACAGTCATGTAACAAGTAACTTTTTTTTAATGAAACAATGCAGTATTTCTTGACTTTGTTGAAAATCTGTATGAAATTTTACTTGTGTATACAAAATGTAACTAATGTATTTATACTGGAGGTCAGTTTCATACCGTCTTACAACTGGATCTCGTTAAATATTTATTACGGTGAATGTCTTTGGATGGGCTCTTTTCTTAAAGAAAAATATTGGGAGGAGTCAACGCAAATTTCAAGAAAGCTTCTGATCTTTGACGTACTATCAGGCCACCGTAAGGGTGACATTTCTATTGGACAATGGTGCCTGGTCTCATGACAACAACAGCCAGGATTAAGCCAATCAGGAGTCGTCCTGGTTCACAAACGCTGTTTGTAAATGACGTAGGTAGTGGAAAACAAGATGGCGACGTCTAAATCGTAAATGAGTTTATCTAAATAGAAATCGGCCGCTCTGGGGCATCGGTGAAGTGTCACCCTTCCCCGGTTAGTTTAATAAACTTCGAGCTAAGATAAAGTGACCTTATGCGTTGTTAAAGCTTCAAACATCTCTGGACATCTTGGTTCTTCCTTCAACAACCTCCGGTTAAAGCCGGGGAGGCGAAGTTCTGAATTTCATGATGGACAGTAACGTTAGTGGGGAGTACATCTCGACTATGGAAAATATGGATCCGACTTTGTCAGAACTAGGGGATGAATTTACACTGGGAGACATCGATGGTGAGTGACTATTTATGTAATAATTGATGAGAGAATATGGAATTATTGTGTGTGTTTGTCCACGAAAGTTTGTTGTGGCCTATTTCCGCTTTCTGACAGTATTGTATGTCGTCATCAGAAAAAAAAACATTGTTAAAAATGTATTGTGTCCAGCCTACGATAAGGCCGGGAGCCGTGGTGATGTGTATCATGTGTCAAGTAAGCCCGCTTGTTGATAGTCAGCATTGGTTACAATTACATATAACTACTGTATTTAGACTAGTTAATTATGATGCACCTCACATTTAAAATAGTATATAAATAATTATATATTTTCTGTTAGTGTCAAACATTGGCAGTAGGAGAGTGTCGTAAACTATTTTAACTATTGTGGATGCCATAGGATTGGAACTTGTTCACCCTTTATTTTGGGGCGTTGCATAGGATACTTAGATACACTTAGCACTCCATTATTTTACATTTCTAAACAGTAGTTTGCTTAAATGATTCTGTGTCACTGATTATTTATATTGCAATCGCATTTTTTCAGTGAATCAGTGAAGATTCAAGCGTATTTTAAAGGGGTGGTTGGCCTACAGCCCAGTGGTCATGCAACAGTTTAGTGTGTGCGTGTGAATAAACAACTCCTCAAATGTAACTGAGTGTGACTCACAACTGTGAGCTGTGTCATTCAATTATCTCTAGGCAAAAAGTTCCTTATACTTTCCCAATGGCTTATTAGCCTAGTTTTACTTGTTTCCTATTTTCTATATGTTCTTCATTATATTTTGTTCTGAGCTGGGTTTTTTTGTCATGCTTGTCTAAGTCTTTCCTCCGCTGTCATGCCATTGAGGGTTTGTTCATCAGTAATGGAGAAAAAAGTGACTAGCATTGTCTATTCATAACTGGCCAATCATTAATACCGGTTCTGTTTTTTGACAGGCAAACATGTCCGCTTCACCCTGCTCATTCATAGGCTCAGCACAATGACTCAATATGGAGATAGGGTCGCTGTTCCCTTATCAAAACAGCAGTTTTACTCTTGGCACACTGTGAAAGGATGGAGCTTTGGACACAGAATTGACCGGTGCATTCCAATTACTGAATGCTAAGTCACCGAACTGATGTGTCGCTGTCATACAATATGGGATAAATGGGACCCATTGCAGTGCAGGAACTAAGAGACCCCATGGGCTATGCTATGTAATCCCTCTTTAGTGTTAAAAAGAGAGGTATGCAAAGAGTTATGACCCCTTAACTTGGGTACAGCAAAATGAGAACGTTGTGTATGAGTCTAACTCAATTTAGTCTAATTATTTATGCAAAATATACTCCTCCCCACAATAAAGATTTGGTAAATTGAATTGGTAGAGTGTTATTCCTATGTAAAGGAAAACATATCAGTAAATTATTGAGAGGCAATTGAAACTTTTTTTTAAAGGGTACCCAGATGTAGTCCAAAGCTCTTAAATAGTTTGATGGTGGGCAATTCTGCTGCTACATAATATTTTATTTGCCTCTATAGGTTAGAGACTAAAATGCATGCATACGTGCCTAATACAATTAGAAACTCACTTGTGTTTTAAGTTATACCTTTTTATATGAGATCTAGGCTATTTAAGTCTTGGATCTAAGGGCCCCCCTCAGAAGGTCTCTGCATAGCCATATCTAGTAGGGCTGTGACGATACCAGTATTGTGATATTTTTTTCCATGGCAAAAATGTTAAAAGGGCGCAGACCAAACTCTTTGGTCCATAAAAAACCTGCTGTATGTGAAATAAAGTGTGCCAAAGCTTGGAAAATAAATAAATGTGACTGTATGACAAGATAATGATGTTTGTTTCTAACATTAGGGATATTTTCCTAAAGAAGTTAAATCGGCTTCGTGTTTTGTTTCCTTGCCACAATACTAACGAGTATTGTGATACTGGTATTGTCCCGGCCCTACTATCTAGACTTTTCTTCCCACTATTCCCAATGCAATAGCTGCTCTGGTTACATAACCTATTTTCTCTGCTCTAAGCAGCCCTAGGAAACTGTCCCCGTTTGACAGTTTTAGTCCTTTGTGTCACACTTGTCTGGGGGCTTGGGGCTCTGTTTTGTTCAGTGCCTCTGAAAGCCAACCCCCTGTGGAGCCGTGCGCATGCGCATGTGAGTCTGACTTTGGTGTGGTAGATGAAGCAGACAATTCCAATTAATTATCAATATTAGACTAGCCACTATAAGCCATTTCTTCATCAATCAACCCATAGCCTGTACAGTAATATGTTATTATTATTTGTTTATTTCACTTTTATTTAGTCAGAGGAGCACAATTTGAGACCAGGGTCTCATTCACAATGGTGACCTGAAAACAAACTACTCGCATGATAATTCAATGCTAGCATGCTAGTAGATACCCATGGACATCAAGTCATTACTACCTCTAACTTCCTTCATACTGGACACAGAGACATGCCAAAATCCGAAGTATCCCAGTAACAGAAGTGAGACGTTGGAAGCTTGTGCAGAAGAGCTTTGTAAACGAAAAGGAGAAATGAAGTGAATTACGGGAATTAAGAGGTCCAGCCAACCTTCTGATAAAGGATGCAGTGATATTAAACCTGTCACCTGTGATAAAGCCAAGCAGGCTTTGGTACACTGCATCCAAGGGTTTTAGAGTACTTGCTGCTGCATGCTGATAAATGGTGTCGCCATAATCATAAATGGGAGGAGGATGCATTTATTGGCCTAGGTGTCTGGCCCATGCTCTGGACATGCTTTCTGTATAAGGTGACATGTCTTTGACATTGTCATTAGAGAAGGGATTTTGATAGTATTGCTAACAGCAGCAGTTTTAAACTAGAAAACATTTTATATTGGCAAATGGCAAGCCTAAGTAAAGCTGTCATTTTGATAATGAGAAATGGCACACGCTTCCCATTGATCGTAGGCCTGTTATGCACCCCAGACAATGGTAAAGCACATGAGAACATTTAGCCTACCTCTGGATATGAGAGATGGCATGATTGTGACGTTGTAGTCTTAGGATAGAATGACAAGTGTTAAATACCCTGCAGTAGAGGGCTTTAGAAACAATTTCAACATGTAGGCTACTCTCTTTTCTTGCAAGACTGGTTTGAAACCATATGTTTTTTTTTGCATGTGCAACTCCACTGCTCTTATCAGTACAAAGCCATCCACAGTCAAGACATACTCCACCTGTAGCTGAAGTAATGTTCTTATCTGGGTGCTCTTTTACCTCATTCTCATGGTCTCTCAGGGCGTCTGTACTAGATTACCATGTCATTTTTTTCAGGGCTAGTCGTTTGAAGGCTTTCCTATTAGCACTAGCTGGCTGGGCTCTCATCCGTGACTCAATGCCAGAACAGTAGCAGTGTATCAAACCAAGGCTGCCACTCCATAAACCTCTCTTAATTCCTTCAGTGACCTTGCCCCGGCAGTAAACAGCATTGTCACTGTTGTAAATCTCTGCTGGAGGTGGATTATACTCTTTCCTCTATTGGCTTTCCTGTGACCTCTTCACTCAAGGCCAATTTCTAATGTGTGTTAATAATCTGCAGTGCCTTCAGAAAGTATTCACCCCTTGACTTTATCCACATTTTGTTATGTTACAGCCTGAATTTAAACCATTGCGATTTTGTCACTGGCCTACACACAATACCCCATAATGTCAAAGTGGGTAGGTTTTACATTTTTTTACTAATTAATAAAAAATGAAAAGCTGAAATGTTTTTTATTCAACCCTTTGTTATGGCAAGTCTAAATAAGTTCAGGAGTAAAAATGTGCTTAACAAGTCACATAAGTTTCATGGACTGTGTGCAATAATAGTGTTTAACATGATTTTTGAATGACTAACTCATCTCTGTATCCCACACATACATATAATTATCTGTAAGGTCCTTCAGTCGAGCAGGGAATTTCAAACACAGATTCAACCAAAAAGACCGTCGAGTTTTTCCAATGCCTTGCAAAGGACACCTATTGGTAGACATTTAAAAAAACAGACATTGAATATCCCTTTGAGCATGGTGAAGTTCTAATTACACTTTGGATGGTGTATCAATATACTCAGTCACTACAAAGATACAGACGTCCTTCCTAATGCAGTTGCCAGAGAGGAAGGAAACCGCTCAGGGATTTCACCTTGAGGCCAATGGTGACTTTAAATCAGTTACAGAGTTTGTCTGTGATAGGAGAACACTGAGCATGGATCAACAACATTGTAGTTACACCACAATACTAACCTAAATGACAGTGTGAAATGTAGGAAGCCTGTACAGGGAAAAAACAAACAAACATGCATCCTGTTTGCAATAATGCACTAAAGTAAAACTGCTAAACATTTGGCAAAGAAATGAACTTTATGTCCTGAATACAAAGCATTATGTTTGGGGCAAATCCGACACAACCCATCACTGAGTACCACTCTTCAAATTTTCAAGCATGGTGGTGGCTGCATCATGTTATGGGTGTGCTTGTCTTCAGCAAGGACTAGGGAGGTTTTTTAGGATAAAAATAAACGGAATAGAGCTAAGCACAGGAAAAATCCTAGAGGAAATCCTGTTTCAGTCTGCTTTCCAACAGACTCTGGGAGACATTCACCTTTCAGTAGGACAATAACCTGAAACACAAGGATCACTCACGAAAGAGGACAACTGAAAGTTGAGGAACAGATAAAACTGCAGTTCCTCACAATAAAATGACAGCTCTTATTAAAGATTGTTTAACAACAAAAAAAAGACCAGGTCTATATGACATTAGAAGGAATCGTTTTGGGCAGTGATAGGAACTCCAGGACCAATTCATTAAGGCAGGCCTTTGAAGGCGTTAGAAAAGTCCCTAGTGGTTGACCCCCCCCTTTCTAGCTCTAACTTTGCTGATAGCTACTTTATTGAGGAAAAGTCTACCTGTGATATGTGGTTGTCCCACATTTATAAAAACAACATGTTTTCATGTCATTATGGGGTATACTTTAATAATGCGTGAGTGAGGCCAGCAAAATAAGTATCAGTACCGCTGTCAGTTAGGTGAGAGTGTGATTTGTGATGCAATTAATCCACAGACCTGTGTGTTCCTTGTGAGATTCCTTTCTTGATAGATTCCTTGTGACAGGTTGACTGCAACAATGTAGCCCTAACTCATTAGAGGGCCATATTAAGCAATGGATTATGTCTAATAAGCCAATTTTATGATAACTATGTAAAGTCGAATTTGTTGTCTATTCAATCAATTGCCATTGCACATGATTTTATGACTTAGAATAAAGTGCATTTTAGCTTACCCACAACCAGAGACTCATGAACCCCTTGAATTCTTCTCTCCTCAGAGATGCTCCAGTTCGTCAGCAACCAGGTGGGGGACTTCCCCGACCTCTTTGAGGACCAGATGGCCTCGGCGGGCTCCCTACAGAACGGTGCAGGGGCCACCCCACGCCCAGCCCCACAGACACCCCAGACCACCACCACTACCACAGTTTACCAGAACAGCAACGTGACCCTTACCCCCACCCAAACACTGGCCCCCCTGTCCCTGCCCCTCACCCCACCACAGACCCCAGTCCAGACGTTCTCTTCAGGGCAACATCAGATCCGCACCCCTCCCCTGCTCCAGCCGCGGCCCCAGATGCAGGCCATCCAGCCCCAGCCCCAGCAGCAACCCACCATCCAGGTCCACACCCAGAGCATCCCCATGCAGACGCATAGCTTCCCTGTGCACACCCTGGTCCAGACCCACAACCAGACTCTGCCCATCCAGACCCAGGCCCAGACGGTGATGATCACATCCAACGGCGGCCACTCCCGCTTCATCCAGAACCCTGTCATCTGCCACCAGAGTCCCACTACAAGCTTCCAAGGTTAGGAGCAACTTTTTTTTTTTTTACTGAAAAGATTAGGTTACTGGGAAACGGTGGATATTAATTATAAATGCACTTAAATTAGTATAGATGTTTATCATGTGAAGATATTCCGAGTCCTACATGTTTTTCTATATGAATAGGGCCTGCATGTTTTTCTATATGAATGGTGCTGTTTGACAGTGTATCCTTACACCATACCTCCCTTTTTTTCTACAGTCCTCCAACCGCAGATGCAGAGCATAATGACATCACCACAGGTTCAACCCATGACCATCCAGCACCAGAGACTACTGCAGACGGGCCAGACCATCCAGACTCTCTCCACAGCACCTACAGTCCACACCATGCAACAGCAGGTTCAACAGGTACCCGTGAGTATCAAGCTTCATACTTTACAATGTTTGAGTCCCTAATCAAAACTAGCTCCGTCCAATCTTTATAAAGTCTCTCTAAATACATGCAGATCCTAGCACTTATCACTCATGTTGTAACCATAGACCCTGTGTGTACGGCATCATTGGTTATAACTGATCCAGTGTCCCTGGTCTCTCTCAGCTTTTGGTCCACCAGCCTCAGATTCTGAAGACAGAGAATCTGGTTCTGACCACTCTGAAGCCTGACGGGACACAGGTTCTGTCCACCATGCAGAACCCTGGGATCACCACCTTGACCCATCCCATCCAGACACAGACTCTACAGGTACCGGTAGGTCTCTATACTATCTGTCTGCTTCTCTCTCTCTCTTTCTATTCTCTCTGTTCAGTGTCTGATGGGGACGGTCACTAAGACCCAGATGAAACCTACAGTGGGGAAAATTTTTATTTAGTCAGCCACCAATTGTGCATGTTCTCCCACTTAAAAAGATGAGAGGCCTGTAATTTTCATCATAGGTACACGTCAACTATGACAGACAAAATGAGATTTTTTTTCTCCAGAAAATCACATTGTAGGATTTTTAATGAATTTATTTGCAAATTATGGTGGAAAATAAGTATTTGGTCAATAACAAAAGTTTCTCAATACTTTGTTATATACCCTTTGTTGGCAATGACACAGGTCAAACGTTTTCTGTAAGTCTTCACAAGGTTTTCACACACTGTTGCTGGTATTTTGGCCCATTCCTCCATGCAGATTTCCTCTAGAGCAGTGATGTTTTGGGGCTGTCGCTGGGCAACACGGACTTTCAACTCCCTCCAAAGATTTTCTATGGGGTTGAGATCTGGAGACTGGCTAGGCCACTCCAGGACCTTGAAATGCTTCTTACGAAGCCACTCCTTCGTTGCCCGGGCGGTGTGTTTGGGATCATTGTCATGCTGAAAGACCCAGCCACGTTTCATCTTCAATGCCCTTGCTGATGGAAGGAGGTTTTCACTCAAAATCTCACGATACATGGCCCCATTCATTATTTCCTTTACACGGATCAGTCGTCCTGGTCCCTTTGCAGAAAAAACAGCCCCAAAGCATGATGTTTCCACCCCCATGCTTCACAGTAGGTATGGTGTTCTTTGGATGCAACTCAGCATTCTTTGTCCTCCAAACACGACGAGTTGAGTTTTTACCAAAAAAGTTCTATTTTGGTTTCATCTGACCATATGACATTCTCCCAATCCTCTTCTGGATCATCCAAATGCACTCTAGCAAACTTCAGACGGGCCTGGACATGTACTGGCTTAAGCAGGGGGACACGTCTGGCACTGCAGGATTTGAGTCCCTGGCGGTGTAGTGTGTTACTGATGGTAGGCTTTGTTACTTTGGTCCCAGCTCTCTGCAGGTCATTCACTAGGTCCCCCCGTGTGGTTCTGGGATTTTTGCTCACCGTTCTTGTGATCATTTTGACCCCTCGGGGTGAGATCTTGCGTGGAGCCCCAGATCGAGGGAGATTATCAGTGGTCTTGTATGTCTTCCATTTCCTAATAATTGCTCCCACAGTTGATTTCTTCAAACCAAGCTGCTTACCTATTGCAGATTCAGTCTTCCCAGCCTGGTGCAGGTCTACAATTTTGTTTCTGGTGTCCTTTGACAGCTCTTTGGTCTTGGCCATAGTGGAGTTTGGAGTGTGACTGTTTGAGGTTGTGGACAGGTGTCTTTTATACTGATAACATGTTCAAACAGGTGCCATTAATACAGGTAACGAGTGGAGGACAGAGGAGCCTCTTAAAGAAGAAGTTACAGGTCTGTGATCTTGCTTGTTTGTAGGTGACCAAATAGTTATTTTCCACCATAATTTGCAAATAAATTCATAAAAAATCCTACAATGTGATTTTCTGTAAAAAAAAAATCTCAATTTGTCTGTCATAGTTGACGTGTACCTATGATGAAAATTACAGGCCTCTCTCATCTTTTTAAGTGGGAGAACTTGCACAATTGGTGGCTGACTAAATACTTTTTTTTCCCCACTGTATGCTTGGACTGAAAAGTACTTTAAATGGAGATGAGAAGAGAATTTCCATTGAACATGCTTCTTTGCTCTATCTCGGTCCATCCAACGACCCCTTAGTATCTTAGCTGTTTCATATGTCATCACTGACTCTTACCTTAACTCTTCCCTCACAGACGCTGATGGGCAGTAACATCCTGACCACCGTGCCAGTCATGATGGGGTGCGGAGACAAGCTGCCCATCAAACAGCTGTCTTCAGGCACCTCCCACTGTGTAGGTGGGAACAGGCAGATGATGGACCAGGGGATGGTGATGGGTCCAGGGGGGGTGATGAAGGAGGGGGAGAGGAGGACCACCCACAACATCATCGAGAAGAGGTACCGCTCCTCCATCAATGACAAGATCCTGGAGCTGAGAGACCTAGTCATGGGCGGCGATGCCAAGGTCAGGAAAACCAAGTGATACAATAACCCAACATTGACCTTTGACCTTACAGGAACAGTGGGTTTAGTTGTATTTTGTGATCCAAGTTAGAGCGAGGAGCATGCTAGAATGAATGTTTCACAGGTGTCAAACTTAATTAGGCTACATGCTGAACCACAGACTTCCTAGAGTGCATGGAAGTCAGTAGAGGAATGGAGTTATACTTGAAGACCTGTTTTTATAGGGCACTCTCACCAAATGTACACTGACACATTGCTAATGTGTTTGTACGCAGATGCACAAGTCAGGAGTGCTGAGGAAAGCCATCGACTACATCAAATACCTGCAGCAGGTCAACCACAAACTACGGCAGGAGAACCTGGCCCTCAAGATGAACAGCAAGAACAGTAAGTCCCCCATTATTACTAGTTAATCCATCACAACTGTGTTGATATTTAGGTCTTCAGTTCATGAACGGGCCGTAACACATTGGGCTCTCTCCCACTTTCTCTCTGTCAGAGTCAGTGGTGCTGTCTGACGATGTGGAGATGAAACCAGAGATGCTGATGATGTCACCTCCAGCCTCAGAGTCTGGTTCTGGATCTCCTCATGAGTTCTCTCCATACTGCATCGACTCAGAGCCTGGTTCTGGATCTCCTCATGAGTTCTCTCCATACTGCATCGCCTCAGAGCCTGGCAGCCCCTTACTGGACCATGAACAGGTAGCTACAGTGATGATGATAGTCAAGGAAGTGTGATTCTTTTTTTGGCGGGGGAAATGGTTTGAATTGAATGTTGCGAAGGTTGAACACTTACATAGTAGTTGAACTATTCTGTCTCTTTCTCTCTCTTCCTTCTCTCAGGTGAAGAGTGAGCCTGGCTCACCCTCTTCCGTGGGCGTGATGGATCGCTCTCGTCTCCTCCTCTGCGCCCTCACCTTCTTATGTCTCTCCCTCAACCCCCTGCCCTCTCTCCTGGGATCTGAGGCCCAGGGCAGCTCTGGCTTGACTTCTGCACACAGAGCCTCCAGGACCCTGTTCTCATTACCCAGCCAGACCCAGAACTTTGGTCAGCCCCTTAGTTTACCCTTACACTGACCATACAAGTCTTGCATGTATACATTCAAGGCAGGCTATTATAGTCAGTCAGTATTTTCAGTAGTAGTTCCTGATAGGAGTTCTCGGTTGTGAGTTGTTTTGAGGATGTATTGGAGTATATGTAACTTATACTGACTCCTCCCCCTCTTTCCCACAGCGACCTGGCTTTGGTGCCTGTTGCCATGGTTAACGGTGTGGGTGTTGAGTGGTGTTGGGGCGGTGTGGGGCTGTGTTAGGGTCCTCTACCTATGGGAGCCTGTCACCCCCCTCCACTCGCCCAAATCAGTCTCCTTCTGGAGGCACCGTAAACAAGCAGACCTACATCTCAACAGAGTGAGTTCACATCCCTTTATGTCTAAAGTATTGTCCCCTACCTTATTGTTTTTCTCTGTACTTGTGTTTGAGTATCTCTTAAACTGGTGCCCTGATTGGGTAATACCATCTCTCTGTGTCTATAGGTACATGAATGCCAAGTTCCATAAGTATTCTTATAGCTTTTCCCACCTTGCCTCTCCTACAGGGTGACTATACAGCAGCCATGGCCAGTCTGGAAACCTGCCTGTCAGTCTTGACCAGAGCCCTGCCCACCACCAGTTGGGACCTCCTCTTCTCCCTCTCCTGGAACCTGATTCGCTACTGTCTGCATCACCCCACCCCTTTGGGCTGGCTGGTTCGCCAGGTTGGTGGGAAGCACAAGGGAGAAGAGTCCAAGACTAGCTCCCGGGACGCAGCTCTGGTCTACCATAGGTTGAGCCAGCTGCAGCTCACAGGTGACTACACTGAATAGTCAAGAACATTGAGCCTAGATCAGTATCATTAGTCATTGTAAACATGATAACATAACACAGTAGTACCCCATCCTCTGATGTCTGTAACTTCTCTCTCTCTCTGTGTGTAGGGAAGCTTCCCCAGCGCAGTGGCCTGTGGGCTCTGTCTCTGTCTATGAGTGCCGTCAACCTCAGTGAGAGCGCCCAAAACAAGATGGCCCCCTCCCAGCAGGCCCAGATCTATGTCACCACGGCAACAGCTCTGCGCACTGTACTGGGCCACCACCTCTCCTGCCTGCCTGTGAGTGTCTCAGGGCATCCCTCCATCCTCTCCTCCTCTATTACTAACCCTCCACATCCCTCCATTACTGCTATGGTAATGATATCTCTGATACTATCCACTCACTGTCATCTTTCCCTACATGTCTGTGTCCCAGGGTTACCTGTTGAGCTGTGCTGAAGGTGTGGCCAGCCAATCAGACTCCAAGCCCATCCCTGACTGTCTGCACTGGCTCTTCACCCCATTGGGCAGGCAGTTCTTCCTCAGCTGTGATTGGTCTGTGAAGTCTGAGAGCAGAGAGGGCGTGTACACTTCCCAGAGAGACCCAGGTGTGAACAATAAAGTCGAAGGAAGAGCTAATATTGTATACAGAAATGCCCTCATGTAACAATTAAGCAACAATTAGGCAACTTAATTATCTTTCTTTCTTTCTCTCTTTTCCTCTAGCTGACCCCATCGCCCAGCTGCATCGTTGTTTCTGTGAGAAGCTGCTGGAGAGAGCTGTGCACTCCCTCATCCAGCCCCACACTGACATGGAGGCAGGCAAGCCCAAGAACGACTCGGGGTAAGGCCAGGGTCCTCACAGTGCCCAGTCACTCTGCCCAGTTTACCTATGTTAAATTGTTTACTTTTCTACTATCTCTCTCTCTCTCTCTCTCTCTCTCTCTCTCTCTCTCTCTCTCTCTCTCTCTCTCTCTCTCTCTCTCTCTCTCAGGGAGTTCTCCAGTGCCTTGGAGTTTCTCCAGCTGTTGAACAGCTGCACAGAGGAGTCCCCCTCTCCTCCCTTCCCAGCCCTGCCTAATCACACCACCATGCCAGGTACTGGAATGCACACGTCAGTGTGAACCACACCATGCTCTGTGTGGGACAGATTTATTTACAGATTTCTCTAATCTTTGTTTCCTCGGAGATGATCAGATGCTGTGAATGTGTTTAGATTTTTTCTCAAATGTATCTTGAACACTAAAGATAGAGTTTATGATTATCATAATTGACTTATTCAATTTAACATGTGACATTTTTTTGTTAAACCTCTTGATGCCACAGTTGATTTGTTACACGTTTTCACCCATTGTCTTTAAGTGTGACATCCTCCCCATAGGAAGTCTATAATGTTGTCATGTAATCTCTTCTCTGCTTAGTGTCAGACCCAGTGAGTCGCTGGTGGGTGTTGGTCCTAAAGGCTGCTGTCCATTGGCTGCAAGGGGATGATGTCGCTGTGAGGTCGCTGCTGGCAGAAGCAGAGCGCATGCCCAGAGCTCTCCATACCCTCGAGTCAGTATACTTTGTTTGTCTTGTGTGTGTTTCAAGTTTTTAGTCGTATGTTCGAGATACAATTGGTATACACCGTCCAACGAAATGCTTACTTACAGGTTCCTTCTAGACAATGCAACAACAATAAGAAATAATAAAATATAAGAATACGAACATAAAGTAAATGGCTCAGTAGAATAGAATAAACATTTTAGCATAAGTATAATACAGGAAGGTACAATTTATAGTCCAATATTTACACCTGTTTTGGGGAGCAAGTTTTAAAATTTTGCAGTATTTAGCAATCATAATAAGGGTCTGGTAGCATCAGTTGTGATGTGTGGGTAGCATGCGGTGTGTGTGTGTGTGTGTGTGTGTGTGTGTGTGTGTGTGTGTGGTGAGTGAGTGCATGTGTGCTAAGGTGTGGAGAATCAGAGCAGGTGGTCAGTCCAGTTCAAGTGTTCAGCAGTTTGATGGCTTGTAGATAGAAACTGTCTCTGAGCCTGTTGGTATCAGACCTCATGCTCTGATACCGTCTGCCCGACTGTAAGGGAGTGAACAGCTCGTGGCTGGGGTGTGTTGGGTCGTTGATGATGCTGCAGGCCTTCCTCAGGCACTGTTTCAAGTAGTCCTGAAAGTGTTGGAGCATGGTGCCAGTGATGTGTGTGTAAATGACATTAGAAGCATTGCCATAACCCTCTGTTGTTCTCCCTGTTGTCCTGAAGTCACCCGTTGCCCAAGGCTGTGCTGCTGCTGTGTAAGGCGGTGCAGATGAGCCTGTCTCCTCTGAAGGGAGAGGGGGCGGTGGCCTGTCTGTCTCACTGTGACAGGGCCAGCGGCTACCTGCGTAACGGCATCTCTGTTCCCCTGTCCGCCCAGTCTGGCAACTGGCTCAACAAGGTACTCTCCCAAAATACGGGTGTTTAGGATGCAAGTGAATATATGCACTCTCTGTGATTTCTATTTAAACCAACTCTAACCTTTGTTTGTGTATATACATGCAGTAAAGGTTGTAATGGAGTTTGGTTGATTCACGGTGTCCTTTGATCATAATACACACACACACACACACACACACACAAACACCATGAACAAACATATACTGCACACTGTGACAGTTGTATGGGTGCTCGTTTGACTCACAAAAGTACAGGCACAAGCTGACACTAGCTAGGTATAGTAGAGGCTATGTGTGTGTGGGTGGTAGGGGGTGGCTGTGGTGCATTGTAGTTGCATTGCATGATCCTGCAGCCCAGTGCAATGTATCTACAGTGCAGTACAGAGGCCTCCCGAATCTGCAGGCACCTGCAACACATCACACCATATCCAGGACAAGACATTACTTACGGTGCATGTACTGTCCTATATACCTCTATTAGTATCCATATCTCATTGTGTAGTCATTTATTACGTAGTTCAACAGTTTTTTATGTCTGCCTTACTGTTGTCTTTCCTATACCAAGGGGGTGGAGCTCCTGGTCTGTGACCTCTTGCTGACCCTCAGGACCAGCCTATGGCAAAGAGGAAGCGGCAGCAATGGGGAGCCAGGCCCTGCCCCTGGCTCCCAATTGGCTGGATTCCAGCGGGACCTGAGTTCGTTACGAAGGCTGGGCCAATGCTACAGACAGGCACAACACAAGGTAACTAGGGCTTCACACCAGACAGCTTGTTCATGGATTATTCATGGCTTTTTGTGGTGTAATAATGTGAGTGTGTTCCCGCTCTTGCCCTCCCCCAGGTGTTCCTGCATGAGACCACAGTGAGGCTGATGGCTGGAGCCAGTCCCACCCGCACACACCAGCTACTGGAGCACAGCCTCCGACGCAGGACCAACAACCCTGGATACACCACGGGTAAGGACACGCACTTCAATTATTATTATGAATGATGCCATTGAAGTTTATATCAAATGTGTTTTTGATGTCAAATTAGCACAAATGTAGTGCTTTCCACCCTTCAGCTAATTGACAGATCTTATCGCTTTTCTTTCCCCTCCTCCTCTCCTCCTCCTCTCTTCCTCCCCTCCTCCTCCTCCTCCTCTGCCTTCCAGCAGAGGGTGACTGTGTTCTGGGTGAGCGTGAAAGGGCTCATGCCATCCTGCTGGCGTGCCGCCACCTACCCTTACCTCTGCTGACCCCACCAGGGCACCGCGCCCGCCTGCTGGCCGAGGCCAAGCGCACCCTTGAGCGAGTGGGCGACCGCCGATCCCTACAGGACTGCCAGCAGATCCTGCTCCGCCTCAGCGGGGGCACCACCATCGCTGCCTCCTGATGATTCCCCCCTCACACAGATCTCAGATCAGTTAGACCCACACACAGTAACGCTGACTGGTGATCTACTCACTCAAGTACTGATCAGTGGTCAGGGATGAGTTATTCTCCACCACATATTAGAAATTAGCCCACTCACACAGATCCCAGAATCGTCACCTAGCTCTACACACATAGCACTGATAAATTACTAGTCAGCCATTTCCACACAGCATCTAATAGTCAACTACGCAAACAGTCGTATATCATGGACCTATCACTGTACAGGAGAGACACCAAAAGGGACCTTCAATCTTCACACTGCCAGCCTGAACATTGACTACTGTTAACATTCTGGCAGTGTCATATTTACTGTCAACACCCCCATAGCCACACAGAAGGAAATTGGATATAATGTGGCCCATACACTGGACATGCTTTCTCACATGCTCACTGGTATAATGCTAACACTGTAACGTTGCTAACACTGCTTAACGTAGAGGGAATCTGCTTACATGCCCCAAAGGGAAAAGGACCAAAATGCCTGCCACTGGGTCTCTCATCCACATAAAATTCAGTCTCTCTCTTTGCTTGGCTAATCAGCCAACAGTTATTTTGAATTGTGCCCCACGTTGAATGGACCTTCATCCACAAGAGGTTGTGCTCGTCGTGTCTAAAGCTTTATGACAGAGCTGTAAGTTCACAGGTAGATGACGGGCTGCACATGCACTGGCAGTCCACAAGTTATAGATGCTACATGCTAAAATGTCATGTACGTCCAAGCTTCACAATGATACATTTAAAATGTATGTGTTTTGGACTGACCAATACAATAGTTCAACGCAAGGAGACCTACTGTGGCTTCAGTTTATTCTAGCTTTGATAGTCACCCTCTAGCCTCTACTGTACAATGCAGAATAACTTGCTTCTCACAGTACAGTGCAGAGTAGTATCTATTTATATCTACCTCATTGACTGTACAATGCCAGTGTACTCTAGCGCAATATAGTACCACACCAGTTGGCATGGTGACAGTTGACAGTAGTCGTACAGTACCCAGATCAGCTTTATTTAAACTCAGCAGTGCAGTGCAATATTAATGAGCCAGCACTGTAAAAGTGCCATTTATTTTTCAACAAGAAAAAAGGTTCATGGATTGGAGAGTCACCCTAAATGGAAAATCGAAGCCCAATTCTTTATACATTTACATTTACATTTTCGTCATTTAGCAGACGCTCTTATCCAGAGCGACTTACAAATAGGTGCATTCACGTTATAGCCAGTGGGATAACCACTTTACAATGTTTTTTTTTTCTTCAGGTTTACACACACACACACACACAGTCAGTCACATACACAGTATAACAGTTGTGATTGTATATAGATTGTACATTCTGTAGCCATGTAGAGACAGCAGTCTTGAATAGAGTAAAGCAGGATGTTCTTACCTATGCGAGAGGGGAAACGAATGGGTAGAAAGAAGGTACCCTCAACTCTGTAGGAAGGTTAAATGGTTTGTGTAATGGGCACCAGCCAGCGGCCGGAGTGAGTTGACTATATTGTTGACCAAACAGTTCGGTCACTATCACTAGTAAGGTTGATTCTGACCAATCTATTCATTGAAGTGGTCACAGGGTGCCTTGCCAGTTTAAGCCACAGTGATCCATTGGTGAAGAGGAGTTCCTGGGAAGTGTAGTCTGTAGATGGTGGGATTGGGAATCTCTCGAGCATAATGGCCTTGATGTTTTCAGTGTCAGCGCTATCATTGTGGAATCTCAGTCCAATTACTTTTTAATTGTATTGTCACTTTCATCATTCTCATCTTTGTGTTCTGATTTTAATGGCTGTAATAATATTATTATTATTATTATACATGCTCAGTTTTTTTTTTAGCAATCTTGTTTCCTTATTGTTTTATATTGTCAAGGCAACCTAGGGATATAAACTGTTGGAGTGCGAAGGAGTGAGTTTTTTTTCATTAGGATAAAGGAGTTATCCTAATATTTTATGCAGGAAGTACTGTTGTCCATCAAGGAATTAGTATGGCAGTTTATAGGACATAATTATTTGGCACTTTGTAGTGTTTTTGACATGGACTCCAATGCACATCAATTTATTCATACACTTTACCCTAATATGAGAAAGACCTACTGTATGTCTTCCAGTTCAAACCAGCCGTATACACCACAAGAAGGTGTATGATGTCAATTTACCCAACCATGTCCCTTGTATCTGCTCCATTACTTCAGATTGAATTCATCAGACTGGTTAGTGTGGGCTAGTAAGTGCTGCACAACCAACCTTCTGCAGTGAATGGAATTACTACGATTTATAATGTTACAAAATATCTAATCTAATGTTTTCCCCTCTGTATGTATTGTTTTCTGGATTTCTATGTATGATTTTGTTTTTTAATAAAAGATGACCGTGGACAGCATGTGTGTGTTTGTTCGTGTCTTATTTTAAATCGCTATAAATGCCAAGCAGTAGGGATACTACTGTAAAAATGATGTTGACAAAACAAGATGTTTTTTAACAGTGGCAGGCACTGTTAAAGCAGTGTTAGTGTTCTGCATTATGCTCACACCGATCTTGATCCCTATTGTGTGTTTCACTGGAACTAGCCACTGGGCTGGTCAACAAAACTACACTGGTACTGTTTATCCACCTGAAGGTGGGGGAAAAAGACCACCCACACTTTACTATACTGCTCTCTGTTTCTGCTTTCTTGGCTACTTGCTGGTTCTTTCTCTCTGGCCCTTGGCTCTCTCTTCCTCAGTCCCTGGTCTTATTGTTGAGCTCATGATGTATGTGCCCTCCTTTTCCGTCTCCACCTCCCCTTCCTGAAATATTTTATTTGACTTGGACTGAATAGTGGTGTCTTACAGCCACTCCCCACAGTAGAAATAACTATTGTGTCTCCAAACTTGCTGTCTTCCTGTATTAATCCATAGGAATGTCCCAGGAGACTGTGGCTCCCAGTATTTGAATACCCGGTTTCATGTTCTGAGTGGAACGTGGTCTATTTTTGAAACTTGCACACATACCTACATTATCAAATTTGGGTTGGTCACACTGCTCTGAGGTAGGCAGTGTCCACCAAACGGATTATTCCATCCTCATAGGCTTTGATTTCAACAGTGCAAAAATGTCGATAGTGGCCAATTGCTTTGTGTATTTTCAACAGATTGTCCATAAATATGTTGGAAATATTAAAGTCTTGCCCTTATCAATGTTTAATGTAGGCACAGCAATGTTATTTTACTTGCATCAGAATTCTGAATAACTAACATTAATTTCAATGCACTTTTTTCCATTACTCTTCTAGAAGTATGAAACATTTTTTTTAAATATGCACTCACTAACTGTAAGTCGCTTTCAAAGAACCAAAGTGCTTGGGAGTTTGTCCCAGTCGGACCACATTGTATGATGCACACACAAATCAGGAAGTACTAAAGCAAAAAGCCAGCTGAAAAACAAGCTCACGTGTTCTCAAAATGAAAAACATGAAGAACTGGAACAAAAAGGAAAAGGGGAAGCATGAGAAATTTAAACCTGGATCTAAGAAAAGAGAGAAATGTGTGGTCATGTTCAACGATAACGAGCGACAGTGAGTTTGGCACATTATAAACAGCACAGGAGTCCCTCAACGCATAGCAAGCTAACGTTAGCTAACTATAATTTACATGGTCAACTTGTATGAAATGCCTTCATCGATGATAGAGAATCATAAGCCACATCATCCTGCCTCTCTGTCTTTGAGAAATGTGTATTGGTTTGCCAAGTTCTCATTAATCCTATCAGTAGTTAAGTATTGGTGAATGCTATAAATTGACCACAAGTGACTGAACGTACTCATCTATTTGACGTATCTTATCAGGGACTATCTGACAGGATTCCACAAGAGAAAGGTGGAGAGGAGGAAAGCAGCGGTGGTGGAAATCCAGACCAAGATAAAGGAGGAGCAGAAGAGAGTCAAAGAAGAGGTAAACACCAGCTAAATGAAAGCACAAGATTAAAACCCAAGTGTTAATTAAATAGACATGGTGTGTAAAACTGTTGTCACTTTAGTAGAGGTTTAGATGAAGGGAATACTAACAATGTGGACAGAAGGGGGCACTAATCATATTTACTCTTTAATCCCAGAGACACAAGGAGTATTTGAAATTACTGCAGGAAAGAAAAGAGGCTCTCGGTGAGTTTGATCGAAATAACTAAACATGTCAGCTAGGCTTGACAGAATATTGTTGGCTGCTTTCACATGCCCATATCTGTGTTTTCAGGTTTAACCAGAAGTAAACATGTAGTGTGAATCCATTTAATCGTCTTACTTACTCTTATTGTTATGGTTAACTCTCCACAGATGATGATGATGATGAGGAAGATGAATTGGAGGATGTGATAACAGGCACAACTGAGTCTGTACAGTACGATCACCCCAACCACACTGTTACCGTAACAACCATCAGTGACCTTGACCTCACAGGGGCCAGTCTCTTTGCGTCAGCAACCAATCAGGTAAAGCATTTGTTACTGATTTCCACATCCCATGTTCTTATGTTTTGAAATAATTTTTCTGAAAACTGTAAATTGTCTTTTGAAGGTTACTGAGGACGGTGAGGAGGTGGGGGAGCAGGAGAACATTTGCGCTATGCCAAAGAAATCTGGTAATCCCATCCTCAATAAAAAGTATGTTGTGTTCATCCTCACTCACATTTAGGGAAAAACACTTGTACTCTTTCCCTGTCAATAATATTTTACAGATTTGAATGCACAATTTGTGGCTTCATATCCTAAAGATGTGTAATTAAAATGTCCAATTTTGACGTGTCTATCAATAACATTTGTGTCATTGATAATGGTAATATTCACTGGAGGGTTTCAAAAACGGGTGATCATTTATGCAAATTGCATTATTCCTCAAGAACTGTGTTATACACCCTGCTAATGAATAGAAATGAGCCCCCAATTCCTGTTCTATTCTCATTCTGTATTCAGTTCTGACAGCTAATTTTGTCTAATATGATGCCTATATAACAATATGAGCACTGTGGTGACAAGTTATTATCCCCCCTTCTCCCTCTCTGCAGAATCTGCTCACTGAACGCCTCGCTTCACGCTCACCAGACGCAGCGGAAGGGAAGCAGGAAAGGGAAGCAGGAAGGCAAAGGACGAGGCCGGCCAACAGACAAAAAGCCAAGTGCCACAGACAAGAAGGGCAGAATTGAGAAGAACAGAGTTGGGAGGACCACCAAGAAGCAAAGACGCAGACTGACTGGGAAGAGGGTACATCACAAGGACTGAGAGTTATGAAAAAATAGATTTGCAGTGTAAGGGTCTGTCTGGCCTTTTTGTTTGATCAGGATCCTAATCAGCCATGATGGACATTTTTAGAGTTTCTATGGTACCAGTTGGGAAAGTCTACGGAGCAAACAAAATCACCAATACACAAACTGCAAATACTAATTCTCATTGAAAGCCAATGTCTGCTCAATTCAGAGCGGCCCTTTCAAAGACTGTTTTGTTTTCACCAATTGGACACGACCTGTCAGCTGTTTCCTTTGTTATGCTCTCTCCTTTCTACATTTTGGTTTATATGCTAACTGTTTTGGTCATGTTGTATTTCATACAATGTGTATATGCTGAAAGTTGGATTAAAATAAAATAATATATACGAATCACTTGCTTTAATATTTTTGTAACGTTTATATCCTTGTATAAACCAATAGTCTATGAATCCCTCTAGTTCTATAGCCTATTGTTTGATAGGAAACCTGACTCCTCAGTCAACGTCCTTTTCAGAGCATCAGAGAATAGTTCTTTATGTGTGTATTTCTAGACATAGTACCACTATGCCCTCATTTGTTTGATTGATTTCAAGAAATGTATAATCAAGGATCTTAATGTATGCTAATCTCATACCTTAGCAGTGTTTATTTATTTACATTAACCTGAACTAACACGTGCCATCTGTTTCAAGCATTTCATTTTGCTTTCTAAAGCCCATGATATCTAATACAACCCTCAATAGAGTTAGTCATGCAACTGACTCCATATTGGTTCTAGGTCTGGCAGACTGATAGGTTCTCTGTAATGTTAAGCAGAGCCAACATGGCTGTCAGAAGTGCATCAGTTTCATCCATTGTCGGAACAGCCAATCGGATCCATGCAAGAGTGGGAGCCTCTGGGATTGTGAGCAGGGGGAAGAGGCATGTGCCGGGGGTCTGATGGACAGTACATTCTCTTTCTCTAAATGGCATATTCTCAGTTTAACTGACGGCTGAGGACTCTTCTGTCAGGTATCGTTGAAAACCTCTTCCTCAAATTTAGAAGAGAATAATTAAATGGAAAATAATACACATTAAGAAATCTAGCAATTCATTCTTCAATACTTTGACTTGTGTTTAGATTTTCATTGCTAAAATGTTTTTAAATTGGGATGTTACCAAGTGCTCTCAGTGACGTTTAGTAATGATATTAATGATATGCTGGAAAGAGTTCTGATAACTTCCTATCTGTATTGTGTTTCACTATATCCGCTTGTGTAATTCGTTTTCACTTAGCTTAACTGTTCCGTTTTATCGCACTAACCATGAAATAATGACTCTTGTGGATCAAATATGCTACAGCATTGCTTCCAGCTCTACTACAACTACACTGTAATAATATCCCATCAATGTCTTGCAATGTGTACATTTGATGTAAATGTTGAAAGGTTTTTAGCTGTTTTTTTCTCCTTATAGGCTACTGTATATTCTTTTGAAATCCACTATTTTTCCTTAAGTACTACTGTTTTACTACAACCACTTTTTCTACTTTGTGGTGTTTTAGGCTCATTAAATACTGTGTTTGGTTTTACTCTGCCTTTACAGCCTGTGTTGTTCCTCAGTGTTCTCTGAGGGGTGCGATGAGTGAGCGACTGCCACCTCCGGACGCGCAATGCCCCTCTCCGGCGATGACCTTATCTGTCCCAAGTTCCAGCCCAACATCTTCGACTTCTCCCGCTGCCACGACTGCCTGCGCCAGAAGCACCTGCACTCGGGCACGGGTACAGCCGAAACACCACAGCTGAGCCTCACAGCGGAGAAGGAGCCAGGGCAAGGCACTGGACCTCCACCAACACTACTACCAGCACCACGGGCAGTGGAGAGGGACGCCAGTGCCAAGGTGAGGGACTCAAGACAAAGGGAGAGGGGATTAGAAGAGTGGTGAGTGATAGGATTATCTGGGCCTATACAGACTGAGCTGTAAGGTAAGATATGGGGTCAGGGAAAGGGTCAGATAGACATTGCGGTCAGACAGTCATGGAGCAATACACGAGAGGAAGTAAGGGAGATGGCTGAGTGGTAATGTTGACTTTGAGTCTACTTCAACTCTGGCTAGCAGACTACTCTAGAGAAGCCTTTAACCAGTAACACTCAAAGTGCTGAAGATGGACAACAAAGTGCTCAGTAACAGACGTTGGTGAGGTATGACCCTGTGTATGAGGAAAAAGATATGAGGAGGGCGGTGATGAGAATGTTCCCATTACAAATTAATGAAGGGAGATCATTTACTGCCCTTTTGGGAATCACTGGTAACATTATACATGAAGGCAGGTTACAGAAAGCACCGGCCGGCCCACATCTACACACAGTATGTCATTGCAAAGGCACATTCATTTATGAGGCCACGACTCTTTATTGGTAGCATAGCATTTTCCTTGTTTTGCCTTTAATTGCCACAAATTATGGCAATATACATTTTGTGGAAGTCAGATCTTATCTCATTGTTTTTCATTGCTGTATTACATTGCAAAACCTTTTGTATACCTACCTAGTACTATAATATTATAGAGTTGTTGTTGATATTGCCATTCATTCAAGTCAAACTGAAGATTAGAGTATGTATTTGAAGACAACCCAGAAGGGTTGTATATGTCTGAAGACAACCCAGAAGGGTTGGATATGTCAAGAAAACAACTGCTATGAAATAATAATGAGGAGAACCACAATCTAGGTAGAGTTACAACAGTGACACTCTAATCCAGCGACAGACAGAACGTGTGAGAATGAGAGGGAGGTCTGGAGGAACAGAAGAGTGAGACAGAGGGGAGTCACTATTCATGAACTTCCCCATATGGAAATGGATCTATAAAGAGACTTGGAGGTGTTGTGTTCAGGTTTGGTAATGACGACTGCGTTAAACCTGTGTTCATTGTTAATTTGTATCTGTAAATTAATTATGCATTGTAGGCATAGTGAGTTAAATTGTGCTAGTTCCAACAAAATGTGTAGTTTCTATGGCTGTTTACTGTCTTGTCAGTGTTTGCTTTTGTCTCATAGTACAAACAGTATTTGTCAGTGTCTGGTATTTGTTTTTTGTGAAAATGGACATTGAATTTCCTATAACCAGAATTATTGACAATTGCAGAAAGTGTTAGTTATCATGGTATTACACTTCAATACATTAAGTCACCTGTAGCCCTATTGGCTGATGTTGTGTTTGCCGTACGTTGTGATTGGTCTGTGTGTTCTCGTTGACCTATCAGGAGGACTCTGATGGCCTGTCTGTTGTGAGCAGCTACTGTTATGTCAGCGGAGATCATCTGGGTTACGAAGAGAGCTCCTTGTGCATCCTGAGCCCTGACTGTGACCTCTACATCTGTGACGGAGACGACGACGACAGCACTGACAGGTTCTCTTCTGAATCTATTGGATCTAGTGTGTGTCTGAGATAGAAGCTCCACTAAGGATACATGATTAGTAGAAAATAATGTTTGTTTACTCTGTGCACTTCTGTTGAGGTATCTTTGGAGACTTGGCATTTGATTGGGCTTTATATTTAGGTATTTTGCAGGGGGGAAATGTCAGTAACGAACTAGGTACAAAGAACTTCAAACAAGTAACTCATTGAGCATGCTTTGTAAACCACGTAGTCAATGAGCCTCATATTGCGATTCTAGAGGGACAATATATATACTTTCTCAATCCCTCATTCTCTCCCTCTCTCCACCATTCTATGAATATCTCCTCTTCACGCTATCTCCTCTTCCAGCTGTCGGGACCAGAGTGTCTACGCTGATCTCAGTGGCTCTGTCAGTGCAGAGGACGACTATCTGCCTCTCCGGCACCACTCAACCCACCTCACCATGACCCGCCTGGACCCACCACCCCACCGAACCAACCCCAAAGCCTGGATGGAGGAGGCCAATAGCAGGGGAAGGATTGGCAGACACTCAGGTGAGGACTGCACTTAACCACATGTATCTTATTACAGCCATAGGTGTTATTTACATGATGATGTTGTCAGGTACCTGTGTTCAATGTCATGAGTTGAGGTGGGACCTATTGATAGGGCTATCAGTAGTGTGGTAGTATCTTGTAAAACTGCGTTGTGGACGTCCTTAGAACTCCTTGGAATGTATCAATAATTACAGCGTTTAGAATGAGTATACCATGTCAAAAATATCCTTCCTATGTGATGGAGTGTTTTTCTTTTTTAGGGTTAAAAGAAGAAAGGAATCGTGAGAGTGGCTACTTCTCTCTGGGGAGGGCAGGAGGAGCCCGTTCTCTCAGGGATCAGAGACCCCCTCCCGTTTACCGCCATTCAGAGAGGGGACACCCCCTCTACAGCAACCGGAGCCCTGAGCCCAAAGCTACCATCCCCTTCAGGAACCCTAACCTGGGGCTGGCCTCAAAGAGGTTAAACCCAGAGATACTAAACCCAGACCTGCCTCTGGAAAACCCTGAACCTCCTGACACATTTGACCTCACCATCGAGGTTGAGGCTCAGATGGACCCTCGCTCCCCAAGCCCCACCCCTTTTAAGATTGCAGAATCCCTGGCCTCCACTAACCGGAGGGGTTTCAACAGCTCATACAGTAGAAGAAACTCCCCTTCCTATCAGGAGTCTGGGAAGTTCAATTCATCGAGACAAGGCTCCTCTCTGTCCCGCTCCTCTTCACCCTCACGAAGCACCTCCCCATTCAAACGAAGTGAATGTACCACCTCCCTCAACAGGCGGGGCATAGACTCTGAGGGCTGGTCTGAGGGGCGGGACAACACTTCTAGAGGTCCCCCCCAGAGCTCTTATGGACGAGGTGTTGATTTTAGAAGCTTGAATAAAAACGTAATATCGATGGCCAGTTCAGTTGGTTCCATATCACAGGCCAACTCTGTTGCAGATTTTAAAAGTGCATTGCGCAAGAATGAGACAAACAGCTCCTTAAATGGTCATGGACGTGACTCTCGAAGCTCCGCCCCTTCAAGGAGGGGTTACGAAAGCCCCAGACAATCCCTGGTCCGCAAATCTGAAACAAGTAACTCCTTAAATGGCCGTGACAGCCGAAGCTCGTCTCCCTCGAGGAGGGCTTATGACACCTCCAGCCAAACCCTGCTTCGCAAATCTGATGGGAACAGCTCGATAAATGGTCATGGTCGTGAAAGTCGCAATTCTTCTCCTTCGAGGAGGAGCTACGATACCACCAGCCAATCCCTCCTTCGCAAATCTGAAACAAACAGTTCTCTCAATGGTCATAGTCGACACGGCGGCCGTTGTGGTTCTCCCATTAGGGAGGGTTATGATGCCGAAAGGCAATCTCTGCGGAAATCAGATTCTAGGAATGACTTAAATGTTCATGCCTATGAAAGTGGTAGCTCTTCCCCTTCTAGATGTGGCTTTGACACTCCTTGTCTATCCCTGCTACGTAAAAGTGAGAAAAGTGGCTATGGAAATGGTCGAGGTCGTGACAGTGGAAGCTCCTCTCCCTCTGGGAAAGGCTATGATGCCCTGAGCCAGTCACCTCTGCACAAAAGTGAATCCAACCTGAATAGTCAAGGTCGAGACAGTCAAAGCTCCTCCCCTTCGAGAAAGGGATATGATGCCCCTGGCCAATCACTGCTTCGTAAATCTGAGACGAACAGCTCTGTCAGAAGTCAAAGTCGAGATCGTCCTACTTCCTCTCCCTCTAGGAGAGGCTATGATACCCCGAGCCAGTCATCTCTGCACAAAAGTGAATCCAACATCTACCTGAATAGTCAAAGTCGAGACAGACGAAGCTCCTCCCCTTCGAGAAAGGGCTATGATGCCCCTGGCCAATCACTGCTTTGTAAATCAGAGACAAACAGCTCTGTCAGATGTCAAAGTCGTGATAGTCATAGCTCCTCCCCTTCAAGGAAGGGCCATGACACCCCCAGCCAATCACTACTGCACAAATCTGAGAAGAGTAGGGCCCTCAACGGTCGGAGCCATGACAGTCGCAACTCCTCTCCATCCAAAAGAGGGAATGACCCACCAGGTCAATCACTCCTCAGGGACTCCAGCCTCTCTTACCAGAGAAAAAGCACTTACGGTGATGCTCGGCCTGGCTCTAACCCCTCCCCTGGCTCCTGGCGAGGCTCCACCCACTTCCTACATAGCACCTTCCCATCCAGAGAGGGCAGAGAGAACAGAACACCTGCCCCCTCTCAGAGGGCCTCTGATGTCACCTGGGAAACCACTAGGAGTAGCAGTAGTAGGCGGAGTCTGGAGACACGTAGCTCCTCCCCAAGCACACAGCGATTGACCAACCGCAACCGAAGTCCCTCCCCTCAGATGCAAAAGGACACCTCGTCTCAGAGTTCAATGGAGTCCTCGGAGTCTGGCCAGTTGTCGGGGGAGTCAACAGGGAGGAAAAGGGAGGAGTACGCCGTGATGGCCGATCTACCAAAGGTCAAGCCTGTCCTTCAAAGGGAGGGGCTTGGTCATGTGGGACAGACTCCAAACCGACCCTCAGGGAGACAGGAGCTCCTCAAACCAGCAAGGTTAGGGTTGCAAGTGGTTTCTCCCTCTGTATTTCAGCTGTGACATCAGTATTTTGTCACTGACATTTTTTAAAGTATTAATATGTTGTATCTAAAGTCACGTGTCTGATGTTTCAGCCACTCCCTCTCCAAGCATCCCTCCAGAGAGTGGCTAGATGACTCAGGGGACCTAGAGAGAAACCACATAGGATGGCAAAATGGCAGCAGCGGTAGACTGTCTCGAGCACACTCGTCCACCTCTTTGCACATGCAGGTGGGTCGTTCCGGCAATTCGGTGCCCTTTGAGAAGTGTACAGTAACTTGGTCAAAAGAAACATTTTATTTCACCTAATTCTAACATTCTGTCGTAAAGAGCACATGTTCAACTTCATAAAAAAACAAGTTTTCCCATCTCAAGAGGTTAAATTAAAAAAATGACTGTAATAAGTGCCTATTACAGTGAGGGAAAAAAGTATTTGATCCCCTGCTGATTTTGTACGTTTGCCCACTGACAAAGAAATTATCAGTCTATAATTTTAATGGTAGGTTTATTTGAACAGTGAGAGACAGAATAACAACAAAAAAATCCAGAAAAACGCATGTCAAAAATGTTATACATTGATTTGCATTTTAATGAGGGAAATAAGTATTTGACCCCCTCTCAATCAGAAAGATTTCTGGCTCCCAGGTGTCTTTTATACAGGTAACGAGCTGAGATTAGGAGCACACACTTAAAGGGAGCGCTCCTAATCTCAGTTTGTTACCTGTATAAAAGACACCTGTCCACAGAAGCAATCAATCAATCAGATTCCAAACTCTCCACCATGGCCAAGACCAAAGAGCTCTCCAAGGATGTCAGGGACAAGATTGTAGACCTACACAAGGCTGGAATGGGCTACAAGACCATCGCCAAGCAGCTTGGTGAGAAGATGACAACAGTTGGTGTGATTATTCGCAAATGGAAGAAACACAAAAGACCTGTCAATCTCCCTCGGCCTGGGGTTCCATGCAAGATCTCACCTTGTGGAGTTGCAATGATCATGAGAACGGTGAGGAATCAGCCCAGAACTACATGGGAGGATCTTGTCAATGATCGCAAGGCAGCTGGGACCATAGTCACCAAGAAAACAATTGGTAACACACTACGCCGTGAAGGACTGAAATCCTGCAGCGCCCGCAAGGTCCCCCTGCTCAAGAAAGCACATATACAGGGCCGTCTGAAGTTTTCCAATGAACATCTGAATGATTCAGAGGAGAACTGGGTGAAAGTGTTGTGGTCAGATGAGACCAAAATCAAGCTCTTTGGCATCAACTCAACTCGCCGTGTTTGGAGGAGGAGGAATGCTGCCTATGACCCCAAGAACACCATCCCCACCGTCAAACATGGAGGTGGAAACATTATGCTTTGGGGGTGTTTTTCTGCTAAGGGGACAGGACAACTTCACCGCATCAAAGGGACGATGGACGGGGCCATGTACCGTCAAATCTTGGGTGAGAACCTCCTTCCCTCAGCCAGGGCATTGAAAATGGGTCGTGGATGGGTATTCCAGCATGACAATGACCCAAAACACACGGCCAAGGCAACAAAGGAGTGGCTCAAGAAGAAGCACATCAAGGACCTGGAGTGGCCTAGCCAGTCTCCAGACCTTAATCCCATAGAAAATCTGTGGAGGGAGCTGAAGTTTCGAGTTGCCAAAGTCAGCCTCGAAACCTTAATGACTTGGAGAAGATCTGCAAAGAGGAGTGGAACAAAATCCCTCCTGAGATGTGTGCAAAACTGGTGGCCAACTACAAGAAATTTCTGACCTCTGTGATTGCCAACAAGGGTTTTGCCACCAAGTACTAAGTCATGTTTTGCAGAGGGGTCAAATACTTATTTCCCTCATTAAAATGCAAATCAATTTATAACATTTTTGACATGCGTTTTTCTGGATTTTTTGTTGTTGTTATTCTGTCTCTTACTGTTCAAATAAACCTACCATTAAAATTATAGACTGATCATGTCTTTGTCAGTGGGCAAACTTACAAAATCAGCAGGGGATCAAATACTTTTTTCCCTCACTGTAAGTGCCAAATAAAGTAACAGGGTTGACCATAACAGGGTTGAAGATTTCCTCTTAAATCAGCCATGAATCCCCTTGTGACAGGGGGAATGGAAGCTTGTTGTGTGCAACAGGGAGTGACAATTGAATGCAAACTTCACAAAAAAATTTCCTTTGTTAAAACATTTGTAGCCTGTCTCTCTATGGGTAACGTGGGTTGACGTGTTATGCTCGACCCACTCAGTTTTCCACCAGAAACTTTTCCACTATGATTTGACTATTAGATGTTCAATGTTTCTTAAAAAATTAAAAATTAAATTAAAATTGAATAGTTTCACCATATTAAAACGAGACTTCAGTTCAAGTAACCTTAAAATGAGGTACAGACATACACTATTGTTCAAAAGTTTGGGGTCAATTAGAAATGTCCTTGTTTTCCATGAAAACATACATGAAATGAGTTTGAATAGGAAATATAGCTAAATGAATAGGAAATGTAGTCATTGACATGGTTAAAAATAATGATTTTTAATTGAAATAATAATTGTGTCCTTCAAACTTTGCTTTCGTCAAAGAATCCTCCATTTGCAGCAATTACAGCCTTGCAGACCTTCGGCATTCTAGTTGTCAATTTGTTGAGGTAATCTGAAGAGATTTCACCCCATGCTTCCTGAAGCACCTCCCACAAGTTGGATTGGCTCGATGGGCACTTTATACGTACCATATGGTCAAGTTGCTCCCACATAGCTCAATAGGGTTGAGATCCGGTGACTGTGCTGGCCACTCCATTATAAACAGAATACCAGCTGACTGCTTCTTCCCAAAATAGTTATTGCGTAGTTTGGAGCTGTGCTTTGGGTCATTGTCCTGTTGTAGGAGGAAATTTGCTCCAATCAAGCGCCGTCCACAGGGTATGGCATGGCGTTGCAAAATGGAGTGATAGCCTTCCTTCTTCAAGATCCCTTTTACCCTGTACAAATCTCCCACTTTACCACCACCAAAGCACCCCCAGACACCACCATGCTTGACAGATGGCATCAAGAACTCCTCCAGCATCTTTTCATTTGGTCTGCGTCTCACAAATGTTCTTCTTTGTGATCCGAACACCTCAAACTTCGATTTATCTGTCCATAACACTTTTTCCCAATCTTCCTCTGTCCAGTGTCTGTGTTCTTTTGCCCATCTTAATCTTTTCTTTTTATTGGCCAGTCTGAGATATGGCTTTTTCTTTGCAACTCTGCCTAGAAGGTCAGCATCCCGGAGTCACCTCTTCACTGTTGACGTTGAGACTGGTGTTTTGCGGGTACTATTTAATTAAGCTGTCAGTTGAGGACCTGTGAGGCGTCTGTTTCTCAAACTAGACACTCTAATGTATTTGTCCTCTTGCTCAGTTGTGCACCGGGGCCTCCCACTCCTCTTTCTATTCTGGTTAGAGACAGTTTGCGCTGTTCTGTGAAGGGAGTAGTACACAGCGTTGTACGAGATCTTCCGTTTCTTGGCAATTTCTCGCATGGAATAGCCTTCATTTCTCAGAACAAGAATAGACTGACGAGTTTCAGAAGAAAGTTATTTGTTTCTGGCCATTTTGAGCTTGTAATCGAACCCACAATTGCTGATGCTCCAGATACTCAACTAGTCTCAAGAAGGCCAGTTTTATTGCTTCTTTAATCAGCACAACAGTTTTCAGCTGTGCTAACATAATTGCAAAAGTGTTTTCTAATGATCAATTAGCCTTTTAAAATGATAAACTTGGATTAGCAAACACAACGTGCCATTGGAACACAGGACTGATGGTTGCTGATAAGGGGCCTCTGTACGCCTATGTAGATATTCCATTAAAAATCAGCCGTTTCCAGCTACAATAGCCATTTACAACATTAACAATGTCTACACTGTATTTCTGATCAATTTGATGTTATTTTAATTGACAAAAAAATAGATTTTCTTTCAAAAACAAGGACATTTCTACGTGACCCCAAACTTTTGAACGGTAGTGTAAATTAATCACTAATCACATTAAATAAATAATCATCTCCAGAAACGACTTTGTCAAAGCAACAAATAACTAGGGCTTTACAATGATGGTGAGAACTTGGAGACTTGGCTACAAAGTGCTAGTTGATAATGCATGTAGCCCAATAATTACAATCTCATCCTTCACAGAGGCCCAGCAGCCCCACTATAGAGGAGGAGGCCAGTCCATGGAGGGCACACCATAGCTCTTCATTGGAACAAATGCAGGTACAGGTCTACTTGGGTGTGCTTTTTGTAGCCTATATCAAATTGTACATTTTTTATGGAGGTTGTCTAATTTAATGCAGAAGGTGGCCCATGTACACAGGTCATCAGACTAGTCTTCCTTCAGTTTTCATAAACTAAACCTCCCATCCTAAGGGGCATGGCATGTATAGGCCTTTTCTCATTTTGGAAAAAGTATGTCCTTCATCCTCTCCTCTGTGACCCGGAAACCATTGTGGTCGAGGAGATGTCAATTCATTAGTAGACGAACGGAAGAGTGTCCTTCCCTCTTCGATAGCCACCTTTCATCGAGGATAGTCATGTGTATCCTACCGGAGTCCTTAATGGAGGAGTTTTGAAATCTGCCACACCCCCTTTGAACCAGCTTTTGTTTTGTCAGAGGAGAAAAGCATGCACACGTTTAAAAACAATATGCTACATATCGTTTTATCTATACGTTCCCTCTCATCACTGCCTCTCCTCGATTACCTTTGACCTTTTCAAAACGAGGTGAGAGAAGATGGAGGAGAAAGGACGCAGGAGTTGAGCAAAACCCAATTTTAAAAAAGGCCAGAGTGCACATTCACCTGCCCACATCCAAACTTCCTTCTCCGATCCTATTATAGAAGGGCTTTTGTGTCTTTAATATTTATTGCCCTGTTGCTGCTTTGAATAATGGTCAACATCTAGTATTTATTTACTCACACGCTTATTACTGTACCGTATATCTAATCTGAATGTTTCGTTTTACAATGCTTTCCACCTGCATGCAGGCTATTTTGTTGGTGATGTTACAAACACATATCTGTCTATTTATTGAGGTTATGAATGCAAGAAGTTGGGATAAACTGCTTTTATAAACTGGTATAGGCCTGCTCTGTTCAATTCGAATGCAGTGTGACTTCAATGCTTTCTTTTACCATTCCTAAATGTAATTCAGACTTTGAAGTATGCCGTGGGTTGTAGGTCTGTTTCTTTCACCTGTACCCTACTGGCATTTCATAAAGAGTGAGCTTTGTCAAAAGTGGACTGCTGGGGCATGTGTTTCAAATTCTTCGGCTGGGGTGTAATCATTAGTCCAAACAGTTGGGAACGTTTTGCAACTAAAACGAGAGTTTCTATTGGACAAATTCAGGTAGTTCCCTCCCGTTTGATTGCGTTTGCTTCCGTTTAATAAACGTTTTGCAACAGAATCGGCGTAATTAAATAGCCTCCCAAGATTTTACCTAGTCAGCATAAAGAATCTAGCTACTCAATTAAGGAATGTAATAAATGCTTTGATGTGTATTTTAGTAGAAGCTATGTGTTCTGGAAGTAGGTGCCATTGGTTGCTTGTTTGGCAAACAGTCTATACTTTAATATGCAAATACTCTGAGTAGCATATTGATCACTTGATTGGTGAGCTTGTTTGCTCAAACGATTCTTACAGATCCGCCCAGGAAGTGGCAAACAGGGCGAGAGTGCAGAACGAAAAACATCGTAACAAACGTCCAGAAAGTTGTGAAATTGTGGCTTTCAAGAGTTGTCTATGATCTTCAGTTTCTATTGAAATAGTCCATGGAAAAGAGGTTTGAGCAATAAGATACGGTTCACCGACCAAGATGGGTAGAAATGGCGGGGTTTGTTTTAGTTTCGCATAGCCTTCCGCTATGCATACGAGTTTTTACGCGAACGGATCAGCAGGTAGAAAAACTGAGGCAATAATAATTCTACCCCGATCACATTGGTACCAAATAAACTTGTTGGACGAGTAGGCTATTACAATATTTTTATTTGAAGTGTTTTCTTATTTTTCTCTCAACTGCCTCCTGGGTCCTACTAACATGACGGTACGTTTGCTTTTGTGCCTCCATACCACTAACGTTACTTGAATTACATATCCTAATCGTTTTGTGCCTATTACTGAACCCTGTTCCAAGACATTGTTGCAATAATGTTTAATTGTTCGCTGCAGTCACTAGGCAACATGGAACATTGGGGATTAAAATTGATAAATTTTTATTCGAGGAGTGGGCGTGTCTATATTCTTGTGTTTCGTGGCCTTTGTAATTCTTTGTTTTATAGTTTGTTTTCTATAGATCACGTTATGTATTTTGTGCGTACCTGTGGCTATAATTGATGCCATTGCCAAAGTATCAGTGCTAATCAAAAATGTATACGTATTGTATTTGTAAGCGCATTAGGGTTATCCAATTGTTGACAGCTCTTAAGTGTCAGTTGAATTGGAGAAACATTGAGCTCCATATGTTGACTGTTTGTATGTGCAAACGAACACCTCACCCCAATCGTTTGTTTTATTAGTTCCCTTACATTTTATAATATTTGTAATTGGCCTTCGAGGAATCTATAATTGCATGGTTATTCTAACAACCTATAGTTTGTTGCTTCAAATGAATAAGTGTTTTAATAAGGGTATGCTTCTGTGTGCGATCCTCATCCTGGCACTTCGAAAAACGGCTATTTGCTGAAGTGTCAGATTGTCAACGATGTTTCCTGTTGTTGCCAACTATTAGTTTCTTGCATCTAATTTCAAAACTATATTATAGCATTTACGTAGACTAAATGCTTTGAGACCCACACACAAATATGCTCATAGTTATAAAGATTACACATTTTGTTATCATCAGTCAAAACACCCCAAACATTAAAAAAGTTCTAAGTCTACCTCATGCTGTAACCATACATCTGCCTGTTAATGCTCCTCAGACCTTGTAATGGTTTGGTTGGAACAAAGCACAGTGGTGGTTACAATGTGACAACTTATGAGTTACAGTGAGAACAGGCAGTGATGTCAGGTAGAGGGGGAGGGTTGTAGGAGATAAAGACCCAAACTGAGGAATGTAGATGGTTAAGGTTTCCTAATCTTCATCCAGGATCACCTCCTCTGTAAAGTACTTCACAGGTTTTCCGGTATTAGTTGAGGCTGCAGTAGTTAAATGTTAGTAACATATTAGTCTGATTTTTAAATGTATAATCCATGTTTGAACCCTAGAAGCTGTTTCAGTAATAGTACAGTATTAGTGATGTGGACAGTGCTACTGTATATGCCCCTGGTCTCATTACGACTGTAGATTTAATGACCCTGCAAATCTCTCTACATGCTCTAGTTCCCCATGTCTCTATGTTGATTATGTTACTGTTACCTTAGCAATATATATTTTTTCCGTCTTCTCTCATATCACTCTAAGGGGTGCTTTTTTGTTTCCTGTTGCCTTGAACACTTTTAAAAACCCTCCACCCTTCCATGTCCTCACACATTTGAATGTACACGCAAGTGTTTGCCATGGTGCACTGTAACTGCATGAAATGCCTGCCCTTTTGAAATTCTACATGGAAAAATGTTGTCCTTTGTATTGTGAACATCCTATATTCTACACTGGCATCTTTTGTTCTACTTTTGTGTTTGTCTCACTTCTTCAAAATGGTTCTGTTAACCTGACACTTTCTCTTCTTTCCTTGTAGCCCGACCTCCTTAACTTCAAGAAGGGATGGATGTCAAAACTGGATGAGAATGGAGAGGTAAAGTCATGTTTTTTGCATTTCTTATGACTTTCTTTCTTGTCTTATTTAGTCAGAAGTCATGTATCACTTGTTTATCTGTTTTCTTTCTTTCTTTCTAGCTCTCTTCCCTTCTGGTTTCTTGTGTTTCCTCTCTCCTTCTTTCTCTCTCCCTCTTTCCCTCTCTCCTAATGAGAAAGCTTGTGCGTAAGGCGATAGCTGCAGACTTTCCATGTGTTATCCCAGTAATAGCTTGGTGTGCCCAGGCAGGCACAGCCGGTATGTTCTAGCAGGATATGACTGAGTATGAAACGTCCTCATATGAGCTTGTGGCTCATTGTATCATCTATGTGCTAGGTTTGTATGTTATGTGTTTGAACTAATTTTGAATTGACAGTACAAATACTCAGATGACCCATACATCACTTTATGCACTCTTATTATACTTGTCATAATGTCTTGAAAACACTGTGTACTCCATAGGTTTCATTCTTCAATGTTAACTTGATTTGAATGATGTCTTGCTGGGAACTGTCACTTAGCTGGATGTGTGCATTAATGCAACGGATTGGTCAAATAGTGCTGGTTTAACTGGTGGCTTGTGTGTGTCTGCAGTGGAAGAAGCACTGGTTTGTGCTGACCGATGCTGGTCTGAGGTACTACAGAGACTCTGGGGCAGAGGAGGTACATTTTCAACGGCTTGAAAGTTATTTTGACTATTGCAATAATTGTCTTAGGGATACATTGTGAGTTATTGATATGTGTCTGTAGTCCTACTTGTATGTTCCTTACTGTGTCTTACAGAAGGATGATCTGGATGGGGAGATTGACCTGAAGTCCTGTGTAAAAGTGTCTGAGTTTGATGTAGAGAAGAACTATGGATTTCAAATACAGGTGTGTCTTTTTCACTGTCCCAATTCTTTTCTTCATTATGTGAAGATGAGTGACTGGTATTTAATGATGATCTCTTTCTCCATCTTCTCCCCATCCTTCTCTTTCCCTCACCACACCCTTTCCATTTCTTACTCTACTTTTCTCTCCTCTCTGTTGGTCAGACGAGGGAGGCAGTTGTCACACTGTCAGCTATGACTGCAGGGATCAGGAGGAACTGGATTGAGGTTCTGAGGAAGAGTGTTCGGCCCAGCAGCTCTCCAGACCTTACACAGTGAGTTCCTCCTCGCTCTGTGTCCCAGCTAGCAAATACACAATTCCCATAAGGAGTCCTATTTTTTTCTTATAGTGTACAGGCGGACTACTATGTCCTTGGGCAGTCGAGGATTACTTAGTCTCATTAATCATTTGTAAAGTTATGTTGCTTACATAGTGAATCACCAGGGCTTTCTTTTACGTAGTGATATTGAGTGTTCGGGCTGTTGCTGTGACCGTATTACCGCCACACTGGCAGTCATGAGTCATGACCGCAGTAAAATTCCACGTGACAGTTGAGTCATGGTAATCTCTGTTTATGCAGTCTGGACATGCTTTGGTAGTACCCAAGTTGCTAACAACCATAAGGTCCTAATGGCCTGGTGCTCAGGGCTCTATTGTCCCTCTAACCACTTTGACATCAATGCAAATGCTATTGAAAATCACATCAAACACTTAACAAAACAGTATTTTGCTATTAAAAGTCACCTCACTGTGATGATCAATTTGAAGAAAGAAGTTCAACAGCAGGTTGAAACTGTAAAACATGGTCATTGTGGATGTTGGGTAAAAGCCTAACACAAGGAAATGGACAGTGCTTTCTAAGATGATTAATTCAAATCACCCATACTCATATTTGAGCTTAAGCATAGGCCTATATGAGCCCAAGCCCCCCAAAAAACTTGAATTAAAATTGATTGAGCTGTTATACATTACATAGCCTATCGCATATTACGCATGGCAGAAAACATACATTTCTATTTATATAAGATATCTTTGGTACATAATTGGTCTAGCCTACAGTACACTCACTTGATGAGAGAACGACTGTGCAGCCTGAGGCTACTTTCTCAAATCATCAATAGCCTATAGTCTCATCATGCAGCCCATATGTTTTGATTTCCAAGACATTCTAAGGTTTGTATCATTCACAACTAAAGTTGCCAAATAACTCTAAATCTAGAGTATAGGACCTGTTTAACATGATCACTTTTATGCATAAACATATACTTTCTATTTCATTCAGATAAGTTAAATTATATTGTTCTTACTATAAAATAATTTAATATATAATAATGGCACAGGATTTATAAGCATATCTTGTCAGCTAAATAAACAAGCCTACAGCCTATGGCATGGAGCAAAACCAGATAACATACAGTAGGCCAACTCATATTCTGTTCTTCTGAAATACATTTTCTTCATATCATGTTTCTTTAGACCTGACTAAAATAAATAAGGGATTATTGTGATGGTGTATATTCAATTGATTTTTATGTAGATGTTCGAAAGGCGTATATGCATAGAGGCCTGGAGATGCTAAATGTGTTTGTTAATTAACGGTAAATTACCGTGAGACAGGCAGTTTTTTTGCATGACAATAACTGGCTGACAAAATGTAATGACCGCCACAGCCCTATTATTCTGTCACTTTATCGATCTGCACTCTGTCTCTCTGTCTGACTTGGTCTCTCCCTGTCCTTCCTCTCCTCCAGACTGCCTGACAGCAGTAGTGACAAGGAGAACTCTCGCTCCCTGGCCTCCACTCGTCGACCACCTTCTCACCACGGGGATGCTGGATCAGAAATCACCACCTCCACCGGACGCCGATTTGACTGTGTCGAGCTGTCACCAGTGCCCGTCCCCACTAGCCCTCTGCCAGCCACTCAGAGAGAGGCAGGGGAGGGGCAGGGCAGGGAGCACGCCCAATGGCAGGAGGAGAGGAACAGAGACGGGACCAGTAGCACATGGGAGCAGGTGCTGTTGAGGAAAGGGCCAGGTGTAGGCTCAGATCCCAGGATAAGAGCAGAGGAGGACATTGAGAAAAAGTGGGCAGAGTTTGAGCGACTGCCACTAAAGGAGATGAGGTCACTACTGCCAATGGGCTCACGGTCCAGCCATCCAGCCAATGAGGCGCTGCAGAGGGAGGTAGTGCGTGGAGATGTTTTTCAATTTGCAAACACAATAAATAAATGCAAATTTACTATTCATCTAGATGATTCATCTACAGATGAAGTTAAACTCTTTAACACTAGGCTTGCTCTATAATGCGTGCAGGATGGTAATCAGGCTCTCTGCAGTAATACTGACCCTGTCAGTCTTCAAAATACCAAGAGGAAGGTGTTATAGGGGCTTAGTTAGCAATACCTGTTTGCCCTGAAAAATAAAGTAAGACAGCAATTCCCTGGTTCTAGAACTGTGAGTTTATCAGATGTCGATAGTGGAAACATTGCTTAAAGTCTCATTCCATCTTTGAGTGCTGTGTCATGTGATAACATTGTATAGTGTGCTGTTGACTACTGTGTCTTCACAGGGGTAGTTTTAGGACTCGTACAGACCATACAATCATATCATGGGGTTGGGGGAATCTGGTCCAGATTAATTTACTCGTTGCACTGTGTCCCTTTGTCTATGGTCCATACAGTCCCTAACATTTCCCTTGAGACACATGACCTGCATGATGTGTGGGATTGATATGACTGCATGGAATATGGCATTCAAATCAGTTTGGTTCAACCCAGTAATTCCATACCCCGCCGCCTCTCTCTTTCTGTCAGTGAGCTTTACCGCCACTCTCCCTTTGTGACACTCAGGTGGCGTCTCTGAGGCAGCAGCTGGAGCGTTTGCAGGGAGAAGGATGGGGTGGGGGGACGGTGGGGGGAGGTAGCTGTGGTCGGGAGGCTACGTGCGGCCGCAGCCTTCAGGCCATGGAGCGGGCCCACAAACAGGCCCTGGAGGAGCTGCAGAAGCAGCATGCCCGCGAGACCCGGGAGCTGGAGAGGGACAGGGACCGGCTGCTGCGGGAGGAGACCCAGGACACAGCACAAGGTCAGGGGTCAAGGGTCAAAATTGTACATAAAGTCATTAGCACCCCAGTTCAAGAACTTTTGTTGTTTATGAAACGTGTGACGTCAGAATGGAACATAGAAGTCAACACCACAGCATTTCATGTGGTAATAGTATATTTGTTTTGAGATCAGATCACATCACATCCTCCCCCCTCTCTGTGGTTTAGTTATGGAGACACTGAAGAAGGCCCACAGGGAGGAGCTGGAGAGAGAGGTGGAGAAGGCAAAGAGGCTTGGTGGAGGGAGTGCCAACACACAGACCCTACGCACACAGCAGCAGTGAGTGCGCAAAACAACCTGCACACACCTTTACATACATAGTACACTCTGTGCCATCATTTTAGGGCTGGGCGGTATACTGTATATGACTATATACTGGTGTTGATGCACAGACCGGTTTGGGTTTTTACTTTACCTTCTATAACGGTATTTCAATATTTGGTTTGTTAAATGTGATAAGCAACTCTGTGTGTAATATCCGTTTTTATAGTTTACTCAGTTTGCTACTTCAGTCCTTCTCCCTCTCTTCCTGCTGCATGCCGCTTCCCATACCAAGCCCTGCCCCCTGTCACTCAAGGAGAGAGCAATTGCTTGACCATGGAGTCACAAGCACTTTCTTGCTGTTCACTTTGCAGTCTGCATGGTAAGATAGATGCAACAAGATGTTGGTGACAACGATGTTGCTTTCCACTATTCGTTTGTGTGTCTTACTGTCTGCAAACTACTGTCTGCTATTTTGTATTTTCTTAGCAAGTTGTTGCTCAAATAAGTTGTTAGCTGCTAATTCTAGTTAGCTAGCTAGCTGGTTAAATGTACTAAGAGTCAGAGCAAACGTAGCTAGCTAATACGCAAGATGGCACCGATAGACATGGCCCCCTTGTTTCAGGCTCCTAAGAAACTTTGCAGTATTCTTTAAAAAAAAGAGAGAATTATTTATCACGTTATTAGCCCAGAACGTTCTTTGCATTATTACATACAGCCGGAAAGAACTTTTGGATATCAGAGAGGTGTGCACACCAACGCCGCCAGCGGAGAAGAGCTATTCGGAGTGGACTTTTAGACCAACTCAGGAGGCGTGCACACCATCCACCGCTTCCGAGTATATTACTCGCTAATGTTCAGTCCCTGGACAACAAAGTAGATGAGCTCAGGGCGAGGATCTCCTTCCAGAGAGACATCAGGGACTGTAACAGTCTGTTTCACGGAATCATGGCTCTCCCCGGATATACTGTCCCCGTCCATACAGGCAGCTGGGTTATCAATACATTGTGCAGATAGGAAGAAAGGCGGTGGTGTATGTTTCATGATGAATTACTCATGGTGTGATTGTGGCAATGTACAGGAACTCAAGTCCTTTTGTTCACCCAACCTAGAATACTTCACAATCAAATGCCGACCACATTACCTCCCTATCAAATTTTATTTGGTTATCGTCACAGCTGTGTGTATTCCCCCTCAAGCCGATACCACGACAGCTCTCAAGAAACTAAAATAAAATGGTATTTGCAACATGCGCCGAATACAACAGGCGTAGACATTACAGTGAAATGCTTACTTACAAGCCCTTAACCAACAATTCAGTTTTGTTAAGCAAATAACTAAAGAGCAGCAATAAAATAACAGTAGGGAGGCTATATACAGGGGGGTACCGGTACAGAGTCAATGTGTGGGGGCACCGGCTAGTCGAGGTAGTTGAAGTTGAAGTAATATGTACATGTGGGTAGAGTTAAAGTGACTATGCATAAATAATAAACAGAGTAGCAGCAGTGTAAAAGAGGGGGGTGGGGTGGGGTGGGGGGGCAGTGCAAATAGTCCGGGTAGCCATGATTAGCTGTTCAGTATTCTTATGGCTTGAGGGTAGAAGCTGTTAAGAAGCCTTTTGGACCTAGACTTGTCGCTCCGGTACCGCTTGCCGTGCGGTAGCAGAGAACTACACTGGACCTTGTACAAACTGGAAACCGCATATCCTGAGGCCGCTTTTATTATAGCTGTGGACTTTAATAAAGCAAATCTGAGGAAAATGCTACCGAAGTTCTATCAACACATTGCCTGCAGTACTTGTGCTTTAAAAACTCTCGACCATTGTTACTCTAGCTTCCGGGATGGCTACAAGGCCCTCCCCCGACCTCCCTTCGGCAAATCAGATCACGACTGCGTTTTGCTCCTCCCTTCCTATAGGCAGAAACTAAAACAGGAAGTACCCGTGCTAAGGTCTATTCAACGCTGGTCTGACCAATCGGAATCCATACTTAAAGACTTTTGATCACGTGGACTGGGACATTCCGGGTTGCCTCTGAGAATAACATTGACAAAAGGCACCTAAAGGAGGACTCTCAGACCTTTAGAAACAAGATTCTCTGGTCCGATGAAACCAAGATTGAACTCGTTGGCATGAATGCCAAGCGTCACGTCTGGAGGAAACCTGGCACCATCCCTACGGTGAAGAATGGTGGTGGCAGCATCATGCTATGGGGATGTTTTTCAGCGGCAGGGACTGTGAGACTAGTCAGGATCGAGGGAAAGATGAAGGAAGCAAAGTACCGAGATCCAGGATGAAAACCTGCTCCAGAGCGCTCAGGACCTTAGACTTGGGTGACGGTTCACCTTCCAACAGGACAATGACCCTAAGCACACAGCCAAGACAACGCAGGAGTGGCTTCGGGACAAGTCTCTGAATGTCCTTGAGTGGCCCAGCCAGAGCCCGGAATTGAACCCGATCTAACATCTCTGGAGAGACCTGAAAATAGCTGTGCGGCGACGCTCCCCATCCAACCTGACAGAGCTTGAGAGGATCTGTAGAGAAGAATGGGAGAAACACCCCAAATACAGGTGTGCCAAGCTTGTAGCATCATACCCAAGAAGACTCGAGGCTGTTATCACTGCCAAAGGTGCTTTAACAAAGTAATGAGTTAAGCGTCTGAATACTTATGTAAATGTCATATTTCCGTTTTAAAAATATATATAAATTAGAAAAAAATTCTAAAAACCTGTTTTTGCTTTGTCATTATGGGGTATTGTGTGTAGTTTGAGGGGAAAACATAATTTCATCCGTTTTGGAATAAGGATGTAACGTAACAAAATGTGAAAAGTCAAGGGGTCTGAATACTTTCCAAACGCACTGTATATGCTCCGGACTCCTACATTACTTGTCCTAATATTTCTATATTTCTTTAATTCCATTATTTTACTTTTTAGATTTGTGTGTATTGTTAGATATTACTGCGCTGTTGGAGCTAGGAACACAAACATTTCGCTACACCCGCATTAACATCTGCTAATCGTGTATGCGAGCAATAAAATGTGATTTGATTTAGATTTACAGCCTGGTACCAGTGCTGGTGTAGGCCTAGATAAGCATGTTGTTTGTGCAAATGTATTTTCTAAATCAGTGGTTCACAACTTTTTTCGGTTACTGTACGACTAACTGAATTTTGCTCTGCCTGAAGTATCCCGTCATGTGCATTTTACCAGTAAGCCTATGGTCAGGGATGGGCAAAAATGTACGACATACAGATACAAAATACCATAAAGATCAATGTATCAATATAAACTACAAAATACTGTAATGTCTTTAATTAAAATACATGTATTTTAAAATACAAAAATAAATTTGCAAGTCGCTGGCCCGAACAGCAACAACATTCTCAGTAAGGGTTACAAAATTTTTTTACTTGCCATGACTGATGTTATTTATCTACCTAGTTGAGCAAGTCACTGTCTGCTAAATGACCAAAATGTACACTACCAGTCAAAAGGTTGGACACACCTACTCAATCAAGGTTTTTTTTTTTTTTTTTTTTTTAATTACATTGTAGAATAATAGTGAAGATATCAAAACTATGAAATAACACATATGGAATCATTTAGTAAACAAAAAGGTGTTAAACAAATCAAAATATAAATTTTATTTTATATTTGAGATTCTTCAAATAGCTACCCTTTGCCTTAATGACAGCTTTGCACACTCTTGGCATTCTCTCAACCAGCTTCACCTGGAATGCTTTTCCAACAGTCTTGAAGGAGTTGCCACATATGCTGAGCACTTGTTGGCTGATTTTCCTTCACTCTGCGGTCCAACTCATCCCAAACCATCTCAATTGGGTTGAGGTCAGGGGATTGTGGAGGCCAGGTCATCTGATGCAGCACTCATCACTCTCCTTCTTGGTAAAATAGCCCTTACACAGCCTGGAGATGTGTTTTCGGTCATTGTTCTGTTGAAAAAAAAATGATCCCACTAAGCCCAAACCAGATGGGATGGCGTATCGCTGCAGAATGCTGTGGTAGCCATGCTGGTTAAGTGTGCCTTGAATTCTAAATAAATCACAGACCGTGTCACCAGCAAAGCACCCCCACACCATAACACCACCTCCATGCTTTACGGTGGGAAATACACATGCAGAGATCATCTGTTCACCCACACCGCGTCTCACAAAGACACAGCGGTTGGAACCAAAAATCCCCAATTTGGACTCCAGACCAAAGGACTCATTTCCTCCAGTCTAATGTCCATTGCTCGTGTTTCTTGGCCCAAGCAAGTCTCTTCTTCTTATTGGTGTCCTTTTAGTAGGTGTTTCTTTGCAACAATTTGACCATGAAGGCCTGATTCACACAGTCCCCTCTGAACAGTTGATGTTGAGATGTGTCTGTTACTTGAACTCTGAAGCATTTATTTGGGCTGCAATTTCTGAGGCTGATAACTCTAATGAACTTATCCTCTGCAGCAGAGGTAACTTTGGGTCTTCCCTTCCTGTGGCGGTCCTCATGAGAGCCAGTTGCATCATAGCGCTTGATGGTTTTTGCGACTGCACTTGAAGAAACTTTCAAAGTTCTTAATGTTCCGTATTGACTGTCCTTCATGTCTTAAAGTAATGATGGACTGTAGTTTCTCTTTGCTTATTTGAGCTGTTCTTGACATAATATGGACTTGGTCTTTTACCAAATAGGGCTATCTTCTGTATACCCCCCCTACCTTGTGTTGTGACAAGTGATTGGCTCAAACGCATTAAGAAGGAAAGAAATTCCACAAATGAACTTTTAACAAGGCACACCTGTTAATTGAAATGCATTCCAGGTGACTACCTCATGAAGCTGGTTGAGAGAATGCCAAGTGTGCAAAGCTGTCAAGGCAAAGGGTGGCTATTTGAAGAATATCAAATAGAAAATATACACTGCTCAAAAAAATAAAGGGAACACTTACACAACACAATGTAACTCCAAGTCAATCACACTTCTGTGAAATCAAACTGTCCACTTAGGAAGCAACACTGATTGACAATAAATGTCACACGCTGTTGTGCAAATGGAATAGACAACAGGTGGAAATTATAGGCAATTAGCAAGACACCCCCAATAAAGAAGTGGTTCTGCAGGTGGTGACCACGACCACTTCTCAGTTCCTATGCTTCCTGGCTGATGTTTTGGTCACTTTTGAATGCTGGCGGTGCTTTCACTCTAGTGGTAGCATGAGACGGAGTCTACAACCCACACAAGTGGCTCAGGTAGTGCAGCTCATCCTGGATGGCACATCAATGCGAGCTGTGGCAAGAAGGTTTGCTGTGTCTGTCAGCGTAGTGTCCAGAGCATGGAGGCGCTACCAGGAGACAGGCCAGTACATCAGGAGACGTGGAGGAGGCCGTAGGAGGGCAACAACCCAGCAGCAGGACCGCTACCTCCGCCTTTGTGCAAGGAGGAGCAGGAGGAGCACTGCCAGAGCCCTGCAAAATGACCTCCAGCAGGCCACAAATGTGCATGTGTCTGCTCAAACGGTCAGAAACAGACTCCATGAGGGTGGTATGAGGGCCCGACGTCCACAGGTGGGGGTTGTGCTTACAGCCCAACACCGTGCAGGACGTTTGGCATTTGCCAGAGAACACCAAGATTGGCAATTCGCCACTGGCGCCCTGTGCTCTTCACAGATGAAAGCAGGTTCACACTGAGCACATGTGACAGACGTGACAGAGTCTGGAGACGCCGTGGAGAACGTTCTGCTGCCTGCAACATCCTCCAGCATGACCGGTTTGGCGGTGGGTCAGTCATGGTGTGGGATGGCATTTCTTTGGGGGGCAGAACACAGCCCTCCATGTGCTCGCCAGAGGTAGCCTGACTGCCATTAGGTACAGAGATGAGATCCTTAGACCCCTTGTGAGACCATATGCTGGTACGGTTGGCCCTGGGTTCCTCCTAATGCAAGACAATGCTAGACCTCATGTGGCTGGAGTGTGTCAGCAGTTCCTGCAAGAGGAAGGAATTGATGCTATGGACCGGCCCGCCCGTTCCCCAGACCTGAATCCAATTGAGCACATCTGGGACATCATGTCTCGCTCCATCCACCAACGCCACGTTGCACCACAGACTGTCCAGGAGTTGGCGGATGCTTTAGTCCAGGTCTGGGAGGAGATCCCTCAGGAGACCATCCGCCACCTCATCAGGAGCATACCCAGGCGTTGTAGGGAGGTCATACAGGCACGTGGAGGCCACACACACTACTGAGCCTCATTTTGACTTGTTTTAAGGACATTACATCAAAGTTGGATCAGCCTGTAGTGTGGTTTTCCACTTTAATTTTTAGGGTGACTCCAAATCCAGACCTCCATGGGTTGATACATTTGATTTCCATTGATTAATTTTTGTGTGATTTTGTTGTCAGCACATTCAACTATGTAAAGAAAAAGTATTTAATAAGATTATTTCATTCATTCAGATCTAGGATGTGTTGTTTAAGTGTTCCCTTTATTTTTTTGAGCAGTGTATTTAGATTTGTTTAACACTTTTTTTGGTTACTACATGATTCCATATCTGTTATTTCATAGTGTTGTCTTCACTATTATTCTACAATGTAGAAAATAGTAAAAATAAAGAAAAACCCTTGAATGAGTAGGTGTCCAAACATTTGACTGGTACTGTATATGTGAAAATAAACATACCAAAATGAATTGCAAAGCACACTGGGTGGTATTATTATTGGCCTTGTTTCGGGGTGGAGCTCATTAGAATAATACTTGGCATCCTTTGCAATTGTTAATTTTTATATAATTTTATATTTAGTTCATTTAGTAGACACTTATCACACTATAGTGCTATCAGACTTCTGATACCAATGCAGGGTGAAAGAGGGCCCACAATGTGATCCGCTATAAAACAAATGGTATAGAATAGTAGTTTGCAAATGACAGTATTTTGAAAATACTAAATACATTGGAGTATAGTTCAGCCTAGTTCAATTCAAATGACAAAATACTGACAGTAATTAAAATACGTATTTCAAATACATGCAACAGAAATACTACCCATCTCTGCCTATGGTCTCATGAGTCTTTTCAAGTACCCCCTGTGGATAAGCCAAGTACCCCTGGTTGGGAACCACTGTTCTAAATCAGAGCGGAATAGGCGAAGCATAAATATGTAGCTAGCTACCTACCTACATGAGGTAAGAAAACATCTAATTAGGGTCCCCTGGAAACACTGACCAACAATTTAGGTTCCTACCCTGTCAATAATTCCTCCCTGGCTTATTCATTCGTTGTCATGTCAAACAACAATGTATACAAGGTGCTGCCCACTATATTCCAACTATAGAATTAGAATAGTCATTCTATTTTCTATTCTATTTTCTGTTTGACGAACCATCAAACAGGGAAAGAGTCAATACAGGACTAAGATTGAATCATACTACACCGGCTGTGACGCTCGTCGGATGTGGCAGGGCTTGAAAACTATTACAGACTACAAAGGGAAGCACAGCCGCGAGCTGCCCAGTGACACAAGACTTCCAGATGAGCTAAGCCACTTCTATGCTCGCTTCGAGGCAAGCAACACTGAAGCATGCATGAGAGCACCAGCTGTTCCGGATGACTATGTGATCACGCTCTCCGTAGAGTAAGTGAGTAAGACTTTTAAGCAGGTCAACATTCACAAGGCCGCAGGGCCAGACGGATTACCAGGACGTGTAGTCCGAGCATGTGCTGACCAACTGGCAAGTGTCTTCACTGACATTTTCAACATGTCCCTGACTGAGTCTGTAATATCAACATGTTTCAAGCAGACCACCATAGTCCCTGTGCCCAAGGACACCAAGATAACCTGCCTAAATGACTACCGACCCGTAGCACTGACGTCTGTAGCCATGAAGTGCTTTGAAGGCTGGTCATGGCTCACATCAACACCATTATCCCAGAAACCCTAGACCCACTCCAATTTGCATACCGCCCCAACAGATCCACAGATGATGCAATCTCTATTGCACTCCACACTGCCCTTTCCCACCTGGACAAGAGGAACACCTACATGAGAATGCTATTCATTGACTACAGCTCAGCATTCAACACCATAGTGCCCTCAAAGCTCATCACTAAGCTAAGGATCCTGTGACTAAACACCTCCCTCTGCAACTGGATCCTGGACTTCCTGATGGGCCACCCCCAGGTGGTAAGGTTAGGTAACAACACATCTGCCACACTGATCCTCAACACGGTGGCCCCTCAGGGGTGCGTGCTCAGTCCCCTCCTGTACTCCCTGTTCACCCATGACTGCATGGCCAGGCACGATTCCAACACCATCATTAAGTTTGCCGACGACACAACAGTGGTAGGCCTGATCACTGACAACGATGAGACAGCCTATAGGGAGGTCAGAGACCTGGCCGTGTGGTGCCAGGATAAAAACCTCTCCCTCAACGTGACCAAGACAAAGGTGATGATTGTGGACTACAGGAAAGAAAAGAGGACTGAGCACACCCCCATTCTCATCGACGGGGCTGTAGTGGAGCAGGTTGAGAGCTTCAAGTTCCTTGTTGTCCACATCACCAACGAACTATCATGGTCCAAACAAACCAAGACAGTCGCGAAGAGGGCACGACAAAGCCTATTCCCCCTCAGGAGACTGAAAAGATTTGGCATGGGTCCTCAGATCCTCAAAAAATTATACAGCTGCACCATCGAGAGCATCCTGACTGGTTGCATCACCGCCTGGTATGGCAGCTGCTCGGCCTCTGACTGCAAGGCACTACAGAGGGTAGTGCGTACGGCCCAGTACATCACTGGGACCAAGCTTCCTGCCATCCAGGACCTCTATACCAGGCGGTGTCAGAGGAAGGCCCTCAAAAATTGTCAAAGACTCCAGCCACCCTAATCATAGACTGTTCTCTCTGCTACCGCACAGCAAGCGGTACCGGAGTGCCAAGTCTAGGTCCAAAATACTTCTCAACAGCTTCTACCCCCAAGCCATAAGACTCCTGAACAGCTAATCATGGCTACCCGGACTATTTGCACTGCCCCCCCACCCCATCTTTTTACGCTGCTGCTACTCTGTTAATTATTTATGCATAGTCACTTTAACTCTACCCACATGTACATATTACTTCAACTACCTCAACTAGCCGGTGCCCCAGCACATTGACTCTGCACCGGTACCCCCCTGTATATAGCCTCCCTACTGTTATTTTATTTTTACTTCTGCTCTTTTTTTCTCAACACTTTTTTGTGGTTTTATTTTACTTTTTTATTAAAAAATAAATGCACTGTTGGTTAAGGGCTGTAAGTAAGCATTTCACTGTAATGTCTGCACCTGTTGTATTCGGTGCATGTGGCCAATAAAATTTGATATTTCTATGATTCCAACAGTTCACCAATTAACTAGGCCTTTTTGCCCATATCAGTGGCAGTGTGGAAATGATAACAGAAGTGCAGGAAATGCTGAACTTTATGAAAATGGTGGAAAAAAAGATTTGAGTTTGGATTGAACAGTATAGAACAATCAGAATGAGAACGCCCCATTTGAAATCACTTATTTGTTGCCACCTTAGGGTCATGAACTCCTCATAAAGCATATTTAGAACTTGTGTTATTGAAAAACATAATACCGTCATACCATCAAAAATTTGAAAAATATTGTGATATCTTTTGCCCATATCACCCTATATCATTATTTTAAGTAAAGGTCTAGAATGTTTAGGGACAGAGCGGTTGAATATGGAGACTCAACACAACAATTCCCCTCTTCTCTTTTAAGACCATTACCGCTGTGGTTCTTGTTAGGCACTTGAGGAATGCAGGCACATTTGGTCACGGATTAGGCCTTTTAGATTCCCTAGGCCTCCCAACTCTGCAGTACCATAACTGTGTGGTATGTGTTCTTCAGTGAGGGTGTGTATGGTGCCCTCCGAAAGTAGTCATACCTCTTGACGTATTCCACATTTTGTTGTTACAGCCTGAATTCAAAATGGATTCAATGTATTCTTTTTTTTGTCAGCAATCAGAATTCAACACACAATACCCTATAACGACAAAGTGAAAACATGTTTTGAGAAAATGTGCAAATTTATAAAATACCTCATTTACATAAGTATTCACACCCCTGAGTCAATGCATGTTAGAATCACCGTTGGCAGCAATTACAGCAGTGAGTCTTTCTGGGTAAGTCTCTAAGAGCTTTGCACACCTGGATTGTACAATATTTGTACATTATAATTTTTTTAATTCTTCAAGCTCTGTCAAGTTGGTTGTTGATCATTGCTAGACAGCCATTTTCAAGTCTTGCCATATATTTTCAAGCTGATTTTTAAGTCAACTGTAACTTGGCCACTCAGGAACATTCAATGTCGTCTTGGTAAGCAACTCCAGTGTACATTTGGCCTTGTGTTTTAGGTTATTGTCCTGCTGAAAGTTGAATTTGTCTCCCAGTGTCTGTTTGAAAGCAGACTGAACCAGGTTTTTCTCTAGGATTTTGCCTGTGCTTAGCTCTATTCCATTAATTTTTATCCTTAAAAAAACTCCCTAGTCCTTGCCGATGACAAGCATACCCATAACATGATGCAGCCACCACCATGCTTGAAAATATGAAGTGGTACTTAGTGATGTGTTGAGTTGGATTTGCCCCAAACATAACGCTTTGTATTCAGGACATAAAGTTAGTTTCTTTGCAAATTTTTTTGTTGTTGCAGTTTTACGTTAGTGCCTTATTGCAAACGGGATGCATGTTTTGGAATATTTTTATTCTGTACAGGCTTCCTTTTCATTCTGTCATTTAGATTAGTATTGTGGAGTAACTACAATGTTGATTCATCCTCTACAATGTTGATCCATCCTCAGTTTTCTCCTATCACAGCCAATAAACTCTTTAACTGTTTTAAAGTCACCATTGGCCTTATGGTGAAATCTCTGAGTGGTTTCCTTACTCTCCAGCAACTGAGTTAGGAAGGACGCCTGTATCTTTTGTAGTGACCGGGTATATTGATACACCATCCAAATTGTAATTAATAACTTCACCATGCTCAAAGGGCTATTCAATGTCTGCTTTTTTCTATTTTTTCTACCCATCTACCAATAGGTGCCCTTCTTTACGAGGCGTTGGAAAACCTCCCTGGTCTTTGTGGTTGAATCTGTGTTTGAAATTCACTGCTCAGCTGAGGGACCTTACAATTATCTGTATGTGTTGGGGTACAGAGATGAGGTAGTCATTCAAAAATCATGTAAAACACTATTATTGCACAGTCCATGAGTCCATGAAACTTATTATGTGACTTGTTAAGCACATTTTTACACCTGAACGCATTTAGGCATGCCATAACAAAGGGGCTGAATACTTACTGACTCAAGACATTTCAGCATTTCATTTTTTATTAATTTGTAAAAACATTACATTTTTAGAATTCTACTTTGACATACAGTGAGGGGAAAAAAGTATTTGATCCCCTGCTGATTTTGTACGTTTGCCCACTGACAAAGAAATGATCAGTCTATAATTTTAATGGTAGGTTTATTTGAACAGTGAGAGAGAAGAAAGAAAAAAAAATCCTGAAAAACGCATGTCAAAAATGTTATAAATTGATTTGCATTTTAATGAGGGAAATAAGTATTTGACCCCTCTCAATCAGAAAGATTTCTGGCTCCCAGGTGTCTTTTATACTGGTAACGAGCTGAGATTAGGAGCAAACTCTTAAAGGGAGTGCTCCTAATCTCAGTTTGTTACCTGTATAAAAGAAACCTGTCCACAGAAGCAATCAATCAATCAGATTCCAAACTCTCCACCATGGCCAAGACCAAAGAGCTCTCCAGGGACAAGATTGTAGACCTACACAAGGCTGGAATGGGCTACAAGACCATCGCCAAGCAGCTTGGTGAGAAGGTGACAACAGTTGGTGCGATTATTCGCAAATGGAAGAAACACAAAAGAACTGTCAATCTCCCTCGGCCTTGGCCTCCATGCAAGTTCTCACCTCGTGGAGTTGCAATGATCATGAGAACGGTGAGGAATCAGCCCAGAACTACACGGGAGGATCTTGTCAATGATCTCAAGGCAGCTGGGACCATAGTCACCAAGAAAACAATTGTTAACACACTATGCCGTGAAGGACTGAAATCCTGCAGCACCCGCAAGGTCCCCCTGCTCAAGAAAGCACATATACATGCCCGTCTGAAGTTTGCCAATGAACATCTGAATGATTCAGAGGAGAACTGTATGAAAGTGTTGTGGTCAGATGAGACCAAAATCGAGCTCTTTGGCATCAACTCAACTCGCCGTGTTTGGAGGAGGAGGAATGCTGCCTATGACCCCAAGAACACCATCCCCACCGTCAAACATGGAGGTGGAAACATTATGCTTTGGGGGTGTTTTTCTGCTAAGGGGACAGGACAACTTCACCGCATCAAAGGGACGATGGACGGGGCCATGTACCGTCAAATCTTGGGTGAGAACCTCCTTCCCTCAGCCAGGGCATTGAAAATTGGTCGTGGATGGGTATTCCAGCATGACAATGACCCAAAACACACGGCCAAGGCAACAAAGGAGTGGCTCAAGAAGAAGCACATTAAGGTCCTGGAGTGGCCTAGCCAGTCTCCAGACCTTAATCCCATAGAAAATCTGTGGAGGGAGCTGAAGGTTTGAGTTGCCAAACGTCAGCCTCGAAACCTTAATGACTTGGAGAAGTTCTGCAAAGAGGAGTGGAACAAAATCCCTCCTGAGATGTGTTCAAACCTGGTGGCCAACTACAAGAAACGTCTGACCTCTGTGATTGCCAACAAGGGTTTTGCCACCAAGTACTAAGTCATGTTTTGCAGAGGGGTCAAATACTTATTTCCCTCATTAAAATGCAAATCAATTTATAACATTTTTGACATGCGTTTTTCTGGTTTTTTGTTGTTGTTATTCTGTCTCTCACTGTTCAAATAAACCTACCATTAAAATTATAGACTGATCATTTCTTTGTCAGTAGGCAAATTTACAAAATCAGCAGGGGATCAAATACTTTTTTCCCTCACTGTAATGGGGTATTGTGTGTAGGCCAGTGACACAATGTAATCCATTTCAAATTCAGGCTGTAACACAACAATGTGGAAAAAGTTAAGGGATGTGTTGTGCATACCATGGTAATGAACAGTACTTTTATGTGTGTGTGTGTTTATGATTTTCTTTTTGCATTTGTGGTTAATGGGTGTGGGCAGAGGTTTCCATCTAAACCACTGTTGTACCACGAATGTCTTGTGAAACCAGAATTACTCAGAACAAAGCACACCCACTCTCACAACAGTTTTCAAGGTTAGATTTTTTGAAAGACTGCATGTTATTCATGAAATGGTCTGCCATGTATACACAACATGGCTGCCACTGTTTTGACTGTGCACAGCCAGTGCAGAGTGTCAAGTTTTCTACAGAATACCAGTAGTGTCTCTCCAGTTTTGCTTTTAATCTTAGGCATAATATAGTATTTACTATAATTTACATTTTATATATATATTAAATGTTTGTGTATCCTCTCTCGTCCCCTCAGGGTAGAGACCCAGGCCCTGCAGAGGGAGCTGTCCAGCCTGTCTGAGAGGTACTCCCAAAAGTGTCTGGAGCTGAACAGGGCTGAGCAGAGCAACGGGGAGAGGGAGAAAGACATCACTCGCAAGGAGAGCGAGCTGGAGCAGCTGAGGAAAGAGAACCAGGTGAGCTAGGAGTCTGGAGGTCTTTGTTATCAGCTGTTTGGGTCCTGTGCATTTAGCCTACTCTACCCTAACACTTTTGTTATAGACAAGCAATGTACGTGTCTATATGACACATTCAGCAGTTTGTCAGTATGCTCAATACTGTCAATGTTTTCTCTTTTCAGGACCTACAGGCCCGTTTGATGGAGGAGATCAGCCTCATGCGCTCCATTGTCACGGGCCAGGGGTCGGAGGGCGTTTCCCATGACAACCAGGACAGGCCGTCCTGTGAGCTGGAGGTGGGTCAGGAGGAGGAGGGGAGGAGATAAGTTGTAGAGCCCCTCAACAATAACAAGCGCCTCTACATACAACAATGACATGGGGGCACTTGTCTCATTTTTGAATAGAAAGGGAAGGGATTATGAAAGGCAGCGTGCAGTTGGTTACTATGTAGGGCAGTGACTTGAAGGACGTGTGTGGTACGATGTAAATATGTTGTGAACTTTTACATACACTACCAGTCAACATTTTTGACACCTACTCATTCAAGGGTTTTTCTTTATTTTTACTATTTTTTACATTGTAGAATAATAGTGAAGACATCAAAACTATGAAATAACACACATGGAATCATGTAGTAACCAAAAAAGGGTTACATCAAAATACATTTTCTATTTGAGATAACCACCCTTTGCCTTGATGACAGCTTTGCACACTCTTGGCATTCTCTCAACCAGCTTCATGAGGTGGTCACCTGGAATGCATTTCAATTAAGAGGTGTGCCTTTTTTAAAAGTTAATTTGTGAAATGTCTTTCCTTCTTAATGCGTTTGAGCCAATCAGTTGTGTTGTGACAATGTGGTGGGGGGGTGGTAACCCTAACCCTATTTGGTAAAAGACCAAGTCCATATTATGGCAAGAACAGCTCAAATAAGCAAAGAGAAATGACAGTCCATCATTATTTTAAGACATGAAGGTCAGTCAATGCAGAAAATTTCAAGAACTTTGAACGTTTCTTCAGGTGCAGAGTTACCTCTGCTGCATAAGTTCATTAGAGTTACCAGCCTCAGAAATTGCAGCTCAAATAAATGCTTCAGAGTTCAAGTAACAGACACATCGCAACATCAACTGTTCAGAGGGGACTGTGTGAATCAGGCCTTCATGGTCGAATTGCTGCAAAGAAACCACTACTAAAAGACACCAATAAGAAGAAGAGACCTGCTTGGGCCAAGAAACACGAGCAATGGACATTAGACCGGTGGAAACCTGTCCTTTCGGTCTGGAGTCCAAATTGGAGATTTTTGGTTCCAACCGCCGTGTCTTTGTGAGACGCGGTGTGGGTGAGCGGGTGATCTCTGCATGTGTAGTTCCCACTGTAAAGCATGTGGAGGAGGTGTTATGGTGTGGGGGTGCTTTGCTGGTGACACTGTGTGATTTATTTAGAATTCAAGGCACACTTAACCAGCATGGCTACCACAGCATTCTGCAGCGATACGCCATCCCATCTGGTTTGGGCTTAGTGGGACTATCATTTGTTTTTCAACAGGACAATGACCCAAAACACACCTCCAGGCTTTTTAAGTGCTATTTTACCAAGAAGGAGAGGGATGGAGTGCTGCATCAGATGACCTGGCCTCCACAATCCCCCGACCTCAACCCAATTGAGATGGTTTGGGATGAGTCGGACGGCAGAGTGAAGGAAAATCCGGCAACAAGTGCTCAGCATATGTGGGAACTCCTTCAAGACTGTTGGAAAAGCATTCCAGGTGAAGCTGGTTGAGCGAATGCCAAGAGTGTGCAAAGCGGTCATCAAGGCAAAGGGTGGCTATTTTGAAGAATCTCAAATATATAAAAAATCTTGATTTGTTTAACACTTTTTTTTGGTTACTACATCATTCCATATGTGTTGTTTCATAGTTTTGATGTGTTCACCATTATTCTACAATGTAGAAAATAGTAAACATAAATAAAAATCCTTGAATGAGTAGGTGTCCAAACTTTTGACGGGTGCATCATTTGACTTCACTGCACATTGGAACACTGCCCCCTGCTGGATGCTGTGCCCCATGGAGACGCCAGAGGTGTTTTTAATACACATTTACATTACATTTTAGTCATTTAGCAGACGCTCTTATCCAGAGCACAAGTTAAATGGTGACTGCACTTCCTGGTGTGGCCTCGTTTTTTAGATTTGGTTCATTAAGAAATGCTAGCGGCCATGACTGAATTCAACCGTGCGTTGGTTTGATGTGGGTGTCTCGTGTTCGTGTGTGTTCGCATGTGGGAAGAGTTATTTATTTTGCCATTTAGCTTCAGCCGGCTTTTGTGCGACCGTGGCAAAGTTGGTTTGACTTTGGATAGCCTATCTCCGGGGCTAGTTGAATTTCTGCAATTTATAGTTGGAGGTTAAGTCATTGAAATTTGGAGCTATTGGAATTGTACATATTGTCCCATGTACATTGTGTAATTTAACGATGGTCCTTAACTAGCCCCATAGGATATCCAAAGTCAACCCAAAGTTACCACAGGCATTACGATTGGGTCACGTGCAGCTGTACTCCGAATTGATGATTACTTGTGTGTTGCCAGATGTGGGCAGGATTGAAACAAACCCAACCTTCATTTAAGTCCCATGTAGCTCAGTTGGTAGAGCGTGGCGTTTGCAACGCCAGGGTTGTGGGTTCGATTCCCACGGGGGGCCAGTATGGGAGAAAAAATCATAATCATAATTATGCACTCACTAACTGTAAGTCGCTCTGGATAAGCGCGTCTGCTAAATGACTAAAATGTAAAATGTAATGTTGTGATGCAGTCACAACAACAAGTCTCACAAAACTCAGTTTTGGACGAGACTGACTTATTACCAAAATTATCCTTTTTACACTTTGTAGTCAATTTTGACAGAAAACATGTTTCTGGCTCCTGTAGATGCCACATGGTCTGTTTTCTAAATTATACATTTTTAGGGACAGTTGCTCTTAGTCTGCTCAGTGCCTTAGATGTTGCGTTGATGGCTCTTGTTAGCTTGTAATAATATTATATTTTGTTTTGACACAGGTTCTTCTCAGGGTGAAGGAGAATGAGGTGCAGTACTTGCACAAGGAGATCAGCTGTCTGAGGAACGAACTGCAGTTCCTGAACACGGTACTGGTTCACTGTGTATCTGTGTGCAGGCATAATGGTCTGATATGTTTTCATCTATAGACGGGGTGGCTGACAACGTCACAAATGATGCATGTGTATCGATGTGGCCGGAAGGCATGCGTTATGATTCTGAATGGTCAGATAGCTAGGGGCATTTCCATCGAAAAGGATCCATAAGCACCAACATGTGAAGTTCATAGGAGCACATCAAATTGGGTGTCAAATGATAGCTAAGAATGTATATTTTGGGGGAATGAAGGCATAAACCAGGTTTCCATCCAACCTTTTTATGCGAGTAAAGTACATGTCGGATAATTTTTTTTTATGACAGGCCTGATGGAAACAGAACATTTTTCTTTAAACTTTTCAAATGTCGAACAAAACAAAATACGCTACAGAAGGTGATCTTTTTGCGAGAAATGACGGTAGAAAAGCTTTTATGCGCAAATATTGCTATAATAACCATCATATGGAAGTAAACTTGGAGTCACGTGATGACATATTGTGTAGTCCTCCTACTACGACTCGTCGGGAAGCAAGACGTTTATTAGGCTACAGATGAAGTAAGTTATGATGAACTTCATAGGGTGGTGAATGTGCTTGATGATCTTTTCCAATAAATATCGAGAGTCTTATTCTGGTGACATGATCATCAATGCTTAACTCACTCTTTTGTCCATAATATTCTCATCATGTAGGCTATACCCGCACTGTATCTGGGAGCTGTTGGCTAGAGCACACGTGCCAATACCAGTGGGCACACTCTCTATATAACACACATTTATTTTGTGAGGAAAACCATCAGTAGCGTTGAAAATGTGATTGAAACCCATTTAACTTGTGCGTAATTGTTTTTATGCAGATTTTAGAATATTCACATGAAAATCTGTCACCAATTGGATGGAAACCTAGCTATTGATACATTTTTCTGATTCATTATAAATTACAACACATAGCCTACTGCATATTACTCATGTCAGAAAAACATAAAACAAAACTGATTTTAAGATGTCTTTGGTACATAATTGGTCTAGCGTATACTCTCAAATTAAACAAATTTGAGTAATCGGCTTTGTGTGGACTGTATTTCTATGCATACTAGATGGACTAGTTAATTTATTATATGCTCCAAAATGTCTATCCACGAGTCTGGGAGAGAACGAATAGCCCTAGGCGACACAGATGGTTCATTGATTGTGCAGGGCGATTTTGAATAGCCTAGTAATACCTTTAGCCATACAGAATATCTCACCACCATGCGTTTCCATCTCCTCCTTTCTCTATGGATGTTCCCGACCAGATTTCACTTGGTTTCCCAAATATAAGCACTGGGTAGCTGCACGAGCAAGGTCGGAGAGCCCATTGCATACAGAGTTTGGGTGGAATATCACCTGTTGCGCAGCGAGAGCATGCTCCTCAAACAGTGGTTGATGCATGTAGTGAAATAAGTGTTCTTATATTTATTTCTCAGCTGCTCAAATTAAGCACATGCTCAGCTATAAAACCGAAATTGATTTATTAGACATTCTTTTAAATATAGATGTTGCAAAGGTGCGCATCAGTGGCTTGTATGCGGCTTGTATGCTTGGAGGCCTGGAGATACTAAACATGCATGACTATAACCTGTTGACAAAAGTTCATGACCGCCACAGCCCTATTCACAAACCAGTTGGGTCACCTGCTACTGTCTTCCCTTCCACTCGAATACTGATATGTTCAGCTCATAACTGTTTTCTTTGTCTTTCTGTTGTCTGGTGGTCAAACCAAGAGTGTTAAAAATGTATGTCTGGACAACCAGCATCCTCACCCACTGAGCACCGACCGACACGTCCATGAACGTTGAAATTTGGTCACTCCATCCTAGCCTTGATGTTAACGTCCATAGATGGACTGGACCAAATCTGAACCTATCATAGACGTACAGTACCAGTCAAAAGTTTGGACACATCTACTCATTCAAGGGTTTTTCTGAATTTTTTACTATTTTCTACATTGTAGAATAATAGTGAAGACATCAAACTATGAAATAACACATATGGAATCATGTAGTAACCAAAAAAGTGTTAAACAAATCAAAATATATGTATATATATATATAGTGGGGGAAAAAAGTATTTAGTCAGCCACCAATTGTGCAAGTTCTCCCACTTAAAAAGATGAGAGAGGCCTGTAATTTTCATCATAGGTACACGTCAACTATGACAGACAAAATGAGAAAAGAAATTCCAGAAAATCACATTGTAGGATTTTTTATGAATTTATTTGCAAATTATGGTGGAAAATAAGTATTTGGTCAATAACAAAAGTTTCTCAATACTTTGTTATATACCCTTTGTTGGCAATGACACAGGTCAAACGTTTTCTGTAAGTCTTCACAAGGTTTTCACACACTGTTGCTGGTATTTTGGCCCATTCCTCCATGCAGATCTCCTCTAGAGCAGTGATGTTTTGGGGCTGTCGCTGGGCAACACGGACTTTCAACTCCCTCCAAATATTTTCTATGGGGTTGAGATCTGGAGACTGGATAGGCCACTCCAGGACCTTGAAATGCTTCTTAGGAAGCCACTCCTTCGTTGCCCGGGCGGTGTGTTTGGGATCATTGACATGCTGAAAGACCCAGCCACGTTTCATCTTCAATGCCCTTGCTGATGGAAGGAGGTTTTCACTCAAAATCTCACGATACATGGCCCCATTCATTCTTTCCTTTACACGGATCAGTCGTCCTGGTCCCTTTGCAGAAAAACAGCCCCAAAGCATGATGTTTCCACCCCCATGCTTCTTTGGATGCAACTCAGCATTCTTTGTCCTCCAAACACGACGAGTTGAGTTTTTACCAAAAAGTTCTATTTTGGTTTCATCTGACCATATGACATTCTCCCAATCCTCTTCTGGATCATCCAAATGCACTCTAGCAAACTTCAGACGGGCCTGGACATGTACTGGCTTAAGCAGGGGGACACGTCTGGCACTGCAGGATTTGAGTCCCTGGTGGCGTAGTGTGTTACTGATGGTAGGCTTTGTTACTTTGGTCCCAGCTCTCTGCAGGTCATTCACTAGGTCCCCCCGTGTTGTTCTGGGATTTTTGCTCACCGTTCTTGTGATCATTTTGACCCCACGGGGTGAGATCTTGCGTGGAGCCCCAGATCGAGGGAGATTATTAGTGGTCTTGTATGTCTTCCATTTCCTAATAATTGCTCCCACAATTGATTTCTTCAAACCAAGCTGCTTACCTATTGCAGATTCAGTCTTCCCAGCCTGGTGAAGGTCTACAATTGTGTTTCTGGTGTCCTTTGACAGCTCTTTGGTCTTGGCCATAGTGGAGTTTGGAGTGTGACTGTTTGAGGTTGTGGACAGGTGTCTTTTATATTGACAACAAATTCAAACAGGTGCCATTAATACATGTAACGAGTGGAGGACAGAGGAGCCTCTTAAAGAAGAAGTTACAGGTCTGTGAGAGCCAGAAATCTTGCTTGTTTGTAGGTGACCAAATAGTTATTTTCCACCATAATTTGCAAATAAATTCATAAAAAATCCTACAATGTGATTTTCTGGATTTTTTTCTCTCAATTTGTCTGTCATAGTTGACGTGTACCTATGATGAAAATTACAGGCCTCTCTCATCTTTTTAAGTGGGAGAACTTGCACAATTGGTGGCTGACTAAATACTTTTTTCCCCCACTGTGTGTGTGTGTATATGTGTGTGTGTGTGTATATATATATATATTTATTTATTTATTATTTTAGGTTCTTCAAATAGCCACCCTTTGCCTTGACTCTGTTGTTGTTGTTTTTATCGCACTGCTTTGCTTTATCTTGGCCAGGTCACAGTTGGTTAAATAAAGGTGAAATAAATAAAATAAAATGACAGCTTTGCACACTCTTGACATTCTCTCAAACAGCTTCATGAGGAATGCTTTTCCAACAGTCTTGAAGGAGTTTCCACATATGCTGAGCACTTGTTGGCTGCTTTTCCTTCACTCTGCGGTTCAACTCATCCCAAACCATCTCAATTGGGTTGTGGTCGGGTGATTGTAGAGGCCAGGTCATCTGATGCAGCAATCCATTACTCTCCTTGGTCAAATAGCCCTTACACAGCCTGGAGATGTGTTTTGGGTCATTGTCCTGTTGAAAAACAAATGATAGTCCCACTAAACTATCGCTGCAGAATGCTGTGGTAGCCATGCTGGTTAAGTGTGCCTTGAATTCTAAATACATTGCTGACAGTGTCACCAGCAAAGCACCATCACACCACCTCCATGCTTTACGGTGGGAACCACACATGCTGAGCTCATCCGTTCACCTACTCTGCGTCTCACAAAGACACGGCGGTTGGAACCCAAAATCTCAAATTTGGACTCATCAGACCAAAGGACAGATTTCCACCGGTCTAATGTCCATTGCTCGTGTTTCTTGGCTCAAGCAAGTCTCTTCTTCTTATTGGTGTCCTTTTAGTAGTGGTTTCTTTGCAGCAATTCGACCATGAAGGCCTGATTTACGCAGTTTCCTCTGAACAGTTGTTGAGATGTGTCTGTTACTTGAACTTTGTGAAGCATTTATTTGGGCTGCAATCTGAGGTGCAGTTAACTCTAATGAACTTATCCTCTGCAGCAGAGGTAACTCTGGGTCTTCCTTTCCTGTGGCGGTCCTCATGAGAGCCAGTTTCATCATAGCGCTTGGTTTTTAACTTGAAGAAACTTTCAAAGTTCTTGACATATTCTGAATTGACTGACCTTCATGTCTTAAAGTAATGATGGACTGTCGTTTCTTTTTGCTTATTTGAGCTGTTCTTGCCATAATATGGACTTGGTCTTTTACCAAATAGGGCTATCTTCTGTATACCAATCCTACCTTGTCACAACACAACTGATTGGCTCAAATGCATTAAGAAGGAAAGAAATTCAACAAATTAACTTTTAAGAAGGCACACCTGTTAATTGAAACGCATTCCAGGTGCCTACCTCATGAAGCTGGTTGAGAGAATGCCAAGAGTGTGCAAAGCTGTCATCAAAGCAAAGGGTGGCTACTTTGAAGAATCTCAAATATAAAATATATTTTGATTTGCTTAACACTTTGTTGGTTACTACATGATTCCATATGTGTTATTTCATAGTTTTGATGTCTTCACTATTATTCTACAATGTAGAAAATAGTAAAAATAAAGAAAAACCCTTGAATGAGTAGGTGGTACTGTATGTTTCACAAGTTTGGATAGCACAGTACAGTGAGTACAGTGAGTAGAGCAATGTAGAGTGCAGTCCAATACAATACAGTCATGGTCAAAAGTTATGAGAATGACACACATATTAACTTTCACAAAGTCTGGTGCCTCAGTTTTTATGATTGCAATTTGCATATACTCCATAATGATATGAAGAGTGATCAGATGAATTGCAATTAATTGCAAAGTCCCTATTTGCCATGAAAATGAACTTAATCCCCCAAAAAACATTTCCACTGCATTTCAGCCCTGCCACAAAAGGATCAGCTGACATCATGTCAGTAATTCTCTCGATAACACAGGTGAGAGTGTTGACGAGGACAAGGCTGGAGATCACTCTGTCATGCTGACTGAGTTAGAATAACAGACTGGAAGCTTTAAAAGGAGGGTGGTGCTTGAAATCATTGTTCTTCCTCTGTTAACCATGGTTACCTGCAAGGAAACACGTGCCGTCATCATTGCTTTGCACAAAAAGGGCTTCACATATTGCTGCTAGGAAGATTGCCCCTAAATCAACCATTTATCGGATCATCATGAACTTCAAGGAGAGAGGTTCAATTGTTGTGAAGAAGGCTTCAGGGCGCCCAAGAAAGTCCAGCAAGCGCCAGGACCATCTCCTAAAGTTGATTCAGCTGCGGGATCGGGGCACCACCAGTGCAGAGCTTGCTCAGGAATGGCAGCAGGCAGGTGTGAGTGCATCTGCACGCACAGTGAGGCGAATATTTTTGGAGGATGGCTTGCTGTCGAGGAAGCCACTTCTCTCCAGGAAAAACATCAGGGACAGACTGATATTCTGCAAAAGGTACAGGGATTGGACTGCTGAGGACTGGGGTAAAGTCATTTTCTCTGATGAATCCCCTTTCCGATTGTTTGGGGCATCCGGAAAAAAGCTTGTTCAGAGAAGACAAGGTGAGCGCTACCATCAGTCCTGTGTCATGCCAACAGTAAAGCATCCTGAGACCATTCATGTGTGGGGTTGCTTCTCAGCCAAGGGAGTGGGCTCACTCACAATTTTGCCTAAGAACACAGCCATGAATAAAGAACGGTCCCAACACATCCTCCGAGAGCAACTTCTCCCAACCATCCAAGAACAGTTTGGTGATGAACAATGCCTTTTCCAGCATGATGGAGCACCTTGCCATAAGGCAAAAGTGATAACTAAGTGGCTCGGGGAACAAAACATTGACATTTTGGGTCCATGGCCAGGAAACTCCCCAGACCTTAATCCCATTGAGAACTTGTGGACAAACAAAAACCCACAAATTCTGACAAACTCCAAGCATTGATTATGCAAGAATGGGCTGCCATCAGTCAGGATGTGGCCCAGAAGTGAATTGACAGCATGCCAGGGAGGATTGCAGAGGTCATGAAAAAGAAGGGTCAACACTGCAAATATTGACTCTTTGCATAAACTTAATGTAATTGTCAATAAAAGCCTTTGACACTTATGGAATGCTTGTAATTATACTTCAGTATACCATAGTAACATCTGACAAAAATATCTAAAAACACTGAAGCAGCAAACTTTGTGAAGACCAATACTTGTGTCACTCTCAAAACCTTTGACCACGACTGTACAGTAGTACAGTACACTTGTGAAACATGAGAATGGCATTCATATCCATAATTATGCATTTCTGTGTGGTATAGATCAGGGACCCATGATGTAATTCCGTTATAGTAATTCCGTTACCGGGTGTAAATTCACTTACTGTAGTTCAATAACCAAAATGGATTTTTTTCAAACTCAAGGTGCCATGTCATAGCTGACACTCCTTTCTTTCTGCAGACAGCTTTGAATCTTAATTAGAAGAAGATATATATATGAGTTTTTGGAAAACGTGGTTGCATAAAAACCTGAGGGAGATTTTACCGTGATTCCGTTACCAACTTCGCATCTGCACAGTTCTTCCGCTAAATTAGTTTATGTACAGTTTTCAGTGGAAATTGTGCATAGAGTTGTGTGGTTAGTTAAACTCTGAAATCAATGGTTTTTGTTTGGCATACATTTAAAAGTGAAAAAACAGTAATTCCGTTACCGTGGAATTTCCCCTAGCATCAATGACAAGAAGGTGCCATGTGGGGAATCATAGGTGGCTCGTTTCTGCTTGTTGTATCTTGTTATTGATACCATGTCTTGTTTTGAGGTGTTATGACTGTGATGTCATGTCTATGCTAAAATTCGCTAGCTAGCTAGCCAACAACTGTAACGATGCATTTGAGATTTCAAGTTTTCAATAAACATTTACATGTTTACATGTTGTCAACCGTATAAGCCAACTCCGTCATTTGCCCCATAGCTGCACACGTGTCGGTTTTGTTGCTTAACAACCAATCCGTCTATTAGGAACCAATGTATAGGAGGAGATTACTTAAACTATACACACAAACTGGAATGTTAATCTACAAGTTAGCAAAACTGTCTTCTGTGGCTGATGGCTCCACGTCAATCACATCTGCTAGCCCCGGCCCGCTAGCACACGCAATTCAACAGCCGTGCTTCCTGCTCGCCTGTGCTGTAGCACCAATTCGAACTGCTCTCGGACTCACATATTGCTGTTCACTGGACCTTATGATCACTCAGCTGCACAGCTGATGCCTGCTGGACTGTTCCTTTTACACAATGTCCTGTTTCTGTTTAGCCTCAGCCCAAACTTTCATCGCCATTACCACTTGTCTTAGCTCACTCGAATAACACCTATGATTGCTTTATGCCTCTCTCCCATGTCAATATGCCTTGCCTATTGCTGTTCCAGTTAGTTCTTATTATACAATTTCACTGTAGAGCCCCAAGTCCCTCTCAAACTGCCTCAAATAGCTCCTTTGTTCCACCCCCCATACACGCGGAGACCGGCTCAATCGGTGCCTCCAGTGATGCCATCTCTTTCATTGTTACCCAACGCTTAGGTTTACCTCCACTGTACTCATATCCTTGTCTGTACATAATGCCCTGAATCTATTCTACAATGCCCAACGCACTAGAAGACCAGTTCTTAAAGCCTTTAGCCGTATCCTTATTCTAGTCCTCCTCTGTTCCTCTGGTGATGTAGAGTTTAACCCCTGCAGCCCCCAGTATCACTCCTACTCCCCAGGCGCTATCATTTGTTGACTTATGTAACCATAAAAGCCTTGATTTTTTTGCATGTTAACATCAGAAGCCTCCTCCCTAAATTTGAGTTATTCACTGCGTTAGCACACTCCGCCAACCCTGATGTTCTAGCAGTGTCTGAATCATGGCTTAGGAAGGCCACCAAAAAGTCAGAAATGTCCATCCCCAACTACAACATTTTCCGTCTAGATAGAACTGCCAAAGGGGGTGGAGTTGCAATCTACTGTAGAGAGAGCCTGCAGAGCTCTATCATACTATCCAGGTCTGTGCCCAAACAGTTTGAGCTTCTACTTCTAAAAATCCACCTTTCCAGAAATGTCTCTCACTGTTGCCGTTTGCTACAGACCCCCCTCAGCCCCCAGTTGTGCCCTGGACACCCCATCTGTCCTCAGAGTTCGTACTGCTTGGTGACCTAAACTGGGATATGCTTAACACCCCGGCCATCCTACAATCCAAACTAGATGCCCTCAATCTCACACAAATGATCAAGGAACCTACCAGGTACAACCCTAAATCCGTAAACATGGGCACCCTCATAGATATCATCCTGACTAATTTACCCTCTAAATACACCTCCGCTGTCTTCAACCAGGATCTCAGCGATCACTGCCTTATTACCTGCGTCCGTAATGGGTCCACGGTCAAACGACCACCCCTCATCACTGTCAAACGCTCCCTAAAACACTTTAGCGAGCAGGCCTTCCTAATTGACCTGGCCCAGGTATCCTGGATGGATATCGATCTCATTCCGTCAGTAGAGGATGCCTGGTTGTTCTTTTAAAAGTGCTTTCCTCTCCATCTTAAATAAGCATGCCCCATTCAAAAAATTCAGAACTAAGAACAGATATAGCCCCTGGTTCTCCTCAGACTTGACTGCCCTTGACCAGCACAAAAACATCCTGTGGCATTCTGCATTAACATCGAATAGCCCCCGCAATATGCAACTTTTCAGGGAAGATAGAAACCAATATACACAAGCAGTTAGGGTAACAAAGGCTAGCTTTTTCAAACAGAAATTTGCATCCTGTAGCACTAACTCCAAAAAGTTTCGGGACACTGTAAAGTCCATGGAGAATAAGAGCACATCCTCCCAGCTGCCCACTGCACTGAGGCTAGGAAACACTATCACCACCGATAAATCTACAATAATCGAGAATTTCAATAAGCATTTTGCTACGGCTGACCATGCTTTCCACCTGGCTACCTCTACCCCGGCCACCAGCTCTGCACCCTCTGCTGCAACTTGCCCATGCCCCCCCCGCTTCTCCTTCACACAAATTCAGACAGCTGATGTTCTGAAAGAGCTGAACATTCTGGACCCCTACAAATCATCTGGACTAGACAATCTGGACCCTTTCTTTCTAAAATTAGCAGTCAAAATTGTCGCAACCCCTATTACTAGCCTGTTCAACCTCTCTTTCGTAATGTCTGAGATCCCCAGAGATTGGAAAGCTGCCGCGGTCATCCCCCTCTTCAAAGGGGGTGACACTCTAGATCCAAACTGTTACAGACCTATATCCATCCTGCCCTGCCTTTCGAAAGTTTTTGAAAGCCAAGTTAACAAACAGATCACCGACCATTTCGAATCCCACCGTACCTTCTCCGCTATGCAATCCGGTTTCCGAGCTGGTCATGGGTGCACCTCAGCCACGCTCAAGGTCCTAAACTATATTATACAGTTGAAGTCGGAAGTTTACATACACTTAGGTTGGAGTCATTAAAACTCGTTTTTCAACCACTCCACAAATTTCTTGTTAACAAACTATAGTTTTGGCAAGTCGGTTAGGACATCTACTTTGTGCATGACACAAGTAATTTTTCCAACAGATTATTTCACTTATAATTCACTGTACCACAATTCCAGTGGGTCAGAAGTTTACATACACTAAGTCTGGTTCATCCTTGGGAGCAATTTCCAAATGCCTGAAGGTACCACGTTCATCTGTACAAACAATAGTACGCAAGTATAAACACCATGGGACCACACAGCCGTCATTCTGCTCAGGAAGGAGATGCGTTCTGTCTCCTAGAGATGAACGTACTTTGGTGCGAAAAGTGCAAATCAATCCCAGAACAACAGCAAAGGACCTTGTGAAGATGCTGGAGGAAGCCACTGCTCCAAAACCGCCATAAAAAAGCCAGACTACGGATTGCGACTGCACATGGGGACAAATATCGTACTTTTTGGAGAAATGTACTCTGGTCTGATGAAACAAAAATAGAACTGTTTGGCCATAATGACCATGGTTATATTTGGAGGAAAATGGGGGTGGCTTGCAAGCTGAAGAACACCATCCCAACCGTGAAGCACGGGGGTGGCAGCATCATGCTGTGGGGGTGCTTTGCTGCAGGAGGGACTGGTGCACTTCACAAAATAGATGGCATCATGAGGAAGGAAAATTATGTGGATATATTTAAGCAACCTCAAGACATCAGTCAGGAAGTTAAAGCTTGGTCGCAAATGGATCTTCCAAATGGACAATGACCCCAAGCATACTTCCAAAGTTGTGGCAAAATGGCTTAAGGACAACAAAGTCAAGGTATTGGAGTGGCCATCACAAAGCCCTGACCTCAATCCTATAGAAAATGTGTGGGCAGAACTGAAAAGGTGTGTGTGAGCAAGGAGGCCTACAAACCTGACTCCGTTACACCAGCTCTGTCAGGAGGAATGGGCCAAAATTCACCCAACTTATTGTGGGAAGCTGATGGAAGGCTACCCGAAACATTTGATCCAAGTTAGACAATTTAAAGGCAATGCTACCAAATACTAATTGAGTGTGTGTAAACTTCTGACCCACTGGGAATGTGATGAAAGAAATAAAAGCTGAAAGAAATAATTCCCTTTACTATTAGTCTGACATTTCACATTCTTAAAATAAAGTGGTGATCCTAACTGACGTAAGACAGGGAATTTTTACTAGGATTAAAATTTCAGGAATTGTGAAAAACTGAGTTTAAATGTATTTGGCTAAGGTGTATGTAAACTTCCGACTTCAACTGTAACTGCGATCTATAATAAACAGTACTGTGCAGCCGTCTTCATCGACCTGGCCAAGGCTTTCGACTCTGTCAACCACCGCATTCTTATTGGCAGACTAAATAGCCTTGGTTTCTCAAATGACTGCCTCGCCTGGTTCACCAACTACTTCTCAGATAGAGTTCAATGTGTCAAATCGGAGGGCCTGTTGTCTGGACCTATGGCAGTCTCTATGGGGGTGCCACAGGGTTCAATTCTCGGGCCGACTCTTTTCTCTGTGTATATCAATGATGTCGCTCTTGCTGCTGATGACTCTCAGATCCACCTGTACGCAGACGACACCATTTTGTATACATCTGGCCCTTCATTGGACACTGTGTTAACAAACCTCCAAACGAGTTTCAATGCCATACAACACTCCTTCCGTAGCCTCCAACTGCTCTTAAACACTAGTAAAACTAAATGCATGCTCTTCAATCGAACGCTGCTGGCACCCGCCCACCCGACTAGAATCACTACTCTCGGCGGGTCTGACCTAGAGTATGTGGACAACTACAAATACCTAGGTGTCTGGTTAGACTGTAAACTCTCCTTCCAGACTCACATTAAGCATCTCCAATCCAAAGTTAAATCTAAAATCGGCTTCCTATTTCGCAACAAAGACTCCTTCACTCATGCTGCCAAACATGCCCTATCCTACCGATCATTGACTTCGGCGATGTCATTTACAAAATAGCCTCCAACACTCTACTCAGCAAATTGGATGAAGTATATCACAGTGCCATCCGTTTCGTCACCAAAGCCCCATATACCACCCACCACTGTGACCTGTACGCTCTTGTTGGCTGGTCCTCACTTCATATTCGTCGCCAAACCCACTGGCTCCAGGTCATCTGTAAATCACTGCTAGGCAAATCCCCGCCTTATCTTAGCTCATTGGTCACCATAGCAACACCCACCCGTAGTATGCGCTCCAGCAGGTATATCTCACTGGTCATCCCCAAAGCCAACACCTCCTTTGGCCGCCATTCCTTCCAGTTCTCTGCTGCCAATGACTGGAACGAACTGCAAAAATCTCTGAAGCTGGAGACACTTATCTCCCTCACTAACTTTAAGCATCAGTTGTCAGAGCACCTTAACGATCACTGCACCTGTAGACAGCCCATCTGAAATTAGCCCACCCAACTACCTCATCCCCATATTGTTATTTATTTTGCTCATTTGCACCCCAGTATCTCTATTTGCACATCATCTCTTGCACATCTATCATTCCAGTGTTAATACTAAATCGTAATTATTTTGCACTATGGCCTATTTATTGCCTTACCTCCATAACTTGCTACATTTGCACACACTGTATATATATTTTCTGTTGTATTTTTGACTTGATGTTTTGTTTACCCCATATGTAACTCTGTGATGTTGTTTTTATCGCACTGCTTTGCTTTATCTTGGCCAGCTCGCAGTTGTAAATGAGAACTTGTTCTCAACTTGCTTACCTGGTTAAATAAAGGTGGGGGGAGAAAGAAAAAAGAAAGTCAGGCTATTCTGTCCATTCCAACATTGTATGTCTGCCCAGAGTTGAAGAGGTATACTTTGTCCATCTGATAAACCTCTGTATGTGTGTCCTTACCCCTATAGGAGAAGCAGTCGGCCTGTGAGCGGTATAAAGAGGTGCACAGGGAGCTGAGTGGTATGAAGAGCAGGAGCGAGCGGGAGATCCAGAGCCTTAGGGAGCACCTGAGATTGGCCATGGTTGCCCTGCAGGAGGGCCAGAAACTAGGCAACAGCCTGGAGCACTGAGACACCGCCCCTGGGGCTCTGCTCAGAGACACATTGAGAGGTATAGACGTAGCTCATTATTAAGAGATACATACGCATGTTCACACAGCTTTGAAATAGTAGATTACATCAATCTTCTATGATGAAACTGTGATTGCCTAAAAAAAAATGGTTTTGTTTTTCCTAGTCGTATGGGCACAATGGTGACTGAGATAGGAGAGGAGCAGAAGTCTTCACACCAGAAGATGCCGGCTAGGGGGACCATGATAGTGCCTTAGCTTTCAATCATTCAGCCAATGAGCAGCATAGACTAGGATCAGTTGATCGGTCATATTACACTGGGTCGCGCAAATTTTAATCTGCACTTTTTAAACTTTATTTTCCTATTGTGGATGTGCGAGAGTGAGTGAATGAAAATATTGGTCTGAGTAACTGGATTATTTGTGGAAGGTTGCTCTGATGTATTTGTGACCTGAAACAGTACTGGATTACCTTTCTCTGCATACCTACCTACATGTAGACACTGTTTACATGTTGACAGTAGCCAACATACAAACAGTTGGTCTACATGTTGGCTACTGTCAAAAGCTGTATAAGGAAGGAGGATATACTTTTCGCCAAAAACAAAACTATTTTCATCTCAGAGCATGGATTTGTACAGACCAATGAGTCATTCCATGTCAGTTCAGCAAGCCATGACACCCACCATCTCAGATTGTTCCGAAATCGTTTCTGTAGTTGGCAACGGTTAAGATTGGCATTCATTAAACATTATTTTGTTGAAACTTAATTTGATCTCAGAGAATTTAAGGTAATTGATTGCACCCAAATGTGCCTCTTTTTTTTTATAGGATTCAGATAATATTCAATAAACATAGTACCCAACATCCTATGTGGACCAAACTTATTCCAACTAATGAGTAAGACATGAGGAATCTCTTAACATTGTCAAAAGCCACCCACGGACCCACCACACCCCATCCCAATCCAACCCCAACAACCAGTATACAGTATCAGTTCTCTATGTTTAACAAGTAGTATGAAGCTGCGGCTTGGAGTATTGCTTCTCCATACTATGTAATGTATTCCTTATGAATCTGGTGACGTTTTTCTTCCCCCCTGTTCAGAGAAATTAATAATTGAAGTCGCTAGCATTATTTACCATAAAGTAGTGTGAAAGTACCAGGTTTTGACCATTAGATATCGCTGTTCCTGCTATACTGCCGCACTCTTTTATCCATTTTGCTGGTGTCTTGTGTTTATTAAATAGATTACAACATTTCCTTTGGAACTTTGGGTAGAAAACCAGCCAGTCCTCCATGAAAGCAATTCAGTTTGTCATTTTATGCTTAATATGTGTCCATGAAACGCCCCCCTTGTGTGTGATTTATTCCCTTCAAAAAAGGTCTGGATTAGTTACTGTTAGACCATTCCTGGTGAACAAGAAAACCATTAAGCTATAGCAGTTCTAATGGTTTCAATGTTACGGTCTTCAATGGTAAAAGTCCCAAACATACACTGTATAGTGTTTTGTAATGGTATTGGGTTGGATTTAATGCTAAATGTCACTAATCACAATGCTGTTATCTAATAATTTTATTGAAAAACATGACTGCCATTCAATGTATTTTATTAGGGTTGTCACATTTTAGTCCCTAGCCCATTTCGCCATCAACGCTTTGGGCTTGTAGAAAATGTATTCATATGAGAATTGCACCATATGGATAGCCCTCTCAGAAAGCTGCCACTTGTTGGAATATTCAAGAAGACTTGTTGAACATAGATAACTGAAACTGTATACTGGTTGTTGGGGTGGTATTGGCATGGGTTGTGGGGGTTCCGTGGGTGGCTTTTGACATTTTCTGGGTGTCTTACTCATTGGTAGGAAGAAGTTTAGTCCAATTTGGGCGCAATCAATTAGCGTCATTTATGAGATGAAATTATATTTAAACAAAATGTTTCAGGAATCTTAATCGTATCTCTTACTAACTACAGAAACGATTTCATAACAATTTGAGACGGTGGGTTTCAATCCTCTTTCTTGTGCTTTTTGAGGTGGAACGACCCTAATGTTGTATATCAACAATGGTTGCGCTCAGTGATTGTTGTCATTGTTAAATTTCTACTAAGCAAACCTATTTGTCGCTTTATTCAGTGTAATATCATCTTACAATGTAGGTCTCCATTGTGAACATAAACTTTATAACTATTTACCATTGGGATTGATACAGAGAAAGTGACATTCATGGCTTGTTACTGTAAATTCCTGGGAAGCCAAATTGGAAATCACAATCATTCCTCTAGTGTGTAGATAGAAGTCATCTGAATGTGTGCTTTTTGTTTTATATAGTGCCTTCTGTGACTGGAGAATTGCTTGTAGAAGTTTGATGAAATTTTGTCGTCTTGCAAGGATTCTTGATTTTTGACTAAGGCTAAGAAGCTGCATGTTGCGATCCTTTCCCAACCTCCACCTCCAAACATTGTGTAGGCATGATTGTTTGTGCCACAAAAATGTCTAGCGTCAATGAGCCAATGTTTTTTTGTATCATGTGTTTTGTGACGAGATGATAAAGTAGACAACTATCTTTTGACAATGTTTTTAATATTTAATGTAGGGCATGCAATATCTTTGTAAAGTACCATCCTTTTACAAGCAATAAAATGCATGTTAATACAGCCGTGTGAATCATCCATATTTAGCTGACTTACACTAGTCTCAGAACTCTGTACTAAGCCTAACTCGTAATGGTATGTAGGCTAGTCTAATGGTACACTACATGCTCGTCGAACGTCTCATTCCAAAATCATGGGCATTAATATGGAGTTGGTCCCCCCTTTGCTGCTATAACATTTTACATTTACATTTACATTTTAGTCATTTAGCAGACGCTCTTATCCAGAGCGACTTACAGTTAGTGAATGCATAAAAAAATTAAATAAAATTCATACTGGCCCCCCGTGGGAAACGAACACACATCCCTGCCGGCCAAACCCTCCCCTACCTTGGACGACGCTGGACCAATTGTGCGCCACCCATGGGTATAACAGCCTCCACTCTTCTGGGAAGGCTTTCCACTAGATGTTGGAACATTGCTGCAGGGACTTGCTTCCATTCAGCCACGAGCATTAGTGAGGTCGGGCACTGATGTTGGGTGATTAGGCCTGGCTCGCAGTGGGCGTTCCAATTAATTCCAAAGGTGTTCAATGGGGTTGAGGTCAGGGCTCTGTGCAGGCCAGTCAAGTTCTTCCACACCGATCTCGACTAACCATTTCTGTATGGACCTCACTTTGTGCACAGGTGCATTTTCATGCTGAAACAGGAAAGGGCCTTCCCCAAACTGTTGCCACAAAGTTGGAAACACAGAATCGTCTAGGATGTCATTGTATGCTCTAGCGTTAAGAATTCCCTTCACTGGAACTAAGGGGCCTAGCCCGAACCATGAAAATCAACCCCAGACCATTATTCCTCCACCAAACTTTATAGTTGGCACCATGCATTGGGGCAGGTAGCATTTTCCTGGCATCCGCCAAACCCAGATTTGTCTGTCCGACTGCCAGATGGTGAAGTGTGATTCATCACTCCAGAGAACACGTTTCCACTGCTCCAGAGTCCAATGGCGGCGAGCTTTACACCACTCCAGCCGACGCTTGGCATTGCACATGATGATCTTAGGCTTGTGTGCGGCTGCTCGGCCATGGAAACCCATTTCATGAAGCTCCCGACGAGCAGTTCTTGTGCTGATGGAACTTGGTAGTGTGTTGCAACCAAGGACAGATTTTTACGCGCTTCAGCACTGTGTTCTGTGAGATGTGTGGCCTACCACTTTGTGGCTGAGCCGTTTGTTGCTCCTAGACGTTTCCACTTCACAATAACAGCCCTTACAGTTGACCGTGGCAGCTCTAGCAGGGCAGAAATTTGATGAACAGACTTGTTGGAAAGGTGACATCCTATGATGGTGCCACATTGAAAGTCACAGCTCTTCAGTATGGGCCATTCTCCTGCCTATGTGTGTCTATGGAGCTTGCATGGCTGTGTGATCGATTTTATACACCTGTCAGCAACGTGAAGCCGAATCCACTAATTTGAAGGGGTGTCCACATACTTTTGTTTTATATATAGTGTATATCCCTGAACCTGGCCTATTACTATCTGCAAATAATAAAACCTTTTTTTGTGTGTGAGTTGACTTGAGCCCAGATGAAGCGGATAAATGTCCTCCTGTACGCTAGGTGGCAGGACTAATATGTTTCAAATCAGTGTAGAATTAAAACGAGGCTAACCAGGGAAGAAGGTAAAAGAAACAAACATGGCGTCCAGTGCGGCGACCCGGACAGCAGCTGGTGCTGCTAAAGTTGTCAAACCGATTTTCAGCAGGGATCTGGATGAAGCTAAGCGCAGAGTTCGGGAACTGTATCGTGCCTGGTACAGAGAGGTTCCAAACACAGGTAAAACAAGCTCTCCCTTTGTATTAGATCCGCAAGAGCTGGATCCCAGCGTCAAGGTCGTGCCAATGCAGCTAGCTAACGTTAACTAGCTGTAAGGCACTCTTTCTAGATAAATATTTATTTAGCTCATTGGCTACATATCTTGTCGATGTAAGTAAGCTAACATATACTTTCAATCTATGGCCAGACTTAGCTAACGTGGTGCAACTACACTGAACAAAAGTATAAATGGCAACATGTAAAGTGCTGGTCCCATGTTTCATGAGCTGAAATAAAAGATCCCAGAAATGTGTTTACATTTTACATTTTAGTCATTTTAGCAGACGCTCTTATCCAGAGCGACTTACAGTTAGTTAGCATTTCTCCTTTGCCAAGATAATCCATCCACCTGACAGGTCAAGAAGGTGATTAAACAGCATGATCATTACACAGGTTTACCTTGTGCTGGGGACAATAAAAGGACACTCTAAAATGTGCAGTGTTGTCACAACACAATGCTACAGATGTCTCAAGTTTTGAGGGAGCGTGCAACTGGCATGCTGAAGGCAGGAATGTCTACCAGAGCTGTTGTCAGAGAGTTGAATGTTCATTTCTCTACCATAAGCTGCCTCAAATGTCATTTTAGAGAATTTTGCAGTACGTCCATCCGGCCTCAAACCGCAGACCACATGTAACCACGCCAGCCCAGGACCTCCACATCTGGCTTCTTCACCTGCATGATCGTCTGAGACCAGCCACCCGGACAGCTGATAAAACTGTGGGTTTGCACAACCGAATAATTTCTGCACAAACTGTCAGAAACTGTCTCAGGGAAGCTCATCTGTGTGCTTGTCGTCCTCACCAGGGTCTTGAGTTCAGCGTTGTAACCGACTTTGATGGGCAAATGATCACCTTCGATGGCCACTGGCACACTGGAGAAGTGTGCTCTTCACAGATGAATCCCAGTTTCAACTGTACCGGGCAGATGGCAGGCGTGTGGGAGAGCAGTTTGCTGATTTCAACATTGTGAACAGAGTGCCCCATGGTGGCGGTGGGGTTATGGTGTGGGCAGGCATAAGCTACGGACAATGAACACACATGCATTTTATCGATGGCAATTTGAATGCACAAAGATACCGTGATGAGATCCTGAGGCCCACTGTCGTGCCATTCATCCACCGCCATCACCTCATGTTTCAGCATGATAATGCAATGCCCCATGTTGCAAGGATCGGTACACAATTCCTGGAAGCTGAAAATGTCCCAGTTCTTCCATGGCCTACATACTCACCAGACATGTCACCCATTGAGCATGTTTGGGATGCTCTGGATCGACGTGTATGACAGCATGTTCCAGTTCTCATCAATATCCAGCAACTTCGCGAAGCCATTGAAGAGGAGTGGGACAACATTCCACAGGCCACAATCAACAGCCTTATCAACTCTATGCGAAGATGTCATGCTGCATGAGGCAAATGGTATTCACTCCAGATACTCACGTCTGTATTCCCAGTGTGAAATCCTTAGATTAGGGCCTAATTTATTTATTTAAATTGACTGATTTCCGTATGAATTAACTCATGAAAAATCGTTGAAATTGTGGCATGTTGCGTTTTATACTTTTGTTCAGTGTACTATCAGCTAAGGTTACATAGCTAGTCAATGAGCTAGCTAGCTAGTTTATCGTCATGAACCACTTCTTTTTTTTTGAATGTATGGACAGTACAATACACTTCCTACATTTGCAGAATTTAATTTTGTTGATATGAATATTTGCTTGAGCTTGTTGTCCTATAAAATGCCCACATCTTCTTGTCTTATGTTTTGTCCCACAGTAACTACCTTCCAGCTGGACATCACAGCTCGCCAGGGAAGAGACAAAGTGAGGGAGATGTTTGACAGAAACAAGCACGTCAATGACCCCCGCGTGATTGACATGCTTGTCATTAAGGTTAGTCTACTCTGCTCCCCAATCAGTTAGTTTGCTCTCATGCAGTTAACCCAGTTTCTTAGTTGCATGGTGGGTTAGTGTTATACTGCTAGACCGAGATACAAACTCTGTCTAGATAACTGGGCTACCATGCTCTACATCATTTTACATGTGACACATCCAAATCGTTCAAAGAAAAAAATCAAAACTTTGAAGGGAATATTTACAAAGCTCAATGGCCACATATCGAGTGTAGTGAGTGACGTTTTCTTTGCATACTTTTGTTTACAATAGGGTAAGATGGAGCTGCAGGAGACCATCAATGTCTGGAAGCAGAAGACCCACATTATGCGCTATTTCCATGAGACGGAGGTACCACGCCCTGCAGACTTTCTGTCCAGATTTTATGTTGGACATGACAATTGAACTGCTCCCTGTACTTTCCACCCTGTTTTGTCCAGTGTAACAGAGGCTTCCCCTTATTGAACTGTAAATATACACATGATACCCAATCTCGTGTCAAGTCCTCCTTGTACAAATGTTTTCATTTTGTGAAAACAGTCATGGGACTGTTACTTCCCACTTGAAGTTGGAAGGCTCTCCTTTAATGCTCTCCTTGTGGACTTCATAGCTATTCCTCTGCGTTGCCACAGTAGAGATGCATTAATGTGATACATACAGTGGGGGAAAAAAGTATTTAGTCAGCCACCAATTGTGCAAGTTCTCCCACTTAAAAAGATGAGAGAGGCCTGTAATTTTCATCATAGGTACACGTCAACTAGGACAGACAAATTGAGAAAAAAAAATCCAGAAAATCACATTGTAGGATTTTGAATGAATTTATTTGCAAATTATGGTGGAAAATAAGTATTTGGTCACCTACAAACAAGCAAGATTTTTGGCTCTCACAGACCTGTAACTTCTTCTTTAAGAGGCTCCTCTGTCCTCCACTCGTTACCTGTATTAATGGCACCTGTTTGAACTTGTTATCAGTATAAAAGACACCTGTCCACAACTTCAAACAGTCACACTCCAAACTCCACTATGGCCAAGACCAAAGAGCTGTCAAAGGACACCAGAAACAAAATTGTAGACCTGCACCAGGCTGGGAAGACTGAATCTGCAATAGGTAAGCACCTTTTTTGAAGAAATCAACTGTGGGAGCAATTATTAGGAAATGGAAGACATACAAGACCACTGATAATCTCCCTTGATCTGGGGCTCCACGCAAGATCTCACCCCGTGGGGTCAAAATGATCACAAGAACAGTGAGCAAAAATCCCAGAACCACACGGGGGTACCTAGTGAATGACCTGCAGAGAGCTGGGACCAAAGTAACCAAAGCCTACCATCAGTAACACACTACGCCGCCAGGGACTCAAATCCTGCAGTGCGAGACGTGTCCCCCTGCTTAAGCCAGTACATGTCCAGGCCCGTCTGAAGTTTGCTAGAGTGCATTTGGATGATCCAGAAGAGGATTGGGAGAATGTCATATGGTCAGATTAAACCAAAATAGAACTTTTTGGTAAAAACTCAACTCGTTGTGTTTGGAGGACAAAGAATGCTGAGTTGCATCCAAAGAACACCATACCTACTGTGAAGCATGGGGGTGGAAGCATCATGCTTTGGGGCTGTTTTTCTGCAAAGGGACCAGGACGACTGATCCGAGTAAAGGAAAGAATGAATGGGGCCATGTATCATGAGATTTTGAGTGAAAACCTCCTTCCATCAGCAAGGGCATTGAAGATGAAACGTGGCTGGGTCTTTCAGCATGACAATGATCCCAAACACACCGCCCGGGCAACGAAGGAGTGGCTTCGTAAGAAGCATTTCAATGTCCTGGAGTGGCCTAGCCAGTCTCCATATCTCAACCCCATAGAAAATATTTGGAGGGAGTTGAAAGTCCGTGTTGCCCAGCGACAGCCCCAAAACATCACTGCTCTAGAGGAGATCTGCATGGAGGAATGGGCCAAAATACCAGCAACCGTGTGTGAAAACCTTGTGAAGACTTACAGAAAACGTTTGACCTGTGTCATTGCCAACAAAGGGTATATAACAAAGTATTGAGAAACTTTTGTTATTGACCAAATACTTATTTTCCACCATAATTTGCAAATAAATTCATTAAAAATCCTACAATGTGATTTTCTGGGGGAAAAAATCTCATTTTGTCTGTCATAGTTGACGTGTACCTATGATGAAAATTACAGGCCTCTCTCATCTTTTTAAGTGGGAGAACTTGCACAATTGGTGGCTGACTAAATACTTTTTTCCCCCACTGTATGTGTTTGTGCAAACTAGCCCTTATGATCACCAAGTTCAGAAGATGGATGCTGAGACCATGGCTCATACCAAGGAATATCAGTATGGTTGTCATGGACCCTGTGTTTACCCTGTACCCACTCCAATTCAATAAGCCAGTTATTAGTTGATAAGACTCTGAATAGATTGTGAATTGTCATGCCACTGACGGACATTACATATAGGTCGTCTTTATTAGATCAGTTGATCAAAAACAAATGTAACAGTTTGGAATAAAAAGCACCAAGGGTTCTTGATAACCTATATCAGAAACCACATAAATAGGGACACCTATGCAGGCCTGTCACCTGACTAAGGCCTTATCAAATAAATCAATATCCCCAGAATGATTGAAAACATAGAACAAATATTTCCATCAATGTAGAAAATATCACTGGCTAAATGAAATGCAACTTCAACTGATCCAAGGGTTTCCTCTTGCACATAGATTTTTTAAATTGTATTTAGTAAGACTTATCTGCATGTAAATGTTATCACCAGGGAGGAATTAGTCCTATCACTGCTCTAAAACAGCTCTGTATCCAGGCAGGCACACATCACAAGGGATGGGGAGAGAAGGCAGGAGAGAAGCACCAGAAAGGCATTGTTGACATTGAGATCCTCAAGTCTTTTTTCAGCTGTCACACGTCTTCCCGTTGCCTTTGAGTGGTAACACAACATTAAGCTCTGTTGAGGGAGAACACAGTAATAGGCCTCACCTTCCCTAAGGTCAAATGTAATCTTTATTACTTAAATGTTAAGTTGATTTTAGTGATCATTATACATACAGCACACCCAGGTCATATAATATTTTGGAGCATACAGACCCTTCAGTCATCATCCTCGGGGACAAAGATGTCATGCTCTTCCAGCAGCGCAGCAAAGTTCTTGCTGATCAGAGTTCCGACATACAGGAAGGGGATCACTACCACAGCAATCCGGAAAAGGCCAAAGGAGGCCTGGACAATTGTCAAGAATTCCATCACAAAAACATATCTAAGTTAGCCTGCTATGCTGGGTGATTTTATACACAATGACAACCAGGATAAAATAATAAAAACATTTACTACATGAAGCATGCTTTACACATTTAAACAGGCATGTATTAATAAACACTTCCAGTGAAATGGAGAGGTAAATGATAGGCTCACAGAGATCCTACCTGAGATTAAACATTCATTAAATTCATTGAGTTCTAAGATATAAGTCCTCAGGTATTTTTCACTTCCTAACAAATCTTGCCTGGCTGTTTTTTCATACACCAATACCTTCCAGGCACCTTTACTAAATTCCTCCCGCCCCTCCTTTTTAGGCTGGGTTTCTGTATAGCAATTTGTGACATCTGCTGATGTAAAAAGGGCTTTATAAATACATTTGATTGATTTAATTTCATAAATGACCTGCGCATATTTTCAAAATACCACCTGATGCTGAGTACACAACTGTTGGTACACGACTGTTTTTCAACACCAACAGTCTGGCCAGACGAACCAAGACCGACGCCATCTTCCAAGCCTTTGACACTCGCAGCAATGCGGAAAGAGATCATTTTGGATGCACCGAAGCACCGCCCCTGAGCCTGCACCCTCATTTTACTCTAATATTAAATATTCACAATTTCTCATGATTAATTAACAAACAGTGTTTTTATGATAATTTATTGTGAACGGAGCTTAATCCGTAGTACAGCTGTACAAAACACTACATTTGTAGCAGCAAGAATTGCAGCAGTACATTTATTTATTGCTGTGATCTGTAAATGTTTTCCAGTATGTCAGCAATATTTACAAGTACCAATAGCAATAAAATGCACAGTTACCATACATGGCCCTCAGCAATAATGTATCATCACTACAATAGTTATTGATTAGAGAAATGTAAACATTTCAGTAGCATATCAATAAATACTTTAGGGGAGAGTGGGGTAAGTTGAGCGATTGGGTTAGTTGAGCCACCCCTTGTTTCTAGGAAACCATACAACAAAATGAATCATGTGACAAGTAGCAGAGGCACACAAGGTCTTATCTGATGACATGGAGTCTGAGCTTGCTAAACATATCAAGAATCTCACAGACCAGTTTCATGGGCTTAGTAGCCTCAGGCAGAGAACTTGCCTTTGAATTGGCACATCGAAACAACATCCCTGTCCCTGACAACTGGTCAAGAAATGGAAGGGTTAGTGATAGTGAATAGAGAGATCTATATCTGAATGTTGGCATACATTTCAGATATACAATATACCACACCCCCATTCCATGAATTAAACTTTGACCTGCCAGCACCATCACAGGACACCATCACACATGACACCCCAAGGCAGCTCAATTTACCCTGTCCCTATGCATACCCAGGGTAAATTGTGCCAATAAATCACCTTTTTTTTTTTTTTACGAGCTGTTTAAAAAACCCAGTAATGTTTACATTAATTCTGATTATTTCCAGGGATACACAACATCCTGAAACATATGTAGATATCAATGTTGGAAATAATACTGTATTTCCCTTGACGTAGTGATGCTGAATGTAAAAAATGGCTCAACATACCCCATTCTCCACTACAGCAAAAATATGTACAGACCCCCTTTCCATAACTGGGTAATTCTGTTTGAACACAGACCTCAATTGCCTAATTCAAAAAGTGCATGTGAGAGGGGAATGAATGTATTTGGAGGAATAAATTGGGTAATTGCCTCTCATTCTGTAGATAAAAAATATACTAAACGAGTGAGGTGCCGATTGTGCCAATGGACACCTTACACCTACACCCCTATCTTTCAAATCATTGTGCTTGATCTCCAGAAGTTTCCTCTATGTACTTATTTACATACACCCCAAACAAGGTAAATAGTAATTGATATATTACATTCAATATTCAATAAAAAGGACTGGTCATAAATACATAATTAAACTCATAATATATACACATATAATAACACTACAGCAAAATAAATATTTTTCAGCAAGTGAGATGAGTAATAATGGAAAATAAAATCGTACTTTGGACAAAAGTGGAAATGTAAACAGCTTGAGATAAATCTCCATGAGTCTCCTTCACTTGGTGTGTGTCATGGTGTTTCCACAGGTTTGGTCCCGCCAGTGGTTTCCCTCTGATCATGTAGAACCAGCAAGTGGTAACTCCTCTCTACACAGGAAAACAAAATGATGTGTTTCGTCATTCGAAACTACACAGACGCCACAAACAACATGTCATATAAAGCATATTCTGGACATACTTAGCTATGTTCCCTCCCCTTTTTACCTAATGCTGTTTGAAGGTGAGACGCCTGAAGAATTTGTTTATCTCAAATACTCCAGGTCTGACTGGTCCCCTGGCGGTGCTGCTCTCTCCCAGCCTCACAATCTGTCCAGCAGTGATTGCTGCTCTGAGGCTCATGCTCTTCACCACCCGAGACCCAGGCCCCAGGCCAGAGGTAGGCCGGGAGGAAACAGTAATGTAGGAGGCATCCTTCTGCGGCTCCTGGTAACTCACTATGACAGAGAATAGGGGAGAAACAGTTGATCAGCAGTGCTACTAACAGCCATAATCATATGCACAATTATAAAATAATAAATACAGCACAGCATGCATCACCTGCAGCAGTAAGTATGGTGTCTGTGGTGCTGGCGAGCTCCAGCAGGATTGTGGGATATGTAGGATGCAGCATGAAGAGCTTTCGGATGACTGGCATGGCTGGAGCCGCCACTGGTGCCACCTGTTAACAGAGCAAGACTTAAAATAGATTTAAACTACTGATCTCCATAGTACGATAGGTAAAGGATTACATATTTGTGCTAATCAGGGTTGGGGTTAATTCCACAAATTACAGGAGAGACACCCAAATGGACTTTCAATCTTCCCACTGCCAACCTGAACAATGACTACTGTTAACATTCTGGCAGCAGGGTTGGGGTTAATTCCCCTAATTGAATTCTAACTCAATTCTCTCTCCCTGTAAATTCAATTTAATTCCATTCAAATTCCATTTTAGTCACTTATCCAAAACGTTTGCTAAATCAAATCAAATCAAACTTTATTTGTCACATAACAACCTCTCCCTCAATGTAATCAAGACAAAGGAGATGATTGTGGACTACAGGGAAAAAAAGAGGACTGAGCACGCCCCCATTCTCATCGATGGGGCTGTAGTGGAACAGGTTGAGAGCTTCAAGTTCCTTGGTGTCCACATCACCAACAAACTATCATGGTCCAAACACACCAAGACAGTCGTGAAGAGGACACGACAAAGCCTATTCCCCCTCAGGAGACTGAAACGATTTGGCATGGGTCCTCAGATACTCAAAAAGTTATACAGCTGCACCATCAAGAGCATCCTGACTGGTTGCATCACTGCCTGGTATGGCAATTTCTTGGCCTCCGACCGCAAGGCACTACAAAAAATTGTCAAAGACTCCAGTCACCCAAGTCATAGACTGATTTCTCTGCTACCGCATGGCAAGCGGTACCAGAGCGCCAAGTCTAGGTCCAAAAGGCTCCTTAACAGCTGCTGAACAATTAATCAAATGGCCACCCGGACTATTTGCATTGCCCCCCCCCCCCACCAGTCTGTTTATTATCTATGCATAGTCACTTTACCCCTACCTACATGTACAAATTACCTCGACTAACCTGTACCCCCACACATTGACTCGGTACCGGTACCCCCTGTATATAGCCTCATTATTCCCGTGTAGCTCAGTTGGTAGAGCATGGCGTTTGCAACGCCAGGGTTGTGGGTTCATTTTCCACGGGGGGCCAGTATGAAAATGTATGCACTCACTAACTGTAAGTTGCTCTGGATAAGAGCATCTGCTAAAATAATATTGTTATTTTATTGTGTTACTTTTTTTTTCTTTTTTAAACTTTAGTTAATATTTTCTTAACTCTATTTTCTTAAAACTCCATTGTTGATTAAGGGCTTGTAAGTAAGCATTTCACGGTAAGGTCTACATTTGTTGTATTCGGCACATGTGGCAAATAAAATTTGATTTGATATGCGCTGAATACAACAGGTGTAGACCTTACCGTGAAATGCTTTCTTACAAGCACTTAACCAACAATAAAGTTCAAGAAAGAGTTAAGAAAATATTTACCAAATAAACTAAAGTAAAAAATAATAAAAAGTAACACAATAAAATAACAATAACGAGGCTATATACAGGGGGTACCGGTACCGAGTCAATGTGCGGGGGTAATTTGTACATGTAGGTAGGGGTAAAGTGACTATACATAGATAATAGACAGCGGGTAGCAGCAGTGTAAAAACAAATGGATGGGGGGGGGGTCAATGTAAATAGTCCGGGTGGCCATTTGATTAATTGTTCAGAAGTCTTATGGCTTGGGGGTAGAAGCTGTTAAGGAGCCTTTTGGTCCTAGACTTGGCGCTCCAGTACCGCTTGCCGTCCGGTAGCAGAGAGAACAGTCTATGACTTGGGTGACTGGAGGCTTTGACAGTTTTTTGGGCTTTCCTCTGACACCGCCTATTATATAGGACCTGGATGGCAGGAAGCTTGGCCCCAGTGATGTACTGGGCCGTACGCTACCCTCTGTAGCGCCTTACGGTCAGATGCAGAGCAGTTGCCATACCAGGCGGTGATGCAACCGGTCAGGATGTTCTCGATGGTGCAGCTGTATAACTTTTTGAGGATCTGGGGACCCATGCCAAATCTTTTCAGTCTCCTGAGGGGGAAAAGGTGTTGTCGTACCCTCTTCACAACTGTCTTGGTGTGTTTGGACCATGATAGTTTGTTGGTGATGTGGATGACTAAGGTCAGTCTTTGAATTCAGAGATAATTCAATTCATCTCAACTCCAATGTTAGGTAAATTCCAAGAATTGTATTCCCAATTTAATATTATCCCTAACAATTCCACAAATTCCATTTCGAAATTCAATTCCCTCAGGCTTTCAGGCTGATCATATAAATATTCAGACAGCCTAGCTATACTGGAAATACAGAAATACAAGTTTAAATGATTTAAAACAAATTCTGCAGTAGATGTTTCAATACTAATTGTATTAATTCCATTAACTGGGAAATGTACAAATATTAAAATACAAATGTTTTTACAATTTCAATTCAATTCCAATTCCATAACTTGAAGATTGTTGAAATTCGAATTGAATTCAATGTACATTCTCCACTTCATGCGTGAATTCAAGAATTTAATTGGAATTTCAAATTAAATTGGAATTGACTCCAACCCTCGTGCCTATACCACTGAAGGATGAACCATCATAACACTTTCTCTCATAGAAAATGTATTCCTGCTCCTTATAAGGGAGGATTCAACAAGGGACTCACAGTTGTCTTGGTGAGGTTCTTCGGTGGTCTGAGAGGGTCACCAGCCCAGAAAAGGAAAGCTGATTGACCAGATGTTGTCATGATTGAGGTACCTTCCAAGTCAAGGCGTGGACAAATAAACTCTGTCTCCCATAGACTACGCCCACTGGCTCCATCAACCACCTGAACCTGAGATCATAGAGAGATGGATGGTAATCTTTGTAAATATGTATCACTGTCTGAGAAGTATAATAGCTCTAGTTGTAAGTGATGGTAGAAGGAGATTATACTTTTCTCATTGTAGGGGCCCCAGACTTCTGTATGAGGAGATCTGGGATTCCATCATCGTTGAATTGGCCTGGTGCTGGACGACTGAGACAGTGATAAATTATTCAGGTTATTTTAGCTCTATAACTTTATAGGGCAGGGGTTTACATTCCTCTCCTCTGGGATCCCCAGTTGTTCCATATATGTGAACTATTCTAGAGCTAGCATAGCTGATTCAACGTGTCAACTAATTACCAAGCCCTTGATTAGGTAAAGTAGTTGAGCTAGTTCAGGGCTACAATTAAATTGTGAAACTTCTGGGGGTCCCCGAGGAGAGGTTTGAAAACCACTGTTATAGGGTATTACTTTACTTTATAGTTTTATATATTGATATTGATTACTGTATTGTTGGGAAAAGAGCTGGCAAGAAAGGCATTTCACTGTACTTGTGCACATGACAATAAAACCTGAAGCTATCACTTTTATGCTTTAGTCATATACACCCTAATTATAAACTTCTCCATATATCATGGTGACCATAACCATATTTCCTACCTGTGTATGGCTGAGGAGGTAAGAGTCCACTTGGTGTGTGCGTCCTTCTCTCGCAGCACAGACAGCTTGCTGGAGAGCTTGCCACACACCAGCACCCAGTCACTGCGGCTGGAGTTGAGGTTGGAGATGGAGTCCAGGCTGTTGTGGTTGTTACACAAGCCAGCCACTAGGGGGACCAAGAACTCCACCTGTTCAGTTCCACTGGACAGAGAAAGTCAAAGACAAATGGGTGCTGTTAGTCCTTCAAACAGGCACTCTTTTGTAATTGTGTAACCGAGCACTTTCTCAGCCTTACCTGGAGATGTGTATGAGGGAGGAGGAGTTGGTTTTCCTAAGCTTCTCCCAGCCGGGGTCCTTCAGTCTTAAGCCAGGGGATATGGGTGTTTTCCCAGTAGCCTGAGTGTAAATATCTCCCAGGGATACAGCCTCTACAGTGCCTGAGTTAGTATAGCAGATACATTATCAGACATTTAGTCATTTCAAACGGGAAACATATTTTTTCAAAGTCACTGTGCTTGATATAAAATGAATCCCTTACCTAGTCCAAACAGAATGTAGTATGCCCCCAGCTGTGTCTCATGAAACAGGGGACCAATCAGCTTGCCAGAGACATTAAAGGTCGTGAGGTTAAAGGTCACGGGATGTCCAAGCAGAGCGCCAGTCAGCCCAGACAGCAGGAGCAGTGAGAGGTCAGACACCTGAAAATAAGTTAGAGACAGTTTGATGAGAGCATTCTAGACTGACTGGAAAATTAGTGTTGTTAACACAGTGACTCTGAAGATTTGGGAGTATGGTCTATATTGTAATAATAATATGATTTATATAGTAACAATTGTCTTATTACAGCCATAAATATGTATAGGTGCCAAGCCAGAGATTGTCATACCTGGTCAGCAGGTAAAGTGGCAATCAGCAAGTCAGGAACAGTGTCGCCTTGGAGATCTGGCAGGGAGACTGCCTGGGACTGGATCTCTCCTGGGGCTACCGACCACAGCTTCTTCCCTGAGGAGGAAAATACAATAGGTTACTCCTTACTGAACATAAATCTATTAACTACAACACATTATTAATAAATCTACACATCTACTGCTAAAATGTTCATGCTTGTAGCTGTGAAACTGAACCATTAAAAGTCAGGATTTTCTGTGGTTGTTGTCTGACCTGTGGTGCTGTTGACAGCGGTGAGGTGTGCAGACTTGATGAGCAGACACACGGGGCCGCTAGCCCTGTCTCTCTGGCCAGATAGGGAAATAGCGCTGTTGGGGAAGGCTCTGAGGGCAGCGCCCCCTGCTGGCAGTGGTGATGGGTGGGCTTCGTACTGCAGCCCACACTGGATGGACTCCACAGGTTCCCTGAGGACCCTCCTCCATAGCACCTCACCACTGAAAGCAGATAGGGCCACCACACTGTACTCTGGTAGAGACAGAGGGGGAGATAGACAAGGGGTATAGGTGGGTGGGGTTCATTGCGTGTGGCAAATTGTGTGTTCTCAGCAGTTTACTGGGGCTAGCAGGATTAGATATGGAGATTAATATACAGGAATGTCATTTCTCTTTGCTTATTTGAGCTGTTCTTGCCATAATATGGACTTGGTCTTTTACCAAATACGGCTATCTTCTGTATACCCCCCCCCTACCTTGTCACAACACAACTGATTGGCTCAAACGCATTAAGAAGGAAAGAAATTCCACAAATTAATTTTTTAAGAAGGCACACCTGTTAATTGAAATGCATTCCAGGTGACTACCTTATGAAGCTGGTTGAGAGAATGCCAAGAGTGTGCAAAGCTGTCATCAAGGCAAAGGGTGGCTACTTTGAAGAATCTCAAATATATTTTGATTTGTTTAACACTTTTTTGGTTACTACATGATTCCATATGTGTTATTTCATAGTTTTTATGTCTTCACTATTATTCTACAATGTAGAAAATATTAAAAATAAAGAAAAACTATGAAATGAGTACAGTGAGGGAAAAAAGTATTTGATCCCCTGCTGATTTTGTATGTTTGCCCACTGACAAAGACATGATCAGTCTATAATTTGAATGGTAGGTTTATTTGAACAAAAAATCCAGAAAAACAAGTCAAAAATTGATTTGCATTTTAATGAGGGAAATAAGTATTTGACCCCTCTGCAAAACATGACTTAGTACTTGGTGGCAAAACCCCTGTTGGCAATCACAGAGGTCAGACGTTTCTTGTAGTTGGCCACCAGGTTTGCACACATCTCAGGAGGGATTTTGTCCCACTCCTCTTTGCAGATCTTCTCCAAGTCATTAAGGTTTCGAGGCTGATGTTTGGCAACTCGAACCTTCAGCTCCCTCCACAGATTTTCTATGGGATTAAGGTCTGGAGACTGGCTAGGCCACTCCAGGACCTTAATGTGCTTCTTCTTGAGCCACTCCTTTGTTGCCTTGGCTGTGTGTTTTGGGTCATTGTCATGCTGGAATACCCATCCACGACCCATTTTCAATGCCCTGGCTGAGGGAAGGAGGTTCTCACCCAAGATTTGACGGTACATGGCCCCGTCCATCGTCCCTTTGATGCGGTGAGGTTGTCCTGTCCCCTTAGCAGAAAAACACCCTCAAAGCATAATGTTTCCACCTCCATGTTTGACGGTGGGGATGGTGTTCTTGGGGTCATAGGCAGCATTCCTCCTCCTCCAAACACGGCGAGTTGAGTTGATGCCAAAGAGCTCGATTTTGGTCTCATCTGACCACAACACTTTCACCCAGTTCTCCTCTGAATCATTCAGATGTTCATTGGCAAACTTCAGACGGCCCTGTATATGTGCTTTCTTGAGCAGGGGGATCTTGCGGGCGCTGCAGGATTTCAGTCCTTCACGGCGTAGTGTGTTACCAATTGTATTCTTGGTGACTATGGTCCCAGCTGCCTTGAGATCATTGACAAGATCCTCCCGTGTAGTTCTGGGCTGATTCCTCACCGTTCTCATGATCATTGCAACTCCACGAGGTGAGATCTTGCATGGAGCCCCAGGCCGAGGGAGACTGACAGTTATTTTGTGTTTCTTCCATTTGCGAATAATCGCACCAACTGTTGTCACCTTCTCACCAAGCTGCTTGGCGATGTTCTTGTAGCCCATTCCAGCCTTGTGTAGGTCTACAATCTTGTCCCTGACATCCTTGGAGAGCTCTTTGATCTTGGCCATGGTGGAGAGTTTGGAATCTGATTGCTTCTGTGGACAGGTGTCTTTTATACAGGTAACAAGCTGAGATTAGGAGCACTCCCTTTAAGAGTGTGCTCCTAATCTCAGCTCGTTACCTGTTGTCACGAACCGGCTCAAGTTCGTAACAAAAGGGAGACACGTGGAGACAAGGAGTACTCAAAGTATATATTTATTAATTAAAGTAAACTAAATCAAATAACAATGGTGTGTGTAATCAGTAATCAGTAGTGTACGTGAGTGTTTGCATGCATAAATGTAATATGGAAAAGTGTTGAAAAGTGCCAAAGCAAACAACCCAAAAAAGCCTCAAAAATATCACAACCAAGATCAAAGTATCTGCCTGGAGAGAGTCTCCCTAATGAATGTGGAAGAGGTCCATTTATCCTGGGACACACCCGGCCCAGGTGTTTCCCATGTAGCTGACGACCCTCCCAACTCCGCCCACCGGCATCCTAACAAGGAAACAAGAACAAAGAGAGAATACGGCAGACAGAGTGGGAGGGTCGTCACACCCCCCCCATAAGACCGGGGACCAACAAGGACCCCCGGACCAACGTACCAGCCCCTGCGTCCCAAACCGACAAATTGTACATGTTCACACCTCCACTTGCCCCACCCATCATCCTCCTCTCCAGACCTCAGCAACCTTTACACAGGAAGCAACCTTTAAGAGGAAAGAAGAACACAAGACTAGGAGGGGACAAACAGGAAGGATAGAACATGACAAAATCAAACAATGGTCGGTCACATCAATATTCATGAACAGGGCGCACGTCACCCTGCCCAACCACCTTTCCAAGGTATACAACAGTCGCCTGAGCAAACTCACATTCAGCCAAATTCATCGTGAGGCGACCCGCAGCCAGACGTCCGAACAAGGCCTGAATACGGGACAGATGCTCCTCCCAAGCATCTGCATATATCACTACATCGTCCAGATAAACAGCGCAACCGGCCAGACCAGAGACAACCCTGTTCATAAATCGCTGAAAAGTGGCAGACGCATTACGCAGTCCGAAACTCATAACCGAATACGAGTACAAACCAAAAGGTGTAATAAAGGCAGAGATTTCACGTGCCCTACTCATCAGTGGCACCTGCCAATACCCCTTTAACAGGTCAAATTTGCTCACAAACGTAGCTGCGCCCGACTTGACCAACGCAGTCCTCCATCCGAGGAAGAGGAAATGAATCCGGCCCAGTGACATCGTTTACCTTACGGTAGTCCGTACAAAATCTATTTGTTCCATCCGATTTACTGCCCAAGATACAGGGAGAAGCCCAACTGGAGAAAGAAGGATCTGCTATTTTACTCTCCAGCATGTACCTGACCTCAGCATCCAGACAACGCAGTTTCTCTGAAGAAACTCTATAGAACCGTTGACGAATGGGGTCAGCATCTCCAATGTCAATATCATGTTCTATTAAGTTTGTACGTGTAGGTGTATCCGAAAACAACCCTGAAAATCTCCGAATCAAACCAACCCTCTCTTTCCGCTCATCAACAGGTAGATGAGTAAGAAGGCTATCTACAATCTCCAGTGTCTCTGAATTTTTCAATCTACCCTGCAGTATGCAATCGTCAGGACCAGAAACATCTTCCTGCTCCTGCACAGACCTAGCATGACCAGAACTCAGGGAATAAACAATATCAGCCAAAAGAACAGCCTTACCGTCCTCTGTAGACTCCCCTGTTCAGTCTCAGAGGAACGTGCATAATAGGGTTTTAACAAATTTACATGGCACAGTTGGTGTGCTTTCCTCCGTTCTGGAGTGGCAACTAGATAATTTTGCTCAGTGTACTGGCGCACCACTGTATATGAACCTTGAAACTTGGCTTGAAAAGGAGAACCAACAATTGGCAGCAGAGCCAGAACCTGATCACCTGGACTAAAGTGATGAGGCTCAGCTCGGCGATCATATATGCTCTTCATCCTGTCCTGTGAAGATGATAGCTCCTCTTTAGCCATTTCACCAGCGGCATACAAGCGTCGCCGAAAATCACACACATATGATAACAGGGACTGAGGAGGCTCGGGAGACTTCCAGTCATCCTGGAGAACAGATAAAAGCCCACGCACCTTATGTCCAAACACTAGGTCATTTGGGCTAAAACCTGTGCTCTCCTGTGAAACCTCCCTAGCAGCTAACAGTAACCAAGGCAACCCCTCCTCCCAATCCTTATCCATCTCAGTACAATAAGATCTCAACAAAGACTTAAGCGTTTGATGGAAACGTTCCAGTGCTCCTTGACTTTGGGCATGATAAGCGCTAGCCAAGTTGTGTTTAATATGGAGTTGTTGGAGAACCTGTCCAAAGAGATTAGAGGTGAAATTAGATCCTTGATCACTTTGAATGACCTTAGGGATTCCAAACAGTGAGAAAAACTGAGTCAAAGCTTTTAACACAGACTTAGTCGTGATAGACCTGAGAGGATAGGCAGCAGGAAACCTAGTGGTCTGACACATCACAGTCAACAAATAATTACTACCCTTTCTGGAACGAGGCAGAGGACCAACACAGTCAATAATCAGATACTCAAAAGGGTTACTGAGTACAGGAATAGGGAACAGTGGTACCGGCTTAATAGCTTGATTAGGTTTACCAGTTAATTGACAGGTGTGACAAGTTTTGATGAAATCAGAAACATCCCTCTTTAATCTTGGCCAAAAAAAATTTCGTAATATGCGATTGTAGGTTTTTCTCACACCCATATGCCCAGCAACGTCGTTGTGAGAAGTTGTCAGCACCAACTCACGAAGCTTAACTGGTACCACAACCTGACTAATCGCCTCCCCCAGAAAACAACTACCATGAGACATCCACTTTCTCATCAGGACCTCCTCTTGGAGAAAATAGCCCTGTGCGACATCTCCCAACTGTTCCACAGACACAATTTGGTCCCGCAACTCTTCTAATGTAGGGTCAGTCCGTTGCGCCTCGATTAAATCGGAGCGGGATACAGATAACGGGATAACAGGGAAAACAGTAACAGACTTCTTTATGGTATTCTCGTTAGCCAGCTCCGTGACCAGGTCGTCATGGATCATAGAACGCGTCACTGCACACGCAGAAAACACCTCTGGGAAATCCTGCGCACTCTCATCAGGAATCCCTACAATTGACGGCTTAGTGGAAACCACTAAAGATGGAGACACGATAGGCCACACACGCTCCCCAGCCAAGTTATTTCCAAGGATCACGTCAATACCCTCAATAGGCAATGAAGGACGCACCCCCACAACAACCTCACCTTTCACCAGTCCACAATCCAACATCAGTTTATGCAATGGAACTGACAGAGTGTTCAAACCTATTCCCCTGATTAGAACACTATTCCCCGAATCAGTCTCCGCAGAGAAGGGTAACACAGACTCCAACACAACTGATTCAGAGGCACCTGTGTCTCTTAGGATCTTTACTGGCACTAGGTTCTTACTTCCTACCATAGACACAAAACCCTCCGTAACAAAAGGTAAATACTGGGATCAATATAGCCCTTCACATGGCTCTGGGCATGAGACAATGCGTCAGGAGTGAACTGATGTGGAACAGGCGCTGCTAACGCTATAGGCCTCGATTTACCATAAGCACCTGTACTGAATTTACCCCTAGACCTAAGAATCGGACATTCATTTTTCCAATGACCTAATTCTCGACAGTAGTGACACTCTTGACCAAAGTCAGTTTTACCACGGGTATCAGGCTCAACCCCAGTTGAATGAAACTCTGCCCGGGAACCGAAGTATCTCGGCGAGCGAGGCCCACATCTCTGCAAACACCCCCACTCACTCCGAATACGGGGTTCTGCAAAAAAATGTGTGTGAGTCAACACATATTCATCTGCCAAAACCGCAGCTTCAGCGACAGTCTTTATTTTTCGTTCGTTAATGTACGTCGCTATACGATCAGGGATTGTGTCCTTAAATTGTTCTAACATAATCAGATCACACAGCCCTTGGAAAGTCATAACTGCAGAGGCGGAACACCAGCGATTGAACTGTGAAGATAATATTCGCGCAAACTCAACATGAGTCTGCTGATCATCCCTTTTTAAAGTTCTAAATCGTTGGCGGTAAGCCTCAGGGACCAATTCATAACTCTGTAACACAGCCGTTTTAACCTTCTCATAACTAACACTGTCTGCTACACTAAGAGCTGAATATGCTTCTTGCGCTTTACCAGTCAGCACACACTGCAACATCAAAGTGCGATCAGAATCAGGCCAACTCCTAGCGTCAGCAACACGCTCAAACAATGAAAAGAATGTCTCCGGGTCCTTTTCATTAAACTGGGGCAACAACCGTAAATTCCCTACAACATCAAATGTCTCTGGATTACGACCAAAAGAGGAACGACCCCTAGGTAACTCTGGGTCACCTTCCCAGAGCAAACTCTCCCCTGAGAGCTTTCCTTCCCTAACCAACTCTAGTCGCTCTTGTTGCAGCTTGATTTTAGCACGCTCCATATCCTGTTTATATTCCAATTCCCTTTCATATTTTACACGATCATGCTCCATTTTAGCTCTTTGTTCATTTCGTTCATGCTCCATTTTAGCTCTTTGTCCATTTTGTTCATGCTCTAGCTGTAACAGAAGCAGTTCTTTCTGCTGTTCAAAAAGAAGACTACTATGACTAACCGATGGAGCGGTCATTGTAACATATCGGGGAGACAACGTGTCCTCAGCAGAGGCTGCCCCAGTGGTAACATCCAGAATACCACTCTCCATCAAATTGGCCTTCAATATTAACCTAATAGAATTTTTTAGACGTTTATCACTAATTTCAACCTTGTAGTGTTCAGCAACCTTCAACAGCTGTTCTTTAGTACATAATTCTAACAGTTCTTCTGATGGAAAGCGAATGAACTCGTCTACATTAGACGCCATAATCAGGGAAAAAAAATTAAATATATATAGATCATAATAATCTTGCTCAACCCCTCTGCCGAGCACACCAGACACAAGAGAAATACAATCACACCGAGCACCACAGAAAAGAGCTGGGATATGGAGCTTCCCCAAAACCTACAATAACTCAACCCCTAGTCTTCGTGCAGATTTGCGGTGGGTAATTACGCACTGTAGCCCGCTGGCAAGGAATTAAACCCCCAGCACGCTGGTAGATTTCCCCAAGCCACGGATGTGCCCCCGAGACAACTGCTCAGTCCACTGACACCACACAAAAATAACAAACATTTAACCATGCCCACGTATCCCAAAACAAAACACGTCACTAAGCCTATCAGGGGAAAAAGCTATAGCTCCGGGTAGCAAATGTCACTACCCTACCCAATCTCCCACTGAGGTACACAGCCGATTGTACTCACCTCAGACCGATGTCCCAACAGCGAGTAGAGCAAGAGTTTCCAGGCTGGGCAGGGACTGGAAACTAACCAATGTACTCTCTCCAACGCAGTACAAAACCCAAAGGCAACCAATACTGGCCTATCAAACTCAAACAAACTAACAAAATTTACAAAGAAAAACCCTACAGAATTGGACATTAACTCCACGTTCTCCCAAACACAACCAGTTCAAAATCCCAGACGAGCCCCCACTTGTCACGAACCGGCTCAAGTTCGTAACAAAAGGGAGACACGTGGAGACAAGGAGTACTCAAAGTATATATTTATTAATTAAAGTAAACTAAATCAAATAACAATGGTGTGTGTAATCAGTAATCAGTAGTGTACGTGAGTGTTTGCATGCATAAATGTAATATGGAAAAGTGTTGAAAAGTGCCAAAGCAAACAACCCAAAAAAGCCTCAAAATATCACAACCAAGATCAAAGTATCTGCCTGGAGAGAGTCTCCCTAATGAATGTGGAAGAGGTCCATTTATCCTGGGACACACCCGGCCCAGGTGTTTCCCATGTAGCTGACGACCCTCCCAACTCCGCCCACCGGCATCCTAACAAGGAAACAAGAACAAAGAGAGAATACGGCAGACAGAGTGGGAGGGTCGTCACACTGTATAAAAGACACCTGGGAGCCAGAAATCTTTCTGATTGAGAGGGGGTCAAATACTTATTTCCCTAATTAAAATGCAAATCAATTTATAACATTTTTGACATGCGTTTTTCTGGATTTTTTTGTTGTTATTCTGTCTCTCGCTGGTAGAGCACGGCGCTTGAAACACCAAGGTAGTGGGTTCGATCCCCGGGACCACCCATACACAAAAATGTATGCACGCATGACCCTAAGTCGCTTTGGATAAAAGCGTCTGCTAAATGGCATATTATTATTATTATTATTATTCAAATAAACATACCATTAAAATTATAGACTGATCATTTCTTTGTCAGGGGGCAAACGTACAAAATCAACACCATCAAATCACCTATGCTTAGTCTAATACATGGACAACTAAAATATACCAAAAACAATTTAGTCCAATCAATTAAATATGATGTGGCTGTCCATGGTTCTGATTTCAAATGAAATCCAATTTTATTTGTCACATGCGCCGAATACAACAGGTGTAGTAGACTTTACAGTGAACTGCTTACTTAACCAACAATGCAGTTTTAAGAAAAAGAAGTTTAAAAAAAGAAGTAATAGAAAAATAACAAATAATTAAAGAGCAACAATAAAATAACAGTAGTGAGGCTGTTTGCTGTTTCCATAGATACCTCTGTTGTTCCCCACAAAACTGGAGAGATGGGTATTGTTGCTCTTTTGAGTGACTCCTATTAGCACATCCTCAACTGAGTCATTGTCGACATCCCACAGTGCAAGAGGAGGTGGGGTAACACCTAAAGAAAAAGAAAAACACTGTTACAGACAGCAACGGTTTGTAACTACTATTTACTAAACTATACCTGCGGTTGCTTTGCTAACATGCTATTATAATTATCACGGTAATGTGTAATCATAGTAATCCAGACTGTGTAATATCCACCCCCTGACAAAAAGTCAGCTATATCTGAGTTCTGTGTTCTCAACTGCTTTCTCATACAGTTGACTTTATGGTAATGTTGACTGTGTGCTTATCTTAATCTAAAGCACTAGTCTACTCAGTCTGACCAGTCTGACCTAACCTGTAGTTTTCTCTTTCTCTGGTGTGAGAGAGAGGTGTATTGGTATCAGCAACCAGCAACATGCGGGTAAACTGTAGTCTGTTTTCATGTGTATTGTTTATACATTAGACTCCTCACTCACCTCCCACATGATCACCCAGCTCTTTCTCCCACTGCAGCCGTTTGTCCAGTTCCCCCTGCTGACAAGGCACCAAAAAGGCACACAGCAGCACCACCAGCATAGCACAGACCAGAGGCACCAGGAAAAACGCTGCCCGGATGGCTCCCCTCACCTTAGCCTTCTTCCCGTCTGGGTCAGCACTGGCACTGACACCCAATCCAGGGCCACCAGAGGCCCCAAGCCCCCCTTCCTCCTCTACTCCCCCATCCCTGTTTGTCTCCCTCTGGCTCCAGTACTGCATGCCCTTCTCCTCTCTCTCCTGCCTCTTTTTTCCCGGGAGCCGTTCTCTCCACTCATCGTCGTCCTCCTCTTCCTCCTCTCCCTCCTCTTCATCCCCTACGAGCCTCCCTGTTCTGCTCCCTCTCAGCTCTGATGTACCTGCGCCCATGCAGTTGCCCCTCCCCAGGCCATTGCGGGGATAGTTGAGGACCAGGTCGTCCTCCTCGCTCTCGTCCTCACTGTCGGCCTGAGTGAGGGGGTCATACTCTCCAAGCTCCGAGCCCTTCTTCCCTGTGAGGGACACACACACAAAGACACACACGGTTAACCTTTTACTGCAGTGGGCTAAATCAGGGTCACACAGAGTGTTTCTTGGTAGTCTTAAACAAATATAAATTGAAACAAAAGTATACACCTCACACACATGGTTATGGGCTTATAAAAAAGAAGACACCTGTACCATGTCAGATATAGAGTTGAAATGTATTCAATTTTGAGTTTGCATCTCAATATTACACTTTATATACATCACAGAAGACTGAAATATAACAAAACCATATGACATAGAAACACCGGATTTTCGGCATAAAAAATAAAAACATGTTTATTAATTATGACATTCTGAAAAATATTAATAACATTCCACCGTTGAGGCCACTAGAGCTCGATTTGGTTATTTGACTGCAGGAAAGGGGTCTACGGATCTGTTTGGGAAACAAGGCCCAGGTGAAAACTAGAATGATCTGATAGAGTATGCGGTGCCTGATAGAACGATAGGCAGCCCAAAAGGACAGGGAAGTTACTCAAATATTGTTTATTTTAACGCCATATTAATTCTGTCCTACCCTGGTCCCATCTGTTTATTTTTGCCGACTCTATTGCTCATTGTTTGGCATGATAATGATTGACAAGTTAAATGAATAACCCCCATTACATGGCCTTACTTGTAGTTATTTGTTGAACACGAGATTTAAGCAAGTAGCTAAATCCGTTTTAACATTATTATGACAGTGAGCACTACCATACAGTAAAGTAGCTAGCTAGTGCGCCACATAGGATTGTGAATGATGCAATGATGCTTTTCTATTAAAGCTTGAAAATAAAATAAATATCAAACATTGAAAATAAGTGTCGTATTTCACCTCTCAATTCTGGACTTTCATTAAACAAATAAAACCGTTGTTTTGTGTTATTGCAATCGATATTAGCTGGCTGGCTGTTCTAGGTAGCTCATGTGAGCTAACAGAATGACACCAAAACAACATTGAGACAAGACACGACTGGTACAAAGACTACACAACATCCATTTCACCTAATCAACCCTTATATCTATTTCCCAAACAATTGCAACGCGTCTCTTACCAGGCAATTTGAGAGCACGGGACAAAGCTGCAGCCATTGCAAATTGTAACGGCGCTGTGCTGCCGAATTTCTCCTCTCATCCGACCGAGGCGCCAAATAAGTGCTTTGTGTGTGCTGTGTGTGTGCCACACTGTGTGGGACGTTTCGGGACTGTAGCGAGTGCATTCTGGGATAGTGTCAAGGGAAGCCAGTTTGGATATCACATAGAAATATGTCATTGATAGAAACAACTTGAATTGTTGCATCTCATTGTGTTGTTGTCCTCCGGTGGCTAGCTAGCTAAAATGGGCCCTTTCCTAAATTAGCCATGGATGGAGATAGGGATTTGGACTTGTGGTTTTACTTAATTCGCCGTACTGGCCAATGATTATAACGGCGATTCTGATTCAATCATAAAATACATTGTGCCGCTGGACTGAGAGGATGGAAGTTCAATATGTAGGTTGTAGCTAGATGTAGCAGGCTAATGTTAACTAGCTAACGTTGCCCATGAAAGGAAGTTAGGCTAGCGAGCAAGCGTTTTAGCCAGGTAGCCTAGGGCAACAAAAAATACAGGTGTGAAATGTATGACAGTCATAGACCGTTTCGTCAAAATGAAAGAGAGGAGGGTGGAATTGGCGTTTCTCTACAAGTAGGAATGAATGCACAAACACACACACAAATCAGAACCATGGACAGCCACATCATATTTCACTTACATTGATTGGACTAAATTGTTTTTGGTATATTTTAGTTGTCCATGTATAGGTGATTTAATGGTGTTGAAATGTTGAAGTTGAAATGGTGCTGAAATAGTGGAGGCAGCTCCTGTTTTCATTGTGACTTGTGTTTTTAAATCAATAGTTGTTTAGTAGTTGAAAATGTCGGAAACATTAACTTTCTTCACCATGCTGTAGGTCATGTACAGTGAGGGAAAAAAGTATTTGATCCCCTGCTGATTTTGTACGTTTGCCCACTGACAAAGAAATGATCAGTCTATAATTTTAATGGTAGGTTTAATTGAACAATGAGAGACTTGTGGTCCTCTGTAGCTCAGCTGGTAGAGCACGGCGCTTGTAACGCCAAGGTAGTGGGTTCGAGCCCCGGGACCACCCATACACAAAAATGTATGCACTCATGACTGTAAGTCGCTTTGGATAAAAGCGTCTGCTAAATGGCATATTAATTTTAGAATAACAACAAAAAAATCCAGAAAAACGCATGTCAAAAATTTTATAAATTGATTTGCATTTTAATGAGGGAAATAAGTATTTGACCCCTCTGCAAAACATGACTTAGTACTTGGTGGCAAAACCCTTGTTGGCAATCACAGAGGTCAGACGTTTCTTGTAGTTGGCCACCAGGTTTGCACACATCTCAGGAGGGATTTTGTCCCACTCCTCTTTGCAGATCTTCTCCAAGTCATTAAGGTTTTGAGGCTGATGTTTGGCAACTCGAACCTTCGGCTTCCTCCACAGATTTTCTATGGGATTAAGGTCTGGAGACTGGCTAGGCCACTCCAGGACCTTAATGTGCTTCTTCTTGAACCACTCCTTTGTTGCCTTGGCCGTGTGTTTTGGGTCATTGTCATGCTGGAATACCCATCTACGACCCATTTTCAATGCCCTGGCTGAGGGAAGGAGGTTCTCACCCAAGATTTGACGGTACATGGCCCCGTCCATCGTCCCTTTGATGCGGTGAAGTTGTCCTGTCCCCTTAGCAGAAAAACACCCCCAAAGCATAATGTTTCCACCTCCATGTTTGACGGTGGGGATGGTGTTCTTGGGGTCATAGGCAGCATTCCTCCTCCTCCAAACACGGCGAGTTGAGTTGATGCCAAAGAGCTCGATTTTGGTCTCATCTGACCACAACACTTTCACACAGTTCTCCTCTGAATCATTCAGATGTTCATTGGCAAACTTCAGACGGGCATGTATATGTGCTTTCTTGAGCAGGGGGACCTTGCGGGTGCTGCAGGATTTCAGTCCTTCACGGCATAGTGTGTTACCAATTGTTTTCTTGGTGACTATGGTCCCAGCTGCCTTGAGATCATTGACAAGATCCTCCCGTGTAGTTCTGGGCTGATTCCTCACCGTTCTCATGATCATTGCAACTCCACGAGGTGAGATCTTGCATGGAGCCCCAGGCCGAGGGAGATTGACAGTTCTTTTGTGTTTCTTCCATTTGCGAATAATCGCACCAACTGTTGTCACCTTCTCACCAAGCTGCTTGGCGATGTTCTTGTAGCCCATTCCAGCCTTGTGTAGGTCTACAATCTTGTCCCTGACATCCTTGGAGAGCTCTTTGGTCTTGGCCATGGTGGAGAGTTTGGAATCTGATTGATTGATTGCTTCTGTGGACAGGTGTCTTTTATACAGGTAACAAGCTGAGATTAGGAGCACTCCCTTTAAGAGTGTGCTCCTAATCTCAGCTCGTCACCTGTATAAAAGACACCTGGGAGCCAGAAATCTTTCTGATTGAGAGGGGGTCAAATACTTATTTCCCTCATTAAAATGCAAATCAATTTATAACATTTTTGATATGCGTTTTTCTGGATTTTTTTGTTGTTATTCTGTCTCTCACTGTTCAAATAAACCTACCATTAAAATTATACACTGATCATTTATTTGTCAGTGGGCTGTTTGTTACATGCAATATGCTTTGTGGACTTTACCGGACAGAGGTTGCGCTCCGGTTTTTGTGATGAAACAAAGGTGTGGTTGAATTTATTCTGCCACTGTGTCTTCTTATTGTCTCGGCCTTAGGCATATATCACGGTCGCAAGGCATATTAACTAACAGGTTATAGAACAAACAACGCAATTATCACAACTATATATGCAAAAGTATGTGGACACCCCTTCAAATTAGTGGATTCGACTATTTCAGCCACACCCGTTGCTGACAGGTGTTTAAAATCGAGCACACAGCCATGCAATCTCCATAGACAAACATTGGCAGTAGAATGGCCTTCCTGAAGAGCTCAGTGAATTTCAACGTGGCACCGTCATAGGATGCCACCTTTCCAACAAGTCAGTTCGTCAAATTTCTGCCCTGCTAGAGCTGCTACGGTCAACTGTAAGTGCTGTTATTGTGAAGTGGAAACGGCTCAGCAGCGAAGTGGGAGGCCACACAAGCTCACAGAGCGGGACTGCCGAGTGGTGAAGCGCATAGTGTGTAAAAATCGTCTGTCCTCTGTTGCAACACTCACTGGAGTGATGAATCACACTTCACCATCTGGCAGTCCGACTGACAAATCTGGGTTTGGCGGATGCCAGGAGAACGCTACCTGCCCTAATGCATAGTGCCAACTGTAAAGTTTGGAGGAGGAGGAATAATGGTCTGGGGCTGTTTTTCATGGTTTGGGATAGGCCCCTTAGTTCCAGTGAAGGGAAATCTTAACGCTACAGCATACAATGACATTCTAGACGATTCTGTGCTTCCAACTTTGTGGTAGCAGTTTTGTGACAGCCCTTTCCTGTTTCAGCATGACTATGCCCCTGTGCACAAAGCGAGGTCCATACAGATGGTTTGTTGAGATTGGTGTGGAAGAACTTGACTGGCCTGCACAGAGCCCTGTCCACATACTTTTGGTCATGTGTTGTAGTTTTTTCTGGCTTGGCTTCCTCAGTGATTTTACCCATGCACCGCTACTGCTCTTTAGCGGTTATTACCACCAGAGATGGTTAGAATCTATACCGCCTCTGGTTATTACCCCTCCAAGAAATGACTGAGAAACATAATTTACAGTTTTACTGACTTTTATGGTGCATTAATGGAACCTTGTTTCATTACGGACTGGAAAGGAGGCTACAAAATACAATTTTGAGGTTGAAATGATATTTTACCACATGAGAGACCTTTCACATTGATTCATCTGATTTTGCATGTGTCCAGCTCTGCATGGGAAGGTGTTTTACCACTTGGCTGTGGTAGGTCAGGTAGTGACAGTAGGATGGATGAGGGAGGCATGCATAGAGAAAAGACAGATATGGGACACAGATACAAGGCATCATACTTAGTCATGCTCACACAGGGTCAGGAAGGAAATTACATGACAAATAATGATCAGTTAAAAATAATCTACTATATCATGCCCTTAACACCAACATACACACACACACACACTGATTCACGCTGCTCTGTATGCTTCTATAACTTTATAGTGATATTTTGGTTTTACAGTGTTCCTACCTTTATGTATAACCTACCATTTTTTGTATATATATATACACACAATACTGCCACCTCGTGGCACAAAGTTAAATGCACTCGGGTTTTGGTGGAATTCCGGAAACAATTTATGGTCAATAGCTAGGTTTCCATCCGCGACAGATTTTCATGTGAATATTTTAAAATCCGCATAAAGAAAATATGTGCATTTTCCCACCAGTGGTGTTTCCACAAAACGGACTTGTTGTTGATAAAAGATATGTGCGTGATGACGTGGTGCACACAAAATGTACTTTTTCGCTTACATTTTCATGTACCGAATAAAAATCTAAAGTTCAATGTGTTTCCATCGCATTTTCAACTCTAGGGATAGCTTTGTCACATAAACAAATGCGCCTACTACTCTGGTCTGGCACCTGCGCTCTAGCCAGCAGCTGGCATATAAAGTGCGGTAGGCTAGTCTACATAATGGAATTATTATGGATAAGAGAGAGAATATTTATATTTGTCAAAAGGGCAGTTAAGCATCGATCATCAAGTCACCAGAATCAGACCCTCGTTATTTATTGGAAAGGAGCATCAAGATCACCACCCTGTGAAGTTAATCATAAATTATTTAATCTGTAGCCTAATAAACTGCATGGTTTCCCGAGTCAGTGGGAGGAGCACCCACCATATTGTCTTCCTGTGACTCCAAGTTTAGTTTGATATGCTGGTTATAGGCCCTTTTCACGTGACGTCAGACAACTTCCGTTCTGCCGCGATGCAGGTTATGTTTACATCCGGTGTCGCTTAGGAACGCTTAGCTAGTAGCACATCATTATGGAGTTCACCCAGTCCCTTTCACATCTGCCACCAATACGACTTAACGACGTAGAACGACTTGCTGACAAGTGGTCCCTTACTTCAAGATCGAAGCTTGATAAAGGCTACAAGTTCTTCGTTGAAGGTTACCTGTTTGATTATGAAGGTACGTGTTTATCTTTATTTAGCTTAAATTAGCCCTATGCTAGCGAAGGTTATGAGCTGACGAGTTTCTGTTTTGCAGCCTCTTTTTAATATTACTGCTGTTTGTATCGACCGTAAAATAAGAGTCAGTAATGTATTAATGGCTAATGCTGCGCCCTTTCTCCCAATCACTGTATTGAAACAGTCTCAAGTGTAGTTAACGGTGAGGTGACAGTGAGAGGGCGATGTTACAGGTCCATGAAGAAAAATGAGGAGGCTCATCGGCTTCAGGTTTCTCAGATAAACAGTTCTCTAACATTATGATAAGATAGGTTAAGATAGATAAGTTTTCTTTTTGTTGTGTTTTGCTGCGGTTGCAGATTTAATAAGAATGATTCCACAAAGTTCCACTGTGGATCAGTTTGTTTCTCAGTCTGAGCTCTGATTTTGTATCATTAAACTTAATACACAACGAAATTCTTACAAACCGATGTGGGTTGTTGACGGCAATAAAGACTGGGAAAGATTCTGTGATAACTCAAAATGTTCAAATTTTCGATAAGTGTTGGCACTACTTGTCAAAGGTTTCAGAACAGCCAATTTTTCTTAATTAAAAAAAGAAATTGGGTTTTGAAAATTGTGTACAGTAGTTTATAATGAAACGCAGAAAAAATGTTTTGTAAGTACAGCACTAATTGTTATGTCTCTATGAACAGGTTACACTAGACTCTGCAGAGGTTCCTGTGGTACTCAATCACATGTCATGTTCCTGCTCTGCTGGGAAAGCACTATGTAATCACATAGTAGCACTTCTTTTTCAAAGTGCTCACTATGTTACCATGGGCTTTAAGACAGTGCCATTGCCTCTGTCATGCACCAGCGCACTGCAGACCTGGCACCGGCCTAGGACACAGGTCAGACATTATTTGTTACACTGATGCAGAACTTTGCAGTTTGTATTGACTTTTGACAATGTATTGTTCATCATTATTATATCACAGGGAATTGTACCAGAGGCCACCAATGATATGGCGGTGTGTAAACCAGCGGCTAAGAAAAAAACAAGTGTCAGAGCTGGTGTGAAGTGCACACTGTACCGAGCCTATGATGGTGAGTCTGAATGAGCCCCCGCCTGTACTAGAGCACAAAGACTTTAGTGCATTTCTAAAATAATACAAACATAAAAGTGATTATTATTTGTTACTTTTTATATAGACTTTCAGTGGATATTTTTTTATTTGTATTAGAAGCATGTACGAGACTGGATGAGTGTGGTTGTCTTTTTTAGTGAAAAAGATAAGGTGGCATTTAATGAAATCTAAACTTGACATATCTCACTTTCATGCCAGGGCCTATTCCGGATCCTCACGTCATGGCCAGTGCTGAGAAACTGAAAGACATCCGTCCACAACCAGGGATTTGCAAATTGCTGCACGGGCTTGAGGGCCTTAATTTGGTGGACTCTAAATTTGGCCCTGTGCCATTTGGGTCTGTGCTTTCTTACCAGTGCCCTCTAGAATTAAGTAGAGATATTATTAAACACCCTGGTGCCAGTGAGTTTCCTCAGTTGCCTATTGAAGGTTACAACTTTAAATTTCCCATTGATTTTGAGCCCAACTACATACAACAATGTCATTTGGACAGCCTGATTGTGTCAGAGGAGATGTCTGCTGCTATTGAAGCAGAAACAAGAATGCAGTCAGAATGCCAGCTGTGGAGCCAGGTACGCAAACCCCGACTGACAGCCAGCAGATTCCGTGAAATATGCCATGTTCGTGGGGGAGTTGTCTGCCAAGGCTTTGGCAACCCGCATTCTGAGAGGAACTCCTCAGACAGCTGCTATGAGAAGAGGGTTGGATCTGGAACCTGAGATACTGAGGCAATATTCTGATTTTTGTGATGTCTCTCTGAAACAATGCGGGGTCATCATCCACCCTGATTCACCTCACCTTGCAGCCAGCCCGGATGCTAAAGTCTTCTGCCCAACAGAAGCACCACCATTTGGTCTTGCTGAGGTTAAGAGTTGCGATGTTGAAAATGTTACCCAAGTTAAACACCTGATCACAGTTAAAGGCCAGGCCTGCCTTAAGAAGAGCCACAAATACTACTATCAGGTTCAAGGCCAACTCGCCTTAAGCGGACTTCAGTGGTGTGACTTCATTACAGATACCCGCACTGACTTCACAGTTGAGAGAATCTTTAGGGATGAGGAGATTATCCACTCAATGCGACAGAAGCTTGATCATTTCTATTATAACATCTACATGGATGTCTTCTTAAGTTATAAAACATAAGGCAGAATTTTATGTGTAAATAGTGTTAAGGTAAATGTGGAAGGTGAACCTTTGACATTTTTTTCTTTAACTGCAAATTAACTTGTCATATACTGTATATCTCCTATGTACTGAAACACACATTTTGAAAAGGATTGTGATGTAAATGTCGACATGTTTTTCTTTAACTGCAAATGAACTTCATTGTGTTATATACTGTATATCTATGTATTGAAATACAAATTTTGAAAAGGATTGCGATGTTGTAAATGCTCTTACCAAAATCAAAAAGGATTGGAAGCAGTTGCTTGCAAACATATATTTAATAGTTCCATCAGTGCCATGACACATAAGCACATAACATGGTTAATAGTTGGATATTTTTACAATATATCACATTAGGTTCATTAATAGCTATGAAAAAGTTATTACCCTTAACAAAAACATACAGTATAACATTAGATCAATTAAATTACCAACAAAGTTAATTCATATTTACATTTTTTTGTACATACAATACAGTAATATAAAAGTACTTCTATTTACAGCCCATCTAGCTTACTCAGGAAATATACAACTTCCAGTTGACAAAAACATCAGACTGGTTTGTCTCCTTTAATGTCAAGAGGTCCCTGATAGTTCGACATGAGGCAGCAGATGGCCCACAGCTGATTCACTGAACCCACTGTGGAAAGAGGAACAAGCCCATCCCAGATATGGTACTCCTTCACCCTCCGTATGGCCCTCTCGACTAAAATCCTCAGCCGGGCGATGGCCTGGGTCTTAAGAGTGTCCTCCCTGCTGAGCTGAGGAGATTTTTTTCAGTGGAGGGATGACGAGTGTTGCCCCCACTTCTGACAACATCCTCTCGATCAGGAAACCCTTGTCCGCCATTAATTCATCTCCGGGCTGAAGTAAATGCAAGATCTGACATTTCCGTGTTATTTCCATGTCGGAGATGGAGCCTGTGTAGAGCTTTGATACAAATGTGATAACACACATGGAGCTACACCAATCAGCCCTTTAAAGGTGGTGTGATTTTTGTAGCTCGAAAAGGTTTCTGACTGTAGTGAGAGGGAGGATGGTGTTTCACAGCGGATCTCGGTGCAGTCTACTATAACTCACCTGAGGGCAGTAGAGCTTGAACTTATCAGGCATTGTGGCCTGCACCTGCTCTCTTGTCATCCACACCGGCAGTGAGCCAAGAACCTGGTAAAGGTAGCTAGTCCATGTTAAAATGATGCGGCTAACTGTGGACAGGCTGACCTCAAAGATGGTAGACAAGGTTTTCTCCTGAAGCCCAGCTGCAACACGACACAGAAACATAAATAGTTCATCAATAAGTGGAAGTTTTCGGTGAGGGCTAGGTGTCACATGTGCCGTTTGCTGTGCCTTAGACCAGTATACAAGCCGTGAAGCAGAGGGATAAACAGAATCCCAAAACACGGTGAAGACCTCCTTTGAGCTGAATCGTGTGTAGTAGCGATAGTCCTCATCTGTGACACAAAAATTAAAAAGGAGTGGATGCTGCTTCTTAACTGTCAGGTGCTGGATCTCAATTTCTAGGGACAACACTTGCAGCTCCAACTCTCGAATTCTTTGAGTAGCACTGTCCAGTTTACCTTAAGGGGAAGAAAAAGCATACATGTTGGTAGGTTAGTTATTACTCATCTATCCCATCCCATTTTCAATAAATAAAACTGAAGAAGCTTCTAAGATGGATGAGGTTTAAAACGCCAAGTCTTTTCACAGAGAGACCAGTTACTCCAAATCGTAGTATAAAATAGTATTTTTACTTAACTGCCATATACTTTTACTTTTTTTGCCAAACAGATACATGGTTACTCTTATTTGTAATACTAACCAGGAGAAGGACGGCAGGCATAGTCGTGATCGTTTGTCACTGCAGGCAAAGCACCCTCTGTGCTGTCAGGCATCTCATGATCAGAATCATCCAGGACAGCAACACCAAGACGCTTTCTTGCTCGCTGGTAAACTGACTCCGAGCTTGTGAGCCGCCTCCTATATGTGTGAAATTAACCATATGCTTGTCATGATACATTTTGGTAATCACTTTTCAGTCCCTAAAATGACAAAATGTAGCAGCTATATTGCATCAGGATTAAATTATTAAACATTTTGTACAAGTAATATATTATTGGATTACAGTAGTATTACGTTTAACGCTGTCTACCTATCCTTACCCCAATCATTCCAGTGGAATCTAGACGGCACTGATCCCTGTTTAATACGGATCCGTCCACTGGCCGATGTGTATCTATCCTCAGGGGGAAAGTGCTGACTGCAAACAAAGTTGCTCCCACGAAGAATCTTAAAACTTGGTCCCTCATCTCTCCTGATCGCCCTCACCCAACGGGCACGTATTTCTCCATCAACAGGGAAATCGTGAAAACTCAGATACGGGAATTTCTGTTTGTTGTTTGAACAAAATGGTACACTGCAATAGCATCTTCTCGAAGATTGTGCCATGCTTCGGTGTTGGATGGGATACTGTTGCGATACAGACACCGAGAGAAAAGAAACAGCTAAATTAACATTCAGCTTTGACCAGGAATCAATATTTATCTAGCTATCATGCACAACAGTATTTGAATAGGTGAGTTACTATACATTCATGAATAAACTAACTGCCTAACAAAGGGTTAGATAGCTAGCTAAGTAAACTTGTTACATTACAGCCAGGCAGCAATGTAACGCTACCTTTTAACGTTATCGGTATCTGGTACTAAGTTGTTGTTAGCTAACGTTAGCCCACTTTTAAGTAACTAAGGCAGTGAACAATTATGAATTAACAATAACGTTAGCAAGTTACAAACCATTGCATATACGTAAACATTATTACTCTTAACTTTACTAATTTAACTTAAACGTACCTTTTGGAATTTCTTCAAGTAGCTAGCTTGCTAGTTAGTGGTCAACAGTTGTATTTTCGTTGAGAAGTCTCAGGTTACGGGCGAACGGAAGTGAAGTTAACCTGCTACGCGGAAAGGCGGAAGTTAGATGACGTCATCGTGAAAAGGGCCTATTAGATCAATATTTGCGCATAAAGGCGTTTCCACCGCCATTTCTCGCATAATTAATTTTACCAACAAAAAAAAGATCCCACCATGTAGAACGAACAAATTACCTGTCTGCATTTATAAAATTGTACCGAAACTTCCTGTCTCCATCACAGCTGTCAGATTTTTTTTATTTTTTTTATAGGGTATGACTTTACTCATATAAACTGTGGATGGAAACATGGTTAGTAGCTAGGTTTCCATCCAATTGGCAACAGATTTTCATGCTAATATTGTAAAATCAGCATAAAGAAAATATGCGCATTTTCCAACCAGTGGTGTGTTTCCACCAACCTGGCTTGTTGCAGATGAAAATCAGTGCGTGATGACGTAGTGCACACAACATTAACTTTTTCGCTTAAGTTTTCATGTACCAAATAAAAATTTAAAGTTCAATGTGTTTCCATCCCATTTTCAGCTCTACGGATAATTTTGTCACAAAAACTGTTTCGTTAAATAGCAAATGTGCCTACTCTGTCTTTACTCGCATAAAAACTGCGGATGGAAACGTGGTTAGAGAAATAGAAGGCAGAGATGTTCTTTATGTTGATACAGGTTTTGGAGAAGGTACAGTAAGTACTATTATAGATGCCTAACGTTCTGTTTTTTATGCAATAGTACGTTACAACCATGGAAAATATAATTCCATTCTGGTTCTGTGTAACCTTGTGTCGGTATCCCGAAAGTGGTTTATATTTTACACGAGAGGTCGGGGCAGATCCATGTCCCGCAAGGCATCTCACAAAGTAGGTGAGTCACCTAAGCAGGCGGACCTGTGCCCGTTCAAAAATTTATCTCGCAAATCTAGGCGAGGACACGGGCGTCACCCCGCGTCGTTATTTTCCTTACTCATCAGTTTAAGGCATAACCAATCGATGGCCGAGGGCACTACTTAGCTCTGTATGCATACTATTACACTCATGGTGGTTACCATTGGTGGTCACGTCAAAAAGTATAAACCTATAGTTACATTTTATTTTCTGAGCGCATTATGTGATACATAATAAGACGTTTTCATTCCTCCATTTGCTGAGGTAAAACATAGCTTTTCTACGATATATTCTACTTATTTACACTGGTTTCTAGAGATTGTGAACGCAAAGGTTCATGGGAAAGATAAAACGTTTCATTTCCCCTCCGCATTTTTTTTTACTTCGTGAAGAGCAATCGATACCAGAGGTCTCTAAGGCTGTGCAATGGATTTATATTTGTTTATGTTTCATGTTAAAATGATCATGTTTTGTTAATTGATAATGATCAATGACATTGATGTGATCATTGACACTTCACATAACCTAATAGGCCTTTAAAACCATACAAAATATGAATTTCTCTTAAGATCTTGCTAAACAAATGTAAGAGTAAAATAGATCTGTATTGGTATTTCAAACAATATAGATATATTTAAATTGTATACGTAATTCTATCATGGTGTCAACAATGTAGTTTGGCAAGAAGCTCTCGAATAAATAATGTATTGAGTTCGCCCTTTTTGATCCAACTTGCCTTCCATAGTCTCTTCTCATTTTTCTCCGTCACTCACGCGCTTGAGTCAAAGAAGATGGAAGACATTTCTTTGGACGAAGTGATACGTCGACGTGGTTTCAACAACAAAGAAACAGTTAAAATGTATTAATTTAGCAATTTATGATCGTTATGCCTTGAGTTGTATCATTCAACGTAATGAAGAAATTCATTTTCCAGAAAGCCTATTTCAAGTCCTCAGCCGTCCTGTTCAGACAAGGCCCGCTTGTACTCACGGTTGGATTACAATCATGTAGCTACTATATATCGCTACACTGCAATCACTGATTTTCCTTGATATGAATGAGCCAAATACGCGCAGCTGGTTATTTATCAGCCCTCCGTTTTGCTAGTTAGCTAACTACGTAAAAGAAAAAAGATTTATTAGCACTTGATAACGGTAGCTATCGACCAATCAATAACCGAATAAGGTAAACAGTTCGCTGGAATGTAGGTAGTTAGCTAGCTAACTGATGTTAGCTAATTATAATCTAACAATGGTTACAAACGCGAAAACGTATAGCTAGCTAGTTAGTATAACCATAGATCAGGTACAGAGCGCGAGGCGGTCTTGTAGATCTACTCTAGTATACCCTCTACCCAGAGCCATATGTAGTGAACTGGTTGTAGCCTAGTCCTCCATTATCTAATATTCAAATTTTGGGAAACACTCAAGGAGCGCATATCAGAACAGCTAACGTTATAGTATTTGATTTTGTATATCGCTTTGAGTATACCTAGAGAGCCATACTGAATGTAGGACAAAATCAAATACTATAGCTGGTCTTATATGCGCTCTATGTGTGTTTTGCTAAATGTGGATATTAGATAATGGAGGATTAAGTTACAACTAGTTGACTACCAATGTCGACCTCTTCTCTTCCTCTTGTCTTTCAGGCCTATGTTCGGCAGGGGTGCAGGAGGGGTCGGGAGGACCTTTGATGCCCGACAGAAAATTGGGATGACTGATGTCAGACAGAGACTTGGTGGAGGAGGAACCGGTAACCAAAAAACAGATTTTCAGTAGTATTAAATATTCAAGGGAGTGACATTGTTGCAACTGAAACAATTATTTAATTCTGAACAGCTTTTGGAGCAATGGTCAAGGTAATAGGTCAAATAATACATGCCCCAGCCTTTGCCAGAGTTGAAGCAGGTATTTTGTGTGAGAACCTGCCTGTAGCACGATTGAGAAGTAGAGTGATGTATTCAATTTCACAGATTGATTTTGTGTCAAGTGGACATGAAAAATGCTTATTGAGACTTCGAGCTCTATGTGTATGCCATATTTGGATGTCTCTCTTACCTAAGCCCCATTACAAAATAATATTCTGTTTCAAACTACATGTTTTACAGTTGGACTACACTACGTTCTGTTAAGCATTCTTACAAGTCAGATCAGACATTGGAATTGTTTCTTGCCTTCTGCTCACTCTTGTCCTACTCTCTCTTCCTCCAGTTTTTCAACTGAAGGATGCCAGAGAGAAACTTGTCCAGAAAGATGCCCGCTTCCGAATTCGTGGCGGAGGAGGAGCAGGTGGGGTCCAGGATGCCCGACAGATGATCAACTCACGGAAAGGAGGACAGAATACATTTAATGTTACCCCACAGAGCTTACAGCAGATACCAGCAGCACAGCTACAGACACACGTGCAGCAGCAGATACAGATACACACTACCAACGACATTGCCAGTGCAAATGCCAGGCAGTTTACCCCCAACCTACAAGGAATGAACATTAGAGCTGGGGTTACGCCACAGCTAGGGGGTGCACCTAAGAGGATGATGGATGCTCGTGATAGGCTGAGCCTCAAGAGGAGCATTGGAGCTCCACCAAGCCAAGGAATGGTGGCACCCATGAAGATCACCAAAACCATCCAGGTAAGGGATCAGGCTGACAGTTGGCGCCAAAGTGATAGTAACCACAGGTCCAGGATCTGCTCTAATATTATCCAGGCCTAGCTACTAGACAAAATTGACCCACTTGTCACTCAGGATGGGCATGGATAAGAGAAAATGCAAATTCTTACATTGTTTATAGTGGTAGAGCATAGCCTCACTCCAAACATAGTTGCAAGCTAAAGTTAATGGGAAATTAGTTTAAAATTCAACTAGGCTTATTTGGTTCTACAGTTCCTGTATGCTATTTATTGATTGGTAGCATGCTTTTAGAGTCAAATGTATTTATTCACCTTCTTTTGAATAATGATTTTATGTAACTTTTTTTAACAGCAAAGGCCGGTAGGGATGTCAAGTGGGATCCGTATGAACATGCCAAGCAGGGGTTCCCAGGTAAGGAACATTTTTGGAGAAGATAGGAATCAGAATGTAGATGCCAGAATTGATTCAAATTGTCTTATACTTTAGTATCTCAACTGAATTTGGTTGTTTTCTGCTGGTCATGCCCCACTGCAATGCATATATAAGTGAGTAATGTACCATATCTCCCTCAGTCTTTCTCAGGTGATGATGATATCCCTAGCAAACAGATGAAGACCACTACTGGCAACCATATGCTGCAGTCACGGGTGGGAAGACTATGCTAGACTTTCTTAACTTTTCTCTCTTTCTGTTGCTTTTCCCTAAATTATCTGTATCTGTAATTCTTTATTATTCAATGTAAATCGAATATCCCTTTAATACCACCACACTGGCTGTATTGGTGTCTCACTCTCAACACTTTCCAGTCATTCACTGAAAAGTTTCAATGCTCTCTCTCTTTCTCCAACAGCCTGGCACCCTGGGCTCCCCTTTCTCCATGTCAGCACCCATCACTAAAGTAGTGAAAAATGATGCGTACACCGCTCCCCGTCCCCCAGTGCCTGTGGCACCCACAAGGCCCAGCCCTAGTGTGGGGGCCTCCCGCTCCTCTGCTTCCGCCTTACAACCCATTTCCAGGACCCTTCAGCAGGCAGGGCCCACAGCGGAGCCCAGCTCCCAGCCTCTTCCACCCCCACAGGTCAGTCTCCATATGTCCAGTATGAAAAATGTATGCACTCACTAACTGTAAGTCGCTCTGGATAAGAGCGTCTGCTAAATGACTAAAATGTAAAAATGTCCCTTCACCCAGCTACTGCATTACATAAGGTCATCTCTATAGAAAGCGTTGGTAGGGATGCTAGCAGATACCCAGATATTTCCAGTCATTGTGCTAATGCTAGTTATAATTGGCTCGCAAGACTACCTCTAACTTCTTTCATACTGGACACAGAGATATAAAAATGGTATCCACAAGTTCATCTGAGTCTGAGGAAGTAGATAAAAGGCCTCATTGTCAAAATCCCGAAGTATCCCTTTAACTGGTTAACAAGCAGTTAAATTAGTTCTGAACAGTAAAATTATGTAACCGACAGAAAATGCTTTGCATTTGTAAAAGGAACTGACATTTTTCATATGAAGGAAGCGTCCAGGTTTGAAAAAGATTTAAGTATATGTTTTCAACATGTAGACTTCCACCAGCTCAGATTGCAAGGTGGTGGGTGAATAGAGAGGACGTGCACTTTCTTTTTTAACCATGCCAGATCAGCTACTCTGGTTATAAAGCAGTGCAATTTGCTTAATATTAGGAGTTAAGAAATACAAATAGTAGTAATAGAAAGCTGGGATCCTCCTCTTTTGAATAGGCACACATCAACATGCGATTGCATTTAGAATTGTTGCGCAATGACTGGGCTTATAAGAACATATGTCTCACTCTAAGCAGGCAGCAACCAGCTGTTTGAGGAGCTGCGAGTACTCAATGCTCGACAGGTGATATTCTCCTTGAACTAGGATCTGTATGCGGTGCGCGTTTGATAAATAAGATACATGACGAACTAACGAAAACACAGCAATTTAATTCCACTAAGTTATGCAAATTAACCTATAGACTGATATGCATGACCGGTCAAAAATATTGATGGCGGCTAACCGACTAACGGTTAACAGTTAAAGGTCAATTGCAGCCGTTTTTATCTCAATATCAAATAATTTCTGGTTAACGATTAAGCATCTACTGTGATTTATTTTTTACAATTTTAATCGAAAACAAACACATTTATTCTTAGCAAAGAGCAATTTCTCAAGCAAGAATTTTGCTAAGACTATCTGGGAGTGCTCTAAGTGAGGAGGGGAAAACCAAAAACTAGCTGTTATTGGCAGAGAGGTTTGGAACTCTTTGTCTATTGACTAATTTACCGCATAGTGATGTCACCAGGCAGGCCAAAACTCCATCCCACCTCAACAGGCTGAAATTTCAGGTGGTCTTTTCAAACGGCTCCTACACTAAAGGGGCATTATAATTTTCACAGTATTATTCCAACTTCATAGTTTGGAAATGTATATAAACCACAGGAAAATCATGTATTTGACTGCGCTGGGCCTTTAACATCCCTAGTTGGCAGCATAGCAAGCGTCGGGGTCAGTAATAAACCTACTTCTCTCTCTAGTTGACGATAGGTTAAAGTTCAAACTTACCATTGACATGTTGAGGCTTGTGTTGGTGTGTACTGTATATGTATTTGATTGTAAAATGTTTTGGTGAACCCCTTCCAGCCTACCTTCAGTCCTCTGGAGGGGACTAAGATAACAGTGAATAATCTGCACCCCCGTGTCACTGAAGAGGACATAGTAGTAAGTGCCTCACTCTGCTCAGTTCTCAGCTGTTTTAGATTCTCTCTGTGGCTGTGTGTAAATTGCAGACCTGCTTATGATGCAGCCATGACTCATTCAGCACATTAATTGACCCTTTTCTGTGTTTTTGTGACCGTCCACAGGAGCTGTTCTGTGTGTGCGGTGCCTTGAAGCGAGCAAGGCTGGTGAAGGTGGGGGTTGCTGAAGTGGTGTTTGTGAGGAAGGAGGACGCTGTGAGCGCCTACAGGAAATACAACAATCGCTGTCTGGACGGTAAGGGCCTGCAGCAAGGGCTAAATACCGTTTTTTGGGCACCAGCCTCTGGTAATGATGCAGTTGATGATGACTAGTTCTCTGAAAAGGCATTGGTTTTACTTTCTTAAATCTTTATTCATTATCTTCCCAAGGCCAGCCCATGAAGTGCAATCTTCACATGCAGGGGAATGTCATCACTTCAGACCAGCCCATTCTTTTGTAAGTCTCTCTCTCTGTCTCTGGTATATTCATATTTCTCACTGGCCCCTTAGTTTCGTTGCATGCAAATCAAACTTTCCAGTATTAAATTGTAGTCCATGATGTGCATGTTTTCTTTTCTTCCTTTCCAATTTCAAATTGCAATGCCGGTTGTCTTTCAGCATCACATAAAACCTTACGTTGATCTCCTTCTCTTTTTTTCTCTCTCACAGGAGGCTCAGTGACACTCCAGGCAGTGGCAGTGGAAGGAAAGAGGGTCTGCCCCTCTCTTTGTCTCGCCCCGGGGGTCGTCCGGCCTCCTCTCAGCCCACACCTGAGGTGGATCCCCAGACCATCCTCAAGGCCCTGTTCAAATCTACTGTCCAGAACCCCTCTACCACAGAGTCTCCCGGTTCACAGTGCACAGCCTTCCGCATCAAGATATAACTTTATAGTACATCCACACACATACGTGTCACATAATACATCCACCCTCCTGTTTGACAGAGACATCTACTGAAATGCTCAAATAACATGATACTGTATTTGTATACATTTGACAGATCATTGGCAGGTTGTAACATAAAAGGTTAACACACTGATGCCGTCATCCAGATTTTTAGGAAAGAAAAACAAAATTTGTAGCTGTGTCATACTACATAGATGCATGTGTCTCAGAACGGAGCAATGTATGGCAGTCTGATTTGTTCATTTATTGTTTTTATCAAATTTGGTAGAGGGGATAAACTGGACAGTTGTGGATATTTTTTGTATCACATGGTTCACTTTTACAACTGTTCAAATAGTTCACATTGAACGCCATCCCTCTTGGAATCATGAGATGTTTTGTGCTGGTTGGAGTCCAGCACAAAACAAACCGATGGTCTCACTATGATCTGATGCACGAACCCATGAGGAGTCTTGTACTGTGACCCACAGGCAACAGTGGTTCTTGTACTGGACATAATACAAGTTTGATTTCAGCATAATGACTTGGACACATGCTCGTATTCCATTGTGGTATTTGGTTTGCCGTTCTTCTCCTTTTTGTGGCGTTCAGGTTGTTCGGTGCTTACCTGTGGCTGTTATTTGACTGTTTATTGGTTTTTTGAGCAGCTTAGATAAGTCATGCTAATTTACTCAATTTATGTTCAACTGTCTATGAATTACTCTTTCTACAGCGGCCTCTTATGTCAGTCATAAAGATATGGTAGTGAGGTCAGATCTCTGTACAAGTGAATTTCTGCCAATAAATATGTTGCTTTATAAAGATGTGTTCATATCAATGGTGTGTATATATAAATCATTGGTTCATATCCTTATTTCAACTCGATATAATTTATCATTTTGTCTTTTAGGCGTGTTTGCTAGACCAGGGGTTCTCAAACTTTTTGGGGCCGGAGTTCTTTTTTGTGATAGCAAATTTATCAGGGACCCCCTCATAAGCATAACACAACTCGAGTGCGATTCAAAATGGCCTACAAGGAGTTTTACAATGACATCTGCAGTGCATGGTTGGACGAACCAAGTCTCGGGCACTGGGAAGGAGCATTTGAAAGACCCGGCTCTTGGCATCAGAGAAAAGTTTGCAGTTTTCAAGCTAATGTCCTGCAATTTTACACATTTTGTCATGGGGCAGACAGATTTTTTGTTGTTGCAGCTTTAAAGCTAATATCCTGCAATTCTACATGTTTTGCCATGAGGCAGAGAGCAAACTTTGCTGTTTTAAAGCTTAAATTATATGGCATTTATGTACAAAAATATATATAATTAGGGGAGAATTATAATTAGGGAATAGTATTGAGTTTAAAAATGGATAATTGGTGGAGTACTGTGAATACCAATATCCCTGTGAGCCTCCCTAGGCCCATGTTGCCCAGGGTTAAGAACATAAATTGTAGATTAATAATATTACATGACACACTAAACTTATTCCACTACCCGTTCCATGATCTCGCCATCACGGTTGACAACTACGTTGTGTCCTCCTCCCAGAGTGCGAAGAGCCTTGGCGTGACCCTGGACAACACCCTGTCGTTCTCCGCTAACATCAAGGCGGTGACCCGATCCTGTAGGTTCATGCTCTACAACATTCGGAGAGTACGACCCTGCCTTACACAGGAAGCGGCACAGGTCCTAATCCAGGCACTTGTCATCTCCCGTCTGGATTACTGCAACTCGCTGTTGGCTGGGCTCCCTGCCTGTGCCATTAAACCCCTACAACTCATCCAGAATGCCGCAGCCCGTCTGGTGTTCAACCTTCCCAAGCTCTCTCACGTCACCCCGCTCCTCCGCACACTCCACTGGCTTCCAGTTGAAGCTCGCATCTGCTACAAGACCATGGTGCTTGCCTACGGAGCTGTGAGGGGAACGGCACCTCCGTACTGTTAGAAATTGCGTAATTCAAATCTGGTATTGGAATAATAGAAAACATAATCAAGAGATATTCATTCCAAGCTAAATTTATTATATGCAAAATGTATGTATGATAAGTATGTTGGTTCGTATACGGGCTCACTGAAATACCACGCAGGGCAGACAGAGAACTAAACCATTGTTTACAGGTTCTTTCTCAAATACTCTGACAGAGAGTTCCCACCTCTTCTGTTGGCCAATCAGAGTAAAGGACTGAGTGTGGTTTAGACTTTACTCAGCCAATCCATTGGCGCACGGGTTAGTCCCTACCCCTTGGCGCTCCACCGTTCCCAGGCATAAGTTGCTATCATAATAACCTGTAGAGTCAGCACCCAAAAGACACCCTTCCAATCTGTACTCTATGTACCTACGTTCAAGGACGGTTTCACAGACAACAAAGAGAGAGTGTTCGTATCTGTAAGAAATACAAGTCTTATCTGTCCTACCCCCTAACGTTCCTTACATGAATCACAGCCTGTTATGTGAAACAATTTATATCAGTATAGTACAAACCTATGCTTATCATTAATGCATTCCTTCTAAGTTATTCATCACATACAGATCCAATTATGAGAAAAATAGAACCCAACAGTACCTCCAGGCTCTGATCAGTCCCTACACCCAAACGAGGGCATTGCGTTCATCCACCTCTGGCCTGCTGGCCCCCCTACCTCTGCGGAAGCACAGTTCCCGCTCAGCCCAGTCAAAACTGTTCGCTGCTCTGGCACCCCAATGGTGGAACAAGCTCCCTCACGACCTTCCGGAGACACTTGAAACCCCACCTCTTTAAGGAATACCTGGGATAGGATAAAGTAATCCTTCTACCCCCCCCTTACCCCACCCACCTAAAAAAATGCACCAATTTGTAAGTCGCTCTGGATAAGAGCGTCTGCTAAATGACGTAAATGTAACATTTAAACAAATCAAACGTTTATTAAGCATATTTAGACTACAACCCCCAAAAAGGACTACAACCAATCCCTTTCTACTTCCTGTGTGAAAGGTCGCAAAGAAGATGGCGCCGTCTAAAACGAAACATGCCAACCAGGCTTGTGTTATTCCAGGAGGATTTACGGGTAACCATTGCTAAAATAACACACATTCAAAGGGAGAATGTGATAAAAACAATAACTTTGTGTGATATAAAATAATAATTTGGGGTTTGTTAATTCGAACATGATCTCATTCTGTTTCAATTGCAACCACTAACTTGCTTCTAGATAAATTATGGAGTTAGATAACTAACGTTATGTCGAACACTTAAATTAAGCTTGCTTCAAGACCAAGCTTGAGGTTGTTGATGCCTTATGGTGTTTAACGATTAAAATAGGTCAACTTGATGTCTGTATTTTATTTGGACTGCATTCCCTAAGACTATGCCATGTAGCTAAAGCAAAGATTGTCTACTATTTTTTTACTCAGGCTAAAGCCATTAGTGCCCTCTGGGTCTCCCTGGAGTTGTAGACAATGTATTAGGACCTGCCTAGAGAGATGTTTGTCTGTTTTGACTGTGTATTTTGACTGAACCACTCTTTCTTCATCTCAGTGCTTTCTCTACAGTTCAGTACTGACAGTGTTGCCCAGCACAAAATGTGTGTAAAAGAGCACCGGGTGCGAGCAGAGAAAATCACACAAAGACCCCTCGACAGAACACTGTTTGTCCTTAACATTCCCCCATATTGCTCTGAGGTACGTTTATGTTGTAAAGACTGTCAATTACCAGCCAGTGTGCATGTGATTATTGTACTATTAGCAAGTCTCTACAGAAAATGCAATATTTATGCTACAGTTATCTGTGGCCATATACAGTATAAAAGTACTAATCTCTTTCTGCTGTCTTTCAGGGTATCATAAAGGAGCTCTTCTCTCAGTTTGGTCCTGTTCAGTCAGTGGAGCTGAGGGAGAAGCCAGGGTCCTTTGAGCACTCAGGACCCAAGCTGGCCAAGTATTTCACACCAGCACAAAAACAGGTTTGCCCTGAATCTGGACAACGAAGCTCTATGTTTAGATCAGATTGATTATTGAAGTGGCTATGGACACTTTTTCAGTATTGAGCGTTTTCTATTTCCATTCCCTACAGGGGTTCAGAGTGGGTTACATCGTGTTTCAGAAGGCTATCAGTATTACAGCAGTGAAGTCCCATCCCCATGATGTCCCATTAGTTGTTTCCACAGAGCAGCGACCTGTGTGGACAGGTCTACAGAGTGAGTGAGCTTTAAAGTGCTGTTCTAGATGCATGGTCTTTCTTTTCTAAATATAGGCAGAATTTATGAAATTGGAAAGACATTTCACGCAGATTTAATAGTGTATTTAATATGCCTTTCAATTCTGTCTGTCTCGCTTTGTTTCTTTGTCTTTAGAATGGATTAATCAGTACAAGCAGTCATTTGCTCAGCCAGACAAACTACAGGAGGCAGTTGACACCTTCATGCAGGATTACGATAAGAGAAAAGAAGAGGTCAGATTCTCCCCCTGTATCTCAATCTCAACTCCAAATGTTTCTTCAAATATATTTGGGTATTTCTGTTGTGTTAAGACTTTTTTTCCTTACCCAGGAGGCCGAGCGACAGAAGGAGGAGGCTGAGGAGCAGCTGGAGGATGAGGAGGGCTGGGTAAAAGTTACCAGGGGTAAAAGCGGGACCAAGGCCCGCCCCCACAGTGAGGTATCCAATCAGAAAGCTCTGCAGAAGGAGAGCAGAAAGAGGAAGCGGAAGGAGCTCATGAACTTCTACACCTGGCAGCACAGAAACACACAGAAAGAATGTAAGTTATGGTTCGTCATTTGATCAACAGTAGAAGCACAATGTGTGGTGAAATCATTTTATTCTTTAGTGCAAAACGTTAACTTTTTTGTTCAGTCATTCTGGCTTCACTGCTAACTTTGTCCATCATATTACTCAGTCACTCTGCATTTTGAAAAGGGTTATCTTCTCTCTTTCAGACATCGCTGAACTGAGGAAAAAGTTTGAGGAGGACAAACAGCGAATTGCTTTGCTAAGAGCACAGAGGAAGTTCCGACCTTACTGAATCAACCGTTTATTCTGAGATTCTCCCCACCTTCCTGTTTTGTAAACCACCCAACCATTGATGTCAATAAATATCAATTTATTTTATTTATATAGTTATTTCTTGTTTGTCACTGATACAGTAATTTATGGAATCTTAAGTTTGATTGGTATTCGATTCAAAGTGTAAAGTGCATAGCGATACAGGTTGTAGTTGTGAATCAATACCTTAGGATCACTTCAGGTTTTCCAAGCAGACGCCCTTGTATTCTGCTTTTTCTGGGGCAGTAGGATAGGAGGCTTTAATATCTGATATTTATTTTTCAGGTGTAGCGCTATGTACTCAGTTTACATACCTTTACCAAAGTGTCAAAGGCAAACTGGCTGCATAAAACATGTGAAGTACATTTGTGATGCATTGGAATGCACATGGCCAGTGAAGGTATTTAATGGCAGTTGAAATAAATACCATTTGTAATTAAGTGTGCATAGAAGTGCTTTATTGGGCTTGTTCAACCTGTAGGCCAGTCTCCTTGTTTCTGGTTTCCATTTCCACTTCATTTTCTTCCACTTGACAACTCATCATTGACCACGAAGAGAACAGGAGGAAGAACAGGATGGAGGTACAGACAACTGAAATGCTGAGGGCCAGCAAGAGAAAATGTTAGTGTCATTAGTTTCATTCCACTCATACAGTAGCTGTGGGGTAAGTTGAGCCACCCTTGTTTCTAAGAAACCATACCCAAAATGTATAATTTGACCAAATATTTAGGAAGAGGTAATTTCATGGAGTCTGAAGGAAGAAACCACATAGAAAAAGAGGTAAGCAAGTTAGGTCCAAAAAACAGTCAAATTAGTGTTAGAGGTTTCATGACGATTGTATCTAAACCAAAGTAGAGTCTATAAGCTTCAATATGTGGTCCTAAACCTAGCATGGAAGTGCATCCTTGTAGCTGTGTGGGTTAATATAGTACAAATATTTACCTTGGTAAGTTGAGCCAATGGCAAGTGAGCAAATTTAAGAGTTTTTTCCCCAGGCATAATGCAAGGCATTATTGCTGGTATATGTTAAAAGTACAATGTTTGTTAGGTGTTAAGCCTGTGTTGAAATATGCTTACATTGATTAAAAGACAAAAAAGCGATTGTGATTGTGTTTAATTGTGTTTGGGAAATAAAGAGACATGCTTTTAAAAAGAGTGGTAATATTTCATTCAGTACAGAAATGTGTAGGCGGGTCAAGCTGTTTTCAAAACTGTAATGCTTAAATGAATTCTGATTATTTCCAGGGATACACAACATCCTGAAATATGTAGATATCTTTGTTAGAAAGAATACTACATTTCCCTTGAAAGAGTGATGTTGAATGTAAAAAATGGCTCAACTTACCCCACTCTCCCCTATTTGGAATGTGCTTACCTATATTCAGATGATCACTAGGATTCCCTTCCTGTTCCTGTCCAGAACTGTTCTGACCCAACAGCACAGGACCAAATGAGACTAACTGGGAGACTCGATCTGACCCAGACTCCCTCCTCGCCCTCTCACCATCAGGTGCTGGATGGAGGAGGATGAGACAGCATGACTATTGGATGAAATGACCCAATTCACAGTGTTAAGGTGAATGTAAAACATAGGGACCTGAAACACTCACAGGTGATGGAGCAGCGTTGTTTACACTCTGCCTCCTCTGTGCAGATTTCTACCCAGCAGTAGAAGTACACCTGAGAGACAAGATTCAGTAGATCAGTGTTTCCCAACCCTGGTCCTCCAGTACCCCCAACAGTACACATTTCCGTTGTAGCCCTGGACAAACACCTCATTCAACTCATTGAGGGCTTGATGATTAGTTGAAAAGTTGAATCAGGTGTGCTTGTCCAGGGTTACAATAAAAATGTGTACTGTTGGGGGTACTCGAGGACCAGGGTTGGGAAACACTGCAGTAGATGGAGCACCAAGAGATCTTTGTTTTGAGAATTTATACTGAACAAAAAACGCAACAATTTCAATGATTCTACTGAGTTACAGTTCATATAAGGAAATCAGTCAATTGAAATAAATAAATTAGGCCCTAATCTATGGATTTCATATGACTGGGCAGGGGCGCAGCCATAGGCCCACCCACTGGGGAGCCAGGCCCAGCCAATCAGAATGAGTTTTTCCCCACAAAAGAGCTTTATTACAGACATAAATACTCCTCAGTTTCATCAGCTGTCCGGGTGGCTGGTCTCAGACAATCCCGCAGGTGAAGAAGCCAGATGTGGCGATCCTGGGCTAGCGTGGTTACACGTGGTCTGCGTTTGTGAGACTGGTTGGACGTACTGCCAAATTCTCTAAAACGACGTTGGAGGCGGCTTATGGTGGAGAAATTACAAGGTACACGTGTGTAATGATTATGCGGTTTAATCAGTTTCTTGATAATGCCACACCTTTCAGGTGGATGGATTATCTTGGCAAAGGACAAATGCTCACTAACAGGGATGTAAACTAATTTGTGCACAAAATTTGGGAGAAATAAGCCATTTGTGCATATGGAAAATTTCTGCGATCTTTTATTTCAGCTGATGAAACGTGGGACCAACACTTTACATGTTGTGTTTATATTTTTGTTCAGTATATATTAGCAAAATCTTCCCATTCTTCAGATAAATAGGATAGACCTTACCTCCTCCACACTGGGATTGCCAGTCTCAGGGTCCAAGAAGGAAAAGGTCTTGACATTAAACCTCCTGACCTGGGAGTGAGAGGTTGTCTTCCCCTGACTGTCCACTGGGACGGAGCTCCTCATGTTGTCCAGAGGGTTAGGACAGCTGTCAGGGAGAAGGAAGGGAGTTAGACTACTAAACCAATGCATATTCACAGTGATTAATCTTGAGTCAGTATAGGAAAACATTTGGCTCCCTCCCTCTCACCCATCATAGAGCAGTGTCCATACGGAGTGTCTGGAGGCAGGGTAGGCAAAGCAGTCACGCACACGCAGGGAGAGACTGGGGTCAGGGGAGGGTGGAGCGATTGACACCTCCACATACACAGGCTTACGCAGAAAGAGGGTCAGGGGCAGCTGTTCCCCGGGGAAGAAAGAGGTGAACGACTCATCTGGAAAAAGGATAAGGGCCAGGATGATGGAGGTCTACCAGTGTAACATTGTGTGAAGTGACAACTCTTGATGCCATATACTTGCAGGGTTTGGATTTGGCATCCCTTGCTTGGTCTGTGGAAAACATATTGTTTTACTATAGTACCTGTGGCTATTCTCATCTGCACTCGGACAGTCCCCAGTGCAGTCACAGGTGGAGGGTTAGTTGGGTTTAAGGACCGCAGATCAGTGTGGAGGAGAGCTGTCCCATCATATTGACACCAGACCTGCAGACTACAAACCAAGTCTCATTCAAAACATTTACTCCATAATAGTTTCAAGCAATTAGGCTCTGGCTAAAGCTACGATATGGTAATGTAGTCCAAATTGTAGTGCACTGTCCACAGGCAGGAAGAGAAATAAGCAGCTACCTGAAGGGAGAATGTTTGCCTGCAATCTTTGGATGCAGTTCCTCTACCTCCACCTCATAGATTACAACATCCCCATTCATCTGTAAATACAAGAGGGGGAACGAGAGGGGAAGGAGGTATTTTAGCATACCTAAGAGTATTCAACACTACAAGAAAAAACAGGATTATACCAGAGGCATTCAGGACAGAAGTATACTGCTGTAGATTAGGGCAGAAGGTAATAGACCTACTGACTCACCCTCATCTTTGTGCCACACTCCATCACCCCGATTTTAAAGACGGCTATATCTGCAGAGGTAACTACAGGAGAGCACTGCGGCTGATCCTTGACGACAAGGTTGCTGGGGTTGAGTGGGGGGTCAGTGTCCGTCGCCTTCACAGAGAACACAAAATGGCCATCCAGAGAACAGGCTGAGAGCAAGAGGAGGAGACATTCATGATGTAACAAACAAAGGAGTTATTCTTGAAATGTAATCTCTGATATCACTATGCGCCAATCTCACCAAGACAGTCACTATCCCTCTGCTGATACTTTCTTTCAGAAGCATGTTCTACATTGTACAAAATACACACACAATGAATTATATTACTGTTCATTCTGTAATAGCATGTTGAGTCATGATCATCATAGCAGCATCCCAGTTTCAGACAGCCATCACTGGAGACATCCTGGGGCCCACAGTCCACACGCAAAGCTCTAAGGATGCTGCATTTTCCTGATCGTGCTGAAGGAAAGTAAGTTGGCAGAATGGCTTTTACAGAGGTGGTACTAACTGGCACTGTAATCACTATTTTTGTGATAAATCATCTAAAATTCCCTCCCTATGAAATGATATGAACTCACAGGTGCGACTGATGATGGGTTTCTGGGCCATCTTCTTGAGCAGGGGGCAGCTAATATTGACCCTGTACCATTGATCCCCTGCAACCAGCTGGACTCCCAAAGATACAAGGACTCTGTCACCCTAAAGATAAAACAAAGTGTTTTGATATGGCAATCAGTAGGTTTACACACAGACCAAGACCTCGCAATGCAATGAACATCAAAAATAGAGATTACCATACCTCAACCTGTGTGTAGCAACTGTCATATCGACTCTGGAAAGAAAGGGTACCATTCTTCTCTCCCCTTCTCACTCCACAATGTTCTTTGGCTTTTGGCACAGGCACACTAACTCCAGACCTGTCTGGGAAAAGTGAGATCAACCAGCATACCAGACATTCTAATTAAACAAACTAAATCTACAGATATAGAGGGCTAAAATATAATGGCTATTTACCTTTTACACGCATGTTGTGAAGAACCGCTTGACCGAAAACTGCGCGTATTCGTCGGATGGTGCAGGTGACTCGAGGCAGGGCATCTTGTGCTCTAGTTTGAGCGGTTTCATGCCGCACGAGAGTTGAAAGGCATCGGTAATGTGGCGCAAAGAATGCAAACATTACACAAATCATAAGTAGCATTGTTAGGCTACAGGTTGTGCTGTGTTTTAATTAGTTAAATGATTCTCGATTGAACAATATAATTACGTGACAAAAGTAATATTTTGCGCGGTATTTGAGTGGTTTCTTTGTGTAGTGAAGAAACATGTCTTTCAAGACCAGTAATTGGAGTAATCAGAGGACCTTGAGGCAGGACATTGCGCGCGAGGCGTTATTAGCCTACCGCTGATTAAGTCAATTATCACAGTCAGACTGAATGTAGGCCTGCAGTACGTGATAAATTCGTGACTGAATGAACGATAGCATTTTGTTTTTTGAATTAATTTTATTTATTATTAAGGGATCCTTCCAACTTTTATCCCATTGTTTTCTTTAATAGCCTACTGAGGGGAAAAGTTTTGCTATATTGTGTACTTTTATTATAGTTCTATATTGAGTCCAAAGGAAAAGGGGAAAACACCCTTGATTGATAAGGTCAAAGTAAAGTGAAGGAAATGTATGGCACATTTGCACTGTGCATACAATACTAGGCAATTAATTTCCCCCACAGGGTCAGTAAATGCAATTATTACATAATAACCTCAATCCCCTTCTCTTCTCTCACGGTCACCATGCTCATTGCTCAGTCCCTATGGCAATGTTTGTACCGATTGCTTGTACCCACCCATTCTATGCTATGAGGCTTTTTAACATGAGCACTTCGTTTTTTATATTCATTGATGATGTGCTGCTTTTCGTGTCTGTGTATCCTTTGTTGTGTTTTATTGTGCATGTATTGTTGTTGTTATGTATTGGCTGGTTCAATCAAACGTGCCCTTTGGGGGATTAATAAAGAACTATCTTATCTTATTACATAACCTGGCCCATCTTCTTGCTACATGTTGGAAGCCAAAAAATTAAATAGAACATTGTATCTTTATGCTGGAAACACTGTGTGCAGTAGGCCTACTGTCACTGTCGCCACGCACGGCATTGTCCCCCATGTAATGCAGACACAGAACAGGATGCAAATAGGTATATAGGAAAACATTTGGAAGCATAATTTTTGCATGTAGCAATTTGAGGAAGATGACTTGTAAATTCATGTGATCTACTTAATTGCAGCTAACTTAAATGTTGTCCCACTGAGACAGGCCTCATGTCAGTTAAAAGTGAAATGCACATGATATACACATAGTTAAACTAAGTGATGATTTAAAAAAAAATGCATTTTACATTTAGCTTATTTTCCTGTATTCCATCCTTTTTTTGGACCATACCTAAGTCATGACTCATGAGTCATAAACTGATTACACAATTGGCCTAATAACTTTTCCTTTACACGTGTTGGTTGTACAAGCAGAATTATATAACCCAATTTGGAATATATAGGCACCCATTAGATGTTCTAGTGTTTGACTACGACTGAGAGGCAAACTCAAAGCACATTCTCTAAAAACATAAAATAATGGACGTGTAAGCAAAAATCAATCATACATGAAAAGCATTTACTCTCCTTAGGCCTACTCAGCTCTCTTCACAACCACAATGCTGTATTATTTCATCCAAACCAATCTCAAATATCCCACCTCACCTCAACACACGACAATTATATGACAATCTCAATTCAAAGGCTTGTTGACAATATGGGAAACAATGTTGCCTAACAGAACATTGCAGTCACAGCACATGAAACAGCTGATCATGTGACGTAACACTTTGACGTTTGGGGCATTCCTCTCATTTCCAGTGTGTAGCTGTACCTGACGAAGACGAGTACACTAGACTATCTGAACATGGCTTTAAATCGAAATCATTCTCAAAACGGAGGACTTTTGATCAACAACGGCGAGAGGTTAGTGAATCATTAATCGCCACGAAGCTCACTTTCGGTAGCTTAGTTAGCTAACTCGCAAGTCAACGTTAGCTGTTATGCTAGTGGCTAGCTTGCCAGCCAGTTCCGTACTTTGTGTTAATTATATCTAGCCAATGTCAGTTAGCAACTTTTTTCAATCAGCAAGCGCTATTTTATAGTGCTAACGTCAGTAGCTAGCTATCAGTCAGCAACGTCGTTGTTGGCCTTGCTGGCAGGAAAAGCTAGCTAAGTTCGAAGTCAGTCATCATTACTCCTTTGAAACGTATTAAAGCTAACGTTAGCTAGATACATTTGCTTACTTTAGTTAAACTAACGTTAGATGTAAAAATAATATACTCTGGTTATAAGTGTTAGCTAGCTAGCTAAATAAGTTTGTTTTCCAGGGAGGTAGACTGACAGCAAAGTCAACAAAGAGAGCGAGCCGCCCCTACTAACGCACCACCTGAGTCTAAAGTAAACGTTTTGACAGAGGTTTAGGAAATTGATAAAGTAACAGGAACTTAGGAAATATACGAAGAAAGACAACTTTTCATAATAGTTAGAATTGACACATTCTGGAAGTGTCAGATTTAACCAACCAGCCAGTATGTGAAATGCCAATAGTAGGCCTATGTGAAATTATGTAGACCATACAGAATCCCACTATGTCCCGGTCTCGGTTCTGCTAGGATTCTACTACAGTATTTGTCCTATGGAGGACCTATCATACATACTATACCTATTTGTCTGTGAATTCACTAGACATGCCTAAACTGAACATGTATCCACCACTAGTGTGTTAAGGGAATGCAAGAATGTGGAGCTGTCCTTCAGCGATGTCACCAGCAAGACAGACCTGCTGAGGGGGACCAAGAAGGGGACTGTTTACCTCACTCCATACAGGGTATGTTTATTATCTGACCATGCTGGTCCTGTGTGCCTAATAGGATGTTGGAAGACAATCATTCTTCTTCGATGAGGTTTAACGGCGGTTGGCATCCAATAAATGTTGCATTACCACCACCTACTAAACTGGAGTCCCTTATACTTTGCTTAAAAAAATTAATAAATAAAAGGATTTCAACAAACACCCTACCATCTAACCCTGCACTCACTAAAAACCCACCACCCTACTCCACTATTTAAATCAATTTAGTCCTACCTCAAGCCAACAGCCTGAAAAGATGGGAAACCAGCACTTAACACACCCTGTAACTCTTCTGACGTCAAGTCTCGTACAACCAAATACCTCTCTGCAGCTGCCACCACAACCTCAATTTTCTGTGACTTACATTCCATCCCTGCAGTACAGTTGATAACCATTGCTAAAAATCCAATCTTACTGAAACATATATAACGTGTTGGCCTATCCCTCTGTACTGGTACAGTTCTACTACTCACACCACTCCTCTCAGGATCCCGCCCCCTTGACCCATCTTCCTCTACTTTCTTAACTGCCTCAGCATACGACAACTTCTGCACTACTCTAACCCTGGAAACATCAACCTGCCTCTTTCGCGCTGGACATTTCTGATCCCCAGCCCCATGGGTAGCCCTAGAATTAACACATACCACTACTTTCCCCAATTTTACACATTCATTTGTCTCACTCCTACACACTGCTGCCACATGCCCATAAGTTTGACACCTGTAACAGCGTAATGTATTCGGCACAAAAGCTTGTACGGGCTAACTTGTATATCCTAACATCACTTTGTTGGGCAAAGACTCAACATCAAAACTCAAAAGGGGGCCTACCGAGTGGCGCAGCGGTCTAAGGCACTGCATCGCAGTGCTAGAGGCGTCACTAGACCCGGGTTCGTTCCCGGGCTGTGTCGCAGCCAGCCGCAACCGGGAGACAAATGAGGCGGCGCACAATTGGCCTAGCGTCGTCCGGGTTAGGGGAAGGTTTGGCTAGCCGGGATGCATTGTCCCATCGCGCTCTAGCGAACCCATGTGGCGGGCCGGGCGCCTGCAAACTGACTTCAGTCGCCAGCTGGACGGTGTTTCCTCCGACACATTGGTACGGCTGGCTTCCGGGTTAAGCGAGCAGTGTGTCAGGAAGCAGTGCGGCTTGGCAGGGTCGTGTTTCGGAGGACGCATGGCTCTCGACCTTCACCTCTCCCATGTCCGTAGGGGAGTTGCAGTGATGGGACAAGACTGTAACTACCAATTGGATATCACGAAAAAGGACAGACATCGACTCTTCTGTTTCACAACTCCGGCTACCCTGTCTGCGTCGCATCAAACGACGAGCATCACAAACTGGAAGACATTCCATTGTTCTGCGTCCCATCTCATTGCCCTCTTTCTCTCTGTTTGTCCTCATTTCAGTTGGTGTTTGTGTCCAGTAATGCCAAGGACAGCCTGGGGTCTGTGATGTTCCCGTACTACCTGATGAAGGGCTGCAGCATCGAGCAACCAGTCTTCGCCGCCAATTACATCAGGGGCACAGTTTCTGCTGAGGCTGGGGGTAGGCAGCAATTTGTTGTCCTCCTGTAGCATTCAACACCATAATGAGGAAAGAACTATAGAGCATGCAAAGTGTGTATGGCCTCCAGCCCCAGGTATGGCCTGATGTATCCTAGGAATACATGCAGAAGTGAATCAGTGACGCAAGGGTGATTTGCCAAGGCCAGATATTTTCAGAGGCTGACATCAGTCTGTAAACCACAATCTCATTTTACTTTACAATGTCTGTCTGTGTCAAAGTTTTTAGCAGCATTAGTAGAAATTGAAATGTGACATCTCCAAGGCGCTGATTATAATTCAATATCAGACGTGCAATTTAATGCAAAGACAAGTACACAGTGCTCATCAATGTATTAACAGTCCTTTCTTTGGTTTCAGGAGGCTGGGAAGGACAGGCTAGCTTCAAGATGTCTTTTTCCAATGGGGGAGCCATCGAGTTAGGTCAGCACCTCTTCAAACTGGCAACAAATGGTAAGTCATTTTATGACTGTCATGTTTGTCAGTACAGTGCCTATTTGTCATTCAACATATCTGCTTTACTCAGTTTATATCGTACAATTAAATAATTCATTAAACATGTACATCATGAAAGCACTTCCTTGTAATGCAGTCAAAGTTTGTTATATTTGTTAGGCTACATATTTGTTATACATGTTACTCTTTTTGTCAAGTCCAGTCTGTATTTAGGTTTAACCCTCAACTTTGTTTTAGCATCTCGTGCCCCTCCTGCTCAAAACGGAGGTGCCTCCTATGGCTACCCCTCACCTGGAGTGATGAATGGCTACGGCCCGCCACCTGTTCCTCAGAACTACCCGTATGCACCCCCACCCCAGCAGAATGGTTTCTACCAGGCTCCCCCAGGCGACATGGGCTATCCCTACCCTATGGCAGCCGCAGGTCTGTTATTAAATAACTTTATCATCACTATAAAACTGTATGTTATGCAGGCTTGGGTCATAATAATTGAGAATCAAAGCTATGATGCTAGCAGATTGACATTTACATCAGAGATTGCATAGCACTTAAATACGGAAATATTTTGGATAATGCCTCCATTCTTATGAGTGTATGAATTTGATTGATTGGTGTCAATATTTATAACTACTTGAAGTAAAGATGTGTCCCCAAGGCTGTTATGAGTATTTTGGGTATTCTCTCTCGTGTTGCAGGAATGTACCCATCTGCCCCTGCCTACATGGCCCCACCTCCCCCGTATCCTGGGCCCCCCCAAAACTGGGCTGCTCCCCCTGCAGGTCTGTCTCTCTGTCTCTTTCTGTATGTCTGCATCGCTGCATCTGTCTGATCCCATCAGTCTGCTTCAATATGAAGCACATGACGCATGGCACTGAGAAAGGAGTGCTGATGTCGTAACCGGTACACATCATATTAAAAAGGAGAAACAAACAAAATACCTCTCACCCCTAGTCTCCCTTACCCCATGAAACAACCCAGTTGGCCTAAACTCAGTACGCCTCATTTAGATGTCAATTGTGTGTCTATTTGTGGGTTTTGGAGAATTGAAAGAGAGTTGGAAGTGTGCCTCTGTGAATCATTCTGTCCGGAAGATGTCTTGTCACGAGTGTCCTGCTGCAATATACTGGGCTGAGTGTGCTCCATTGTCTCTCCTACTCCACAGTTACAGTAGCATGTGCTTCTGTATCAGTTACTGTACATGTGCATTATTCGCCCCTCATTTCTCTCTCCCTGATCCTCAGGTAATGCCAAGGCAGCAGAGGCAGCAGGCAGCGCCTATTACAACCCCAACAACCCCCACAATGTCTACATGCCCATGGTAAGGGACCTGTTATTCTCTCCATGTCCATTCAGTGCATGCACTTTATGCTGTGTTGATGTTTTCAGTTCAGTATTTTAAAGATATTCTATCACTGTTTATTCTCACATAGGAACAGCCTCCTCCCTATGCGCCTTCTGCCCCTCCTGCTCCTTACCCAGGCTATCCAGAGAAGAAGAACAACTAAAGCTCAATAACCATCATGTTGAGTACCTCCCTTCCCCTAATAAACACAACAGCAAATGATTAAGGGGATGATAATTATTAGACTGTAAAGGAAAGTATAAAGTACTATATTGACAAAAAGGCAAGATTATCTTTCTGGCAATTCACACAAGTAATTTTGGGGCACAACAATGTTGGTACATTTTCTTATAGACATTTTCAAATGATGAATGTTTCCTTTTACTCATGAGTAAAGCTTTATTTAACCCCCCTCCCACTTAGTTTATTTTATATGGTAACTTGCCAACTAAATGGTTATTCACTTAACAGATAAGTATTCAATCTTTCCAGTTATCATGGTGGGCTCTCTCTCCTTCAGTCTGTTAGAATGTGGAACTGTCTGGTTCTTGGGAAAGGGTATCTAACTGCCCTGTTGAGTTGAACTACATGTGATGGGCAGTATGGGGAATGTATAGGCATGAAATATTTACAGAATTTTTTTAATCCAGAGGTTTGTTACCTAAATACATTTTATAAAATTTCGATTAAAATTATGACGCGTATTAACAAAACGACAATTTCTATTCCTACTAGTATTGTAAAGTATTTTTACATTCACGTTCAGAGTAAGTGTTTCCATTGTGTTTGTGCGTGGTTTAAGTTTGTTCCAGAGAGCCTTGAATGAAGGCTGAAGGTCCCAGTGCTCAATGCACACCATACCTTTCTAGATTATTTCTGGCTTTTTATTGAAGGAAGTGCATGTTGTTTGAATATGGGAATTGGATGGAGTACTGACATGTACCGCTACATATGTGAGATTATTGGTAATGTGCGATGTTCCTAGATCTCGCAAATAACTTGTATTGAACCTAGAGATGATGTTGTAACTGGTCACATGAATAACCCATGCCCCAGTCAAACCCTGTATATTGTATTGATGAATGCAAAGCCCGGCTTAAACCAAAACCCTACTCTCTGTGTAATTATACAAGTGTGGGGTTACTAGGCCATGTATTTATTTAGCCGCTAGCCCGCTACACAGTGCTTTCTTGCAGTTGTGACGAATTAACCTGTGAAAACCACTAATTTATTCCTGATTAAACTGGGTTGTAGTGACTAACAGACTATATAATTGTTATTTTCTCAGAGTGCATAGAGAGGACATTTTGTACTAGTTTTAGGTTAGAGGTTTGGTTGGTTATAATTATTATCTGCTTAAATTCATCAAATGTCTGTGAAATATCTTGTTTGTAAACCCCATTCCTTATTTGGAGTTCTTCATATTGATTCAAAATCTAATAATGAATAATAAATAGATGTTTATGTAAAAACCTATCCAAAACAGTGGTGTACCAGTATTTTAAGCATTATCTTTTGTTTTTATAGAAATAAAAAATAAAAATAAACGTCAGTATTTCACAAAAAATCTTATTAGTAATATCTTGAATAACATATTTATTATGATATGAAACACTATCAAACCATGACGATATCGTCAATCCATATTTTCACAGAAAATCACACACTATACAGAGGTATTTTAAAATAGTTTCAAGAATCATAATAAATAACATTACAATTCCAAGACTCCAAATACAAGCACACCAAAACATTCACTACACACAACTGCTGCTATCTTGAAAATGTTAATGTGATCATCACAGGATTAGACATCTTGAAAGATAACATTTAAGGAATGACTAATACATTTCTCCTTCATATCCTCCCCACCAACTAATTCATACTAAGGAAAATATTTGACTATCACTACTCTATGGCTCAATTCCTAGTTTATTTCCAATTCCCTCCCTTGGGAAAAGGGTGCTTTTTAAAACTTAATGACTTATTGAATACTTAACTGTAATTTTGTTTTTATGGCGTGTGAAGTGAAGCATAATTTAATTAGACTGCTGAATAGTGATATGTGTACAGCCTGATTTAATGTGCTTTTCTTCCAAGCACTATGAAGCATATTTTAAGGGGAGTGTCAACCCATGGGTGGACAAAATTCGAAGTTGAGTTAATGATGTACCATCTGTACCACCTATAACACACAGCAGTACTTTGTGGTTAGTGGCTCCTACTACTAGGCCACTTAATATCCAGTTACTGGTAATGGTACTGTACTATTGCACTACTTTGGGCCAGTAACTATATAGCCCGCTGCCCATCCCTCCCCCTTATGACCTTTCAATAGTCTAATAGTCTTCTTTGCATCACCTCTCCTTCATTTGCACTGATTTGAAAACAAATCCCATTATTTTCACACATCCTATTGTTTTGGGATGAAGATCAAGATGTGGAGTAATCAGTGAAGACTAAGGAGAGGAGAGGATGAGAGGAAGCGACTATAGACTATTATTAAGAGTCGGTCTTAATAATGCTGCCCTTATGGCTCCTCCTGTAGGAACCACACCTCGTTGCGTCGGCCGTAGGGTTTCATTGGCGGGTTGTAGGTGCAGCAGAAGTACTGTTTCCGCTGAAAGGGGGCAGTCTCACCCAGAGTTTTGGTTAGGCGAGAGGCCTCTGCCCGATACTCAGTCTCCCCTGCAAAGCCTCCAAACTGCCTGTGAAAAGAAAGGTGAGGTGGGTTGGAAAGGAGAGAGAAAGAGGATATGTAATCAAATAAACTATTAATATTAAAGTACATTTTTTATCGTAAAGAATTAAAGAACAAAGTGAGTTTTTTTTATGCCCATGAATTCTAAAATGTGCATAAGAAATGATGGCATGTGCTTGTCAGGGAAGGTGAAGACTGCATGGAGACACCCACAGTGAGTAGACAGTCATGCCGGGTCGATCCTCGATCCTGATGGCACTGTCGGTGGGCACAGGGGGACTGACTTGGTAGTTGGTGGGAATCCTGAGGCTAACCACCAAACGGCGTGAGATCACACCATCGTCCCTGGGATACACTGTGATGATAACCGGTGCTGTCGTCCCCATTGCCTCCCCTTGGAAAGAAAAGATACAGAGGACAGATAGATGGGATGGCAAACAACTTACTGCAACAGTGTTATTATGTGTACCGGAGCGCCAAGTCTAGGTCCAAAAGGCTTCTTAACAGCTTCTACCCCCAAGCCATAAGACTCCTGAACAGCTAATCATGTCTACCCGGACTATTTGCATTCAATCCGTAGCACTGAAGAGCTGTGCTACAGCGCGATATAAATTTAAAGGCAATGTTTCTGCATTCGTGGAGACTGCAGTCATAGTAAACGCTGCATATGTCGGCTCAATTGGAAATTACCTTCAAATTTAAATTGCTCTATAGTACTGAACATAAGCAATACAGATTGAGCCGAGCCCCTAGACCTTTCTGAGTTTAGGGCCACTGACTGACAGGACAGGCCCTGCTCTCTGATTGGCTCACCTTGGTCGTTGCTACCCCCAATGTACACGAGCAGCTTCCTCACTAGCTCCCCCGTCACCTGGTCAAAGGTCCGCCCCTCTGAGCTCACTGAGGCATACTTTGCACCATCGTACCTCCGCACTTCGTAGCTGACCCCCTCCTGGGGAAGAGAGCGGGAGGCCAAATGTGATTCACCAATGAAACACATGTTGACAAACTGTTCAGAGGGAAGGAAGCCACACACTACTGGGGGGTTAGAGGGAGGTGGGGCTGTGATTGGCGATATGCAATGGGCAGAATCTGTGCTCACTGATGCCGGTGAAATACTTGGAGTGGAAACGAACAGAGGACAGCCAAATGCCCCCAGAAAAGGATCTAGATCAAACATATTACGCTGATTTGATTCCAGTTCTTTCCTGCCCTGCTCTCAGGGCCCTATAGGGTTTAATGAAGTCTAAAGAGAATAATGGGACAGAGATGCCTGTTCTTACATAAGGCCAGACCATAGGGGCACACACTCACTGACTTGCTGCCTGTTCTTATACATGCTATGATGTACTTGACCTAAGAGGTAATGCTGAGAAACATCAACCATTAAATAACAGAGGAATGTTACGTTTTCACACACTCCATAACCAGTCTTGAGTAAATGTGTTCCACTGAAAGGGACCTCAATGGTCACATTTTTTAAAGCAAATAATTTTGTAATTAGACCCATTCCACTAAGTTATCCCTTGTGTTGTAAATCACTCACACTGAATAAGAATGCCTGCTACATGACTACATATAATGCAATGGAAATACTAGATTATGCACTGAAAACTCTATTTAAAACTAGGGCTGTAAATACATAGAAGGCAACAATTAGGGCTGTGATGATACCAGTATAGCAATACTTTTTCCATGGCAAAAATGAAAACAAAGCTGACTAAACTCTTTGGTTCTTTAAAAACCTGCTGTATTTGAAATATTGTGTGCTATAGTTTGGAAAATAAATAAATGTGACTGGATGACAACATAATGATGTTTGTTTCCAACATTAGGGCTGTTTTCATAAAGAAGTTATATCTGCTTCGTGTTTTGTTGCCTTGCCTTGCCTCGTCACTAACAAGTATCACTGAACAGGCATCTCTGGTATCGTCTTGGCCCTAGCAACAATATTGATATGGGATTAATTGTATTGATTGATACAGGGATTGAACTGTATTGCTGATTAACTAAAAGGTTTGTAGCTAAAAGGTTTATTTTACTCCAGCTGGTCTAATTGGGATGTCAAGAACTTGTTCATAGTGCTTCTGACAGTGAGCTCCAAAAGTATTGGGACAGTGACACATTTTGTTTTGTTTTGGCATTGTACTCCAGCACTTTGGATTTGAAATGATACAATGACTATGAGGTTAAAGTGCAGACTGTCAGCTTGAGGGTATTTTCATCCTTATTGGGTGAACCATTTAGATACAGCACTTTTTGTACATAGCCCGCCGATTTTAGGGGACCAAAAGTATTGGGACAAATTCACTTATATGTGTATTAAAGTAGTAAAAAGTTAAGTATTTGGTCCCATATTCATAGCACGCAATGACTACATTAAGCTTGTGACTACAAATTTGTTAGATGCATTTGTTGTTTGTTTTGGTTGTGTTTTAGATTATTTTGTGCCCAATAGAAATGAATGGTAAATAATGTATTGTGTCATTTTGGAGTCACTTTTATTGTAAATAAGCATAGAATATGTTTCTACACTTCTACATTAATGTGGATGCTACCATGATTACGGATCATCCTGAATGAATCGTGAATAATGATGAGCGAGAAAATGTACAAGTGTTTAGAAACATTCTATTCTTATTTACAATAAAAGTATCCTAAAATGGGGGGACTATGTACAAAAAGTGCTGTAATTTCTAAACGGTTCACCCGATATGGATGAAAATACCCTCAAATTAAAGCTGACAGTCTGCACTTTACCCTAATAGTCATTGTATCATTTCAAATCCAAAGTGCTGGAGTTCAGAGCCAAAACTACAACAACATTCACTGTCCCAATACTTTTGGAGCTCACTGTGTATGTCACTGTGACCAACATTAACAATACATGTAGGTGACATGTTCCAACAGCAATACTTGAACACTTTGTTCCTGAGTTCAGTCTAAAGGTGCAATTAGTGTGTGTACTTAGCTGGAATCCTGCAACCTCTGTATATAATTACTCTGTGTCTCAGCTGGGTAGACGTGGGCCATAATTATTGTGGATGTGCTAATATTAGCGATTCATTTCATATTCAACCCACCCTCTTTCTTTCTCTAACTTTTAAACAAATGGTTTTAATTGTTTTGAATGTCACCACACAATGTCATGTGAAGTTTGTAAACCTCTTACAGAGAGAAGTTGACATTTGAATCTTACATGACAACTATGGCCTCTATAACCATTCAGTTGGCTTGGAGTATGAGCATGTCTTGTGTATCAAGAAATGGATAATGTCCTGTCATTATATAATAAGCATATTGTGCTGTCAACTTGTCCATCTAATTAAATGTCTTGTCATTACTAAACAATGCATTGTGCCAAGTAAGATAATTTCAGAGGAATTAAAACATTGCGTAATATCAATACTGTGGAGAACAAAAAACATGAAATTAAAAAGAATAGCGTTTAAAGTTAGAATCCTTAGTTGAAACAATAACACCCGCCTCTGTTTTAGTAAAAAGCTAAGGGATGGGCCTGGAGAAATGTAACCTCTCTCAAAGTCATAGACAGAGAGATGGATGCAAGGACTGACCATCCATGATTTCAAAATTATAGCTTTAACCATGTTTTTAGGCTATACAGTGTTTGTTTACATTTATGTCGTTTACAAACATTGGGGTGATGGGGTACGACAGTTGAGGGTACGACAGTTGAACTAAGCTCATGAGGCATTTACGTTATATTCTTCAAGAATCAATGGGTATATATCATTCATTTATAAGTCAAAAAATTGATATAGCAACTAAGGATTGCAGCTTTAAAGCCACCTCCTTCCATTTGTAAGCCCTGAAATATGAGGGCCCACCAAGGTGTGTGTGTGTGTGTGTGTGTGTGTGTGTGTGTGTGTGCGCGCGCGTCTGAGCATGTGCAGACAGACAGTTCATCTGTATTCAATGTCAGTTTTAAGTAAGAGGGTACGGTGTCAGACTCAACTTCAACTCTGCTTGGGTGTCCGTGTGAGAAGTTAACAGATTTAGCACTGACTGACTTCAAAACTGTCAATAGCCTGTCTATCGCCTATTTAATGGCCACTCATGTGCCTATTTGTCACGCCCTGACTCAGGGGACTCTTATATGTTGAGTCAGGGTGTGTATATTCTTTGTTGTGTATGTTCTATGTTGTTTTTCTAGTAGGTGTATATCTATGTTGGCCGGTGTGGTTCCCAATCAGAGGCAGCTGTCGCTCGTTGTCTCTGATTGGGGTTCATACTTAGGCAGCCTATTGGCACTAGTGGGTTCTTGTTCCGTGTAAGGTATGTTGTGTGTGCGCTACCTTGGACTTCACGTTTTGTTTAGTTTGTTGTTTTGTCGTGGTGTTTATCAGTAAATAAACATGTACGTATATCACGCTGCGCCTTGGTCTGACCCGTCATTCAACGATCGTGACACTATTGATACAAAGTCTCTCTTTTTCATATTCTTCATACGGTGTTTTTGGTCTTCTGGTTGCCTGTTATCAATTGAAGTAGTTCCAGATTCATGATCAGTCTCTTTGTCAGGCCAATGTCTGTAGATGTGTCTGTCAGTGTCACTTGATTCCACACTCTCTGTCAATTGATCTGGCAGTCGTCTTTGCTTTCATCTGTCTGGCTTTGTCTCATCTCAAAGGTATTTGATTAAGAACTCTGTCAGGGTGCACAAGTAAATTATATGGAAGCTCGTACATCACTAGTTTCACCAAACCTTTTCCCAACCAACCAACCTCAAAAATGATCTGTCGCTATCTGGCTGTCTCTCTCAGAGAACACAACCTTGCCTTCAAGGACCTCAGTATTATGTCAAACTCTTAATGAGGTATGGTCAGTGTATCAGTATACACAGTGGTGCCACTACTGAGGTCATGGGGAACACACACAGATCTGCCCCCACCCCCTACTATGAGGTCACAGGTGCCAGGAGGTAAGGTGTAATTAATAATGGTTGGTTTCAAAAGGTCAAACACTTTAAAGGTATTGGTATTACAGAACCCTTAAAATGCATAATACATAGGCCTACTGATATTCAAAATGGATTTTTCTTGAGATCATGGTAGGCTGGGGCCAGTAGGCTAGTTTCACTGCAATCAGTGACTAACAAATTAAACATTTCTTAGAATAAAAAAATATGAGCGAGATACTGAAGAGATCTGTCTGTAATGACCAGACAGTTGTTTTATGCACCAAACAAGACGGAGGTGTACAGTGGCGCGCGAGATCAAGTGATGCAATGCTTGACTGACAGACACACACACTTAATTTATGTCAATGTGTATCCTACCTTGGTCTCGCTGCTGAGCAATTTGTAGTCCGTTTCTTCGGTGTTCCCGAAAATTGTATTCTTTATCATTCCAAACATCGCGCACTGGCCAGATCACCACTCTGCTGCGCCTGTTGTCGCTTTATCCTATCTTATGTTGCCGCCGTGTTTCTGTAGCTTTTGCTTCCTTTGTGAAATAACGTTCTTATTTCATAATCTAGGCTACCTTCTTATTTTTCGCCTCCTTTTAAAATCACATAAATAAGGAGATTCTATTCAAATATGTTGTACACTCCTTTCCCTGATCCATGGACTTATTGGACAAATCAAATCCTATATCTATTCAAAAATCCATTATTTTCCGCTATTTATATAGATGTTGTTACCTAGTCGTCCAACTAGGTTGAAATAGTGAATCTTGCTCCAAGCTCACTAGACGAGTTGACGAATTACAGCCACACGAATATAAACAACTGTCTCCGCCCTCCCTTCCCCGCGTCGACTCTTGGTTTTTTACCCTTTCCACTTAATATCTAACCTACTTTTCATTCACTTAACGTTAGTGATTCCCATCGATTGTCATGCACATTATTGCAGGCGGTAGCATGGTCTAGTTTATTTAATTTGTGTTTAGATCTCCACTGCGTAAGGTTATATTCGCATTAAACATAAATACACTGAATACTTAATGTAGCGGTGTATCCTACTGTATGTAATGATACAGAATCGTGATTGAAATGAGATCCTGTCATTCGCTTTTCACACACCTTAAAACATTCACATAGCAGTGACATGCTTGTGCAACATTATGTTATCTCTCTCAAGCTGTGTGTCAAAGTAATTCAATGTCTTGGTATGCATGGAGGAGTGAGGTGTAGAGAAGCGTGTTATTTTGCGACGTTATAACAATATAATTTGACGCTATCTGTTGGTGTGCCACTATGCATTACATTTCCACTGCATGCGTATGGACTGTGGGTGCTGCCGCGCATGTGCATGCATATGTCTTGACCCAATGTGTCACAGTGTGTTGCGTAGCCTTACGGTCAATCTATTTAAACCCACACAGAAGACAATGTTAGTCACCGTGTAACAAATGGAATGGGGGAGTGTGACGCAGCTACACATATTTAACTAAGAAAGGGGGATGAATAGAAGATAATAAATAGTCCAATAGGGGCACAGTTAATGATGACAGAGGCTTACTTTTTGTACTATAATCAAGGATGAAAACATAGCAGCAAAGGGCAAAGAACGGAAAAACAGTTCCCAGAAGGTAATACATGTTTCTCATATCAGTTCAGCCCCAAGTTCAGCTCAACCAGCCTCAGAGAGCTTCTTTGTCCCACCCCCCCAAACATGCGGAGACAGGCTCAATCATTACCTCCAGTGATGCTATCTCTTTCATAGTTACCCAATGCTTAGGTGTACCTCCACTGTACTCATATCCTTCCATATCCTTGTCTGTACATAATGCCCTGAATCTATTCTACAATGCCCGGAAATCTGCCCCTTTTATTCTCTGTACCCAACGCACTAGAAGACCAGTTCTTAAAGCCTTTAGCTGTATCCTTATTCTATTCCTCCTCTGTTCCTCTGGTGATGTAGAGGTTAACCCAGGCCCTGTAGCCCCCAGTATCACTCCTACCCCCTAGGCACTATCATTTGTTGACTTCTGTAACCATAAAAGCCTTGGTTTCTTGCATGTTAACATCAGAAGTCTCCTCCCCAAGTTTGAGTTATTCACTGCGTTAGCACACTCTGCCAACCCTGATGTTCTAGCAGTGCCTGAATCTTGGCTTAGGAAGGCTACCGTCTAGATATAACTGCCAAAGGGGGCGGAGTTGCAATCTACTGTAGAGATAGCCTGCAGAGCTCTATCATACTATCCAGGTCTGTGCCCAAACAGTTTGAGCTTCTACTTCTAAAAATCCACCTTTCCAGAAATAAGTCTCTCACTGTTGCCGCTTGCTACAGACTCCCTCAGCCCCCAGTTGTGCCCTGGACACCCCATCTATCCTCAGAGTTCGTACTGCTTGGTGACCTAAACTGGGATATACTTAACATCCCGGCCGTCCTACAATCTAAACTAGATGTCAATCTCACACAAATTATCAAGGAACCTACCAGGTACAACCCTAAATCCGTAAACATGGGCACCCTCATAGATATCATCCTGACTAATTTACCCTCTAAATACACCTCCGCTGTCTTCAACCAGGATCTCAGCGATCACTGCCTCATTGCCTGTGTCCGTAATGGGTCCGCGGTCAAACGACCACCCCTCATCACCGTCAAACGCTCCCTAAAACACTTCAGCGAGCAGGCCTTTCTAATTGACCTGGCCCGGGTATCCTGGATGGATATTGACCTCATTCCGTCAATAGAGGATGCCTGGATGTTCTTCAAAAGTGCTTTCCTCTCCATCATAAATAAGCATGCCCCATTCACATAATTCAGAACTAAGAACAGATATAGCCCCTGGTTCACCCCAGACTTGACTGCCTTTGACCAGAACAAAAACATCCTGTGGCGTACTGCATTAGCATCGAACAGCCCCCGCGATATGCAACTTTTCAGGAAGTCAGGAACCAATATACACAATCAGTCAGGAAAGCAAAGGCTAGCTTTTTCAAACAGAAATGTGCATCCTGTAGCACTAACTCCAAAAAGTTTTGGGACACTGTAAAGTCCATGGAGAATAAGAGCACCCCCTCCCAGCTACCCACTGCACTGAGGCTAGGAAACACTGTCACCACCGATAAATCTACTATAATCGAGAATTTCAATAAGCATTTTGCTACGGCTGGCCATGCTTTCCACCTGGCTACTCCTACCCCGGCCACCAGCTCTGCACCCTCCGCTGCAACTTGCCCATGCCCCCCCCCCAGCTTCTCCTTCACCCAAATTCAGATAGCTGATGTCCTGAAAGAGCTGCTAAATCTGGACCCCTGCAAATCAGCTGGGCTAGACAATCTGGACCCTTTCTTTCTAAAATTAGCTGCCGAAATTGTCTCAACCCCTATTACTAGCCTGTTCAACCTCTCTTTCGTATCGTCTGAGATCCCCAGATATTGGAAAGCTGCCGCGGTCATCCCCCTCTTCAAAGGGGGTGACACTCTAGATCCAAACAGTTACAGACCTATATACATCCTGCCCTGCCTTTCGAAAGTATTTGAAAGCCAAGTTAACAAACAGATCACTGACCATTTCGAATCCCACCGTACCTTCTCCGCTATGCAATCTGGTTTCCGAGCTGGTCATGGGTGGATCTCAGCCACGTTCAAGGTCCTAAACGATATAATAACCGCGATCGATAAAAGACAGTACTGTGCAGCCGTCTTCATCGACCTGGCCAAGGCTTTTGACTCTGTCAATCACCGCATTCTTATTGGCAGACTAAATAGCCTTGGTTTCTCAAATGACTGCCTCGCCTGGTTCACCAACTACTTCTCAGATAGAGTTCAATGTGTCAAATCGGAGGGCCTGTTGTCTGGACCTCTGGCAGTCTCTATGGGGGTGCCACAGGGTTCAATTCTCGGGCCGACTCTATTCTCTGTGTATATCAATGATGTCCAACTGCTCTTAAACGTTGGTAAAACTAAATGCATGCTCTTCAATCGAACGCTGCTTGCACCCGCCCGCCCGACTAGAATCACTACTCTCGGCGGGTCTGACTTAGAATATGTGGACAACTACAAATACCTAGGTGTCTGGTTAGACCGTAAACTCTCCTTCCAGACTCACATTAAGCATCTCCAATCCAAAGTTAAATCTAGAATCAGTTTCCTATTTCGCAACAAAGCCTCCTTCACTCATGCTCTAAACATGCCCTCGTAAAAAGGACTATCCTACTGATCCTTGACTTCGGCGATGTCATTTACAAAATAACTTCCAACACTCTACTCAGCAAATTGGATGTAGTCTATCACAGTGCCATCCGTTTTGTCACCAAAGCCCCATATACAGTGAGGGAAAAAAGTATTTGATCCCCTGCTGATTTTGTACGTTTGCCCACTGACAAAGACATGATCAGTCTATAATTTTAATGGTAGGTTTATTTGAACAGTGAGAGACAGAATAACAACAAAAAAATCCAGAAAAATGCATGTAAAAAATGTTATAAATTGATTTGCATTTTAATGAGGGAAATAAGTATTTGACCCCTCTGCAAAACATGACTTAGTACTTGGTGGCAAAACCCTTGTTGGCAATCACAGAGGTCAGACGTTTCTTGTAGTTGGCCACCTGGTTTGCACACATCTCAGCAGGGATTTTGTCCCACTCCTCTTTGCAGATCTTCTCCAAGTCATTAAGGTTTTGAGGCTGACATTTGGCAACTCGAACCTTCAGCTCCCTCCACAGATTTTCTATGGGATTAAGGTCTGGAGACTGGCTAGGCCACTCCAGGACCTTAATGTGCTTCTTTTTGAGCCACTCCTTTGTTGCCTTGGCCGTGTGTTTTGGGTCATTGTCATGCTGGAATACCTATCCACGACCCATTTTCAATGCCCTGGCTGAGGGCAAGATTTGACGGTACATGGCCCCGTCCATCGTCCCTTTGATGCGGTGAAGTTGTCCTGTCCCCTTAGCAGAAAAACACCCCAAAGCATAATGTTTCCACCTCCATGTTTGACGGTGGGGATGGTGTTCTTGGGGTCATAGGCAGTATTCCTCCTCCTCCAAACACGGCGAGTTGAGTTGATGGCAAAGAGCTCGATTTTGGTCTCATCTGACCACAACAATTTCACCCAGTTCTCCTCTGAATCATTCAGATGTTCATTGGCAAAGTTCAGACGGGTCTGTATATGTGCTTTCTTGAGCAGGGGGACTTTGCGGGCGTTGCAGGATTTCAGTCCTTCGCGGCGTAGTGTGTTACCAATTGTTTTCTTGGTGACTATGGTCCCAGCTGCCTTGAGATCATTGACAAGATCCTCCCGTGTAGTTCTGGGCTGATTCCTCACCGTTCTCATGATAATTGCAATTCCACGAGGTGAGATCTTGCATGGAGCCCCAGGCCGAGGGAGATTGACAGTTATTTTGTTTTTGTTTCCATTTTGCGAATAATCGCACCAACTGTTGTCACCTTCTCACCAAGCTGCTTGGCAATGGTCTTGTAGCCCATTCCAGCCTTGTGTAGGTCTACAAGCTTGTCCCTGACATCCTTGGAGAGCTCTTTGGTCTTGGCCATGGTGGAGAGTTTGGAATCTGATTGATTGATTGCTTCTGTGGACAGGTGTCTTTTATACAGGTAACAAACTGAGATTAGGAGCACTCCCTTTAAGAGTGTGCTCCTAATCTCAGCTCGTTATCTGTATAAAATACACCTGGGAGCCAGAAATCTTTCTGATTGAGAGGGGGTCAAATACTTATTTCCCTCATTAAAATGCAAATCAATTAATAACATTTTTTGACATGCGTTTTTCTGGATTTTTCTTGTGTTATTCTGTCTCTCACTGTTCAAATAAACCTACCATTACAATTATAGACTGATCATGTCTTTGTCAGTGGGCAAACGTACAAAATCAGCAGAGGATCAAATACTTTTTTCCCTCACTGTACTACCCACCATTGTGACCTGTACGCTCTCGTTGGCTGGCTGTCACTACATATTCATTGCCAAACCCACTGGCTCCAGGTCATCTATAAATCACTTCTAGGCAAATCCCCGCCTTATCTTAGATCATTGGTAACCATAGCAGCACCCACCCGTAGTATGCGTTCCTGCAGGTATATCTCACTGGTCGTGGTGAAGAAGTCAGGACAGCGACTCTTCAACCTCAGGAGGCTGAAGAAATTCGGCCTGTCCCCGAGGGCCATCAGTGTTCTACAGGAGCACCATCGAGAGCATATTGTCGGGCTGCATCACACAGGTTGGTTCGGCCACTCCACTGCCGCCGACCCCCTGGACCCTTCCCCCACAACAATGGACATTTATCATTGTTACAGTTGTAAATATGTATAAATTATTACCTGCTCCCCCTGTCCCCCGGACTTCCTACCCCTGCTATCATTTTTTTTCTATCAATGGTCCCGTGTAGCTCAGTTGGTAGAGCATGGCGTTTGCAACGCCAGGGTTGTGGGTTCGATTCCCACGGTGGGCCAGTATGAAAAAAAAATGTATGTCGCTCTGGATAAGAGCGTCTGCTAAATGACTAAAATTTAAATGCCATCCCCAAAGTCAACACCTCCTTTGGCCGCCATTCCTTCCAGTTCTCTGCTGCAAATGACTGGAACGAGTTGCAAAAATCTCTGAAGCTGGAGACACTTATCTCCCTCACTAACTTTAAGCATCAGTTGTCAAAGCAGCTTACCGATCACTGCACCTGTACACAGCCCATCTGTAATTAGCCCACCCAACTACCTCACCCCCATATTATTTACATTGTTATTTATTTTGCTCATTTGCACCCCAGTATCTCTATTTGCACATCATCTTCTGCACATCTATCACTCCAGTGTTAATACTAAATTGTAATTATTTTGCACTATGGCCTATTTATTGCCTTACCTCCATAACTTACTACATTCACACACTATATATAGATTTTCTATTGTGTTATTGACTGTACGTTTTGTTTATTCCGTATGTAACTCTGTGTTGTTGTTGTTTTTAATCGCACTGCTTTGCTTTATCTTGGCCAGGTCGCAGTTGTAAATGAGAACTTGTTCTCAACTGGCTTACCTGGTTAAATAAAGGTGAAATGAAATAAAAAAAAAATATTAAAAAAATATACGGCAAAAGCCAACAGAGAAATTTAGTGGAGTTGGTAGAAATGCCAGTTCGCCATTGACACAATAATGAAACAAATTAATCGGCTAATACAAAGCAACAAAACTCCTATCTTCTGTTTTCCATTGTGCTGGTAATACTCTACTCTTATAAACGCCTACCTAAGAGACAAAATAAAGCATCTTGTTATACTTCCCTTATGTATGTTGCATGCCCTAGCATTATCTAAGACCTTTCCTTTATTTCGCTGGTGGCTGGTCTTTGCATTCTGTTTAATCCACTGGCCAAAGGAAGTGAAGAACATAAAATGTAAAAGATCAAAGGCCACGCAATGAGTTCACATCCATCTGACATAACATACCCTCTTTGTAATGCTTGATCTTTTAATTAAGCAGGAATTTTAATTACCTGATATCCTCAAAAATATACATATGACTGAATTAGTTCTCATGGGTTTTATCTGCCGAGTATGAGTGCTTTACCTGAACATCATACCTTGCTCCAAGTAAACCTTACTGAATTTAGAGGTCGAAAGGGATATCATTATTTAATTTTGTATGGCATTAGATTGAATTGGTTATGGTTTATTAGTAGATTATTAACAGGCACTAGCAGCATATGGATTGCAAGAAAAGTGAGATGTCATGGTGACCCGATAAAACAGTGATTAATACTTTAATTGGCAAAATTTGTCCCATTGTATTTACAAAGATTTTAATTACAGCCATTGTTTCCAGACAGACATGGAGTGGTAGGGAGAGCTGGGAATCTCATATTTCTAATAGCTTTGATCCTCCCTTGTATAATCACAATTCACAGTCCTTGTTCATCGCAGCCTTCATATCTTCCTCTGTTTTGTAAAATAGCATTAGGTCCAGTGTGATGATTACAACCCTTTGGTGTGGTATGAGCGTCTTCTCCCTTCCCTTCTCTCACTTCTCCCAGCCCTTCCCTCCAGGCTGGGTGGGCAGCCTGAGCCCCACAATTCCCGCCATCTCCTCTGTGTCACGCTGCCCTTTCCCATGGTAGATGTCGTAGAGAGCCAAGTGTTGCCGGGTGGAGGTGAGCAGACAGAGGTAGCTGTGCGAAGCATGGAGGGCCTCCTCCTGGGCACGACAATATCTCTCCCCGGTGATCTAAAAAATGGGCAGAATTAAGATAAAAAGCATGTATAAGGCATTCATAACAATGACACTAACAGAGGACTAACGTTGCCATCTTGAAGGTGAATTTATGCAGCAAGTACACTTGCAAATAGATATGATACATTTACTAAATAAATATAAAGTGCCTAGTGAAAGTCTAAACACCCCTTGCACGGTCTTCACATTTTGATGCCTTAATATAAAATCTAAAAAGGGATTCAATTAGATTTTTTCCCCTATTCAACCTACAGTACTGCACAATTTCAAAGTGAAAGAAAGTTATAGAACATTTTCCAAATTAATCAACAAATACAAGATGTCTTGATTGCGTGTCTTTACACCCCAGAGTTAATACTTGGTGGAAGCATCTTTGGCAAACATTACAGCTGTGAATCATTTTCATTAAGATTCTACCAACTTTGCACAACTCTTAAGGCAACATACTGCATATCCATAGTTTTTAATCAACATTTCTCAAGCTCAGTAAATTTGGTTGTGAATCATTGATGGACAGCAATATTTAAAATCTTAAATCTGCTTTAAAAAAAAATCAGAGACAAGTCAGGACTGAGACTGGACCCTTCAGGAACAATCAACATTTACATTTTAGTCATTTAGCAGACACTCTTATCCAGAGCGACTTACAGTTAGTGAGTGCATACATTTTCATTCTGGCCCCCCGTGGGAAACGAACCCACAACCCTGGCGTTGCAAGCGCCATGCTCTACCAACTGAGCTACAGGGGATCAACCACTTCTGAAAGCCATTCTGGTGTGTCATTTGCATTAACATGTGTATTTGTCCCACTGAAAAATATAACCCTATCCCAGGGTTAGGTTTTCAGAAGACTGAGGTGGGTTTTTCTGTAGCTTTTTACCTGGGTTGTGCTCCTTTAATATTTATTTTGATCCTAACAAACTTCCCAGTCCCTGCCGGTGACAAGCATACCCATAACATGAGGCTGCCACCACAATACTTGAAAATAGAGAGGGTTTCACTCGTGTTGTATTGGATTTGACACAAACCTGTAGTTTTTTATTTTAAAAAAGAATATAAAAAGGGATTAACGGCATTGCATTCACTCCATATTACTGGCCTGTATGACAAAGTGAAAAAAATCTGTTAAAAAAATATCCACTCCAAATCACCCATTCTGTTTGCAACAAGGCTGTTAAGTAATACTGCGACACAACATGGCAAATTATTTTTGGGGGCCTAAATTAAAAACACGAATGAAACCCTCTCTATTTTCAAGTATTGTGGTGGCAGCATCATGTTATGGTATGCTTGTCATCGGCAGGGACTAGGGAGTTTGTTAGGATCAAAATAAATATTAAAGGAGCACAGCCCAGGTAAAAAGTTATAGGAAAACAGTTTTCAGTTTTCTGAAAACCAAACCCTGGGATAGAGTTATATTTTTCAGCAAGTCAATTACACGATTTCTAATGTGGAAGTCACACCAGAATGGCTTTCCAAGACGTGGAGTGTTCCTGAGTGGTCTAGTCTCAGTCCTGACTTGAATTTGCTTGAATAACAGAGAAAAGGTTTGAATATTGCTGTCCATCAATGTTCAGATACACTATGGTGTTTAAACGTTGCTGAATTGGTAAATAACCTCTCACTCAACATCAACAAAACAAAGGAGATGATCGTGGACTTCAGGAAACAGCAAGAGGGTGCACCCCCCTATCCACATCGACGGGACCGCAGCGGAGAAGGTGGAAAGCTTCCAGTTCCTTGGTGTACACATCACTGACAAACTGAAATGGTCCACCCACGCAGACAGTGTGGTGAAGAAGGCACAACAGAGCCTCTTCAACCTCAGGAGGCTGAAGAAATTTGGCTTGGCACCTAAAACCCTCACAAACTTTTACAGATGCACAATTGAGAGCATCCTGTCGGGCTGTATCACCGCCTGTTACGGCAACTGCACCGCCCGCAACTGCAGGGCTCTCCAGAGGGTGGCAGGGTCTGCTGAACACATTACCGGGGTCAAACTACCCACCCTCCAGGACACCTACAGCACCCGATGTCACAGGAAGGCCAAAAAGATCATCAAGGACATCAACCACCCGAGCCACTGCCTGTTCACCCCGCTATCATCCAGAAGGCGAGGTCAGTATATGTGCATCAAAGCTGGGACCGTGAGAATGAAAAACTGCTTCTATCTCAAGGCCATCAGACTGTTAAATAGCCATCACTAGCACATTAGAGGCTGCTGCTGCCAATTACAATAACTGGCCACTTTAAGAAATGGAACACTAGTCACTTTAATAATGTTTACATATCTTGCATTACTCATCTCATATGTATATACTGTATTCTATAATATTCTACTGTATCTTAGTCCATGCAGCTCTGTCATTGCTTGTCCATATATGTATATATTCTTAAATTCCATTCCTTACTTAGATTTGTGTGTATTGGGTATATGTTGTGAAATTGTTAGATATTACTTGTTAGATATTACTGCACTGTCGGAGCTAGAAGCACAAGCATTTCGCTACACCCGCAATAACATCTGCTAAACACGTGTATGTGACAAATAACATTTGATTTGATCAAGGTACCTAATGTGTGCCAGGAAAACATTCCCCACACAATTACACCACCAACACCAGCCTGTACCACTGACACCAGGCAGGATGGGGCCCATGGACTCATGATGCTTGCGCCAAATCCTGACTGCCATCAGCATGACGCAACAGGAACTGGGATTAGTCAGACCAGGCAATGTTTTACCACTCCTCAATAGTCCAGTGTTGGTGATCGCGTGCCCAATGGAGCCACTTCTTCTTGTTTTAAGCCGATAGGAGTGGAACCCGGTGTGGTCGTCTGCTGCAATAGCCCATCCGTGAAAATGAGGAGTAGGTTGTGTAGATTCTGCACACCAATGTTGTACTGCACCGTTATTTCCCTGTTTGTGGCCCGCCTGTTTGCTTGCACGATTCTTGCCATTCTCCTTCAACCGCTCTCATCAACGAGCTGTTTTTGCCCACAGGATGTTTTTAGTTTGTCGCACCATTCTCGGTAAACCCTAGACACTGTCATGCGTGAAAAGCCCAGGAGGCCAGTCGTTTCTGAGATACTGGAACCGATGCACCTGGCACCGACGATCATACCACGCTCAAAGTCGCTTAGGTCACTCGTTTTGCCCATTCTAACGTTCAATCGAACAGTAACTGAATGCTTTATATAGCAACCCATGGCCACGTGACTCACTGTCTCTAGGAGCTAACCATTTTCGTGAACAGAGTGGTTTACATAATAAACTAGCAACTGAGTGTATGTAACCCGAAGAGTTGGTAGAATCTTATTCCAAATGATTCACAGCTGTCCAAGGTGATTACACCAAGTATTGACTCAGGGGGTTGGAGACTTATCCAATTTATATTTTTTTCTTGATTAGAAAAATTTTCTATAACTTTCTTTCACTTTGAAAATGAGGAGTAGGTTGTTAGAGCTGTAGAAAAATAAATAATCCCTTTTTAGATTTAATTTTAAGGCAGTAAAATGTGAAAAAAGTTCAAGGGGGTGTAGACTTTCTAAGGGAAAGGGGATACCTAGTCAGTTGCACAAATTAATGCATTCAACCGAAATGTGTCTCCCGCATTTAACCCAACCACTCTGAATCAGAGAGGTGCATGAGGCTGCCTTAATCAATGTCATCGGCGCCCGGGGAGCAGTTGTTGGACACTGTATATTTTTAAGTATTCAAATCATAAGACTATATGATAACAGAGTCTTGGAACCAACAGGATCCTGAACAGCTTCTACCGCCAAGCCATAAGACTTCTAAATAGATAATGAAATGGCAACCTGGACTACCTGCATTGACCCTTTTTTGCATTAACTCTCTTGCACTGACTCTACCCACACACTAACACATACTTACACTGACATCCCAACACACACGCACTCATACTGACGCCACACACAGACTTTCATACTCACCACATAGCTGATGCTACTATTACCTATCCTGCTGCTTTATTACGTTGTATACTCTACTAACTAAAGGGGATGTAGTCGGTGGGGTCAGGGTGAATATAGCCTACTGTATGAAGAGAGGATCGTGTTCTATCTCATGGTTGGACTATGGTCGACGATTTAGCCTAGTATTCTTGGCCAATGTTTGAATGTAGCCTACATTTGTTAAGTTTATGAGTTTGAATGGTTGGTAACACATTTTCCAAGAAGAAAGGAATGCTATGATTAGATTGTCTTCCCAGGCCCACGTTTGCAAAAAAATCCAGTAATCCCCCCAACATCAGACCATATTCACTGACACTCACAATATGCCAATGCCTGTCAAACAGACATTCAATTAAATGTGTAATACTTTGGCCTGCTGTCATTTTCAATTTGTTACCTTGTTGTATCCCTGCCTTTTCAGAGACCCTCAAAGCTCTCTGAAGCGTCTGAGGGCCTCAGTGAGGCCCCCTTGTTGAGAATCACTGCACATTTCTGCACTGCTGCAGCAAATGAACATTGCCAATGGCTATTTATAATCGTCATGCCGGTAGTCCTGCAATATCTAGGCCTAATAATAGTGCATCGGAGGAAAAGTAGCACTAATGTAATGTGCACTAATGTTAACGTTAGACACACAGGCTCGTCACGCCACGGTCACCTTGGCTTGGTTAGCCAGCTACTAGTAACGTTAGGGTCAATGATACTAACCTGGTGCTGCCACGTTAGCTAATCACTGTAACTTAGCTAGTTAGTACCATAACAAAGCCCCCAATGCGACTTATTCTTGAAGTTAACGCTTTCCCGGATAGCTAAATTGTGGCTGGGGTCGCTAACATATTTTTAACCACGGCAATCTAGCTAGCTACATTAGCTTACGTTACGTCATGGTGGATAGATGTCGTGGTTCCATTAAAGTTGTAGCTAGCTAACCTAATTTACTCATCAACAACATCACTTACCTGGTTTTTACGGAATTGATCTAAAACATAATTGTATGCCAGAGATTGTTTGTATTCCGGTCCTTTAATCGCTCGTATCTCCCTCAGGATCCCTCGGCAAAGGCGGAGAGGTGAAGACAACGCCGCCATGTTGGACTGGCTGGTTAGGGTGCGCACCTACTACCAGGAGCACAAATAATGACGTAACTTTCGTACAATAATAATGAAAACCTTCAAAATAAAAGGCCACATTTCAAAACATTGCAATGTCGATAACTCATTCAAAATATATTACAGTGGCCAGTTGATTAGGTACACCCATCTAGTACCGGGTCGGACCAGAAATGCCGGAATTATTCGGGGCATGGATTCAATGTGTCAAATCAAATGTATTTACATTTTAGTCATTTAGCAGACGCTCTTATCCAGAGCAACTTACAGTTAGTGGATGCATACATGTATTTTTAATTTTTTACATACTGGCCCCCCGTGGGAAACGAACCCACATCCCTTCCGGCCAAACCCTCCCCTACCTTGGACGACGCTGGACTAATTGTGCGCCGCCCATGGGTCTCCCGGTCGCAGCCGGCTGCGACAGAGCCTGGAGTCGAACCAGGATCTCTCGTGGCACAGCTAGCACCCACCACTCGGGAGTCAAATGCAACAGAATACAACAGATGTAGACCTTACTGTGAAATGCCTACTTACAAGCCCTTTACCAACAATGCAGAGTTTCAAAAAAGTAAGTAGGAAAATGTGCTAAATAAACTATAGGAAAATAGTAACACAATAAAATAAAAATAACGAGGCTATATACGAGGGTTACCGGTACCAAGTCAATGTGCAGAGGTAGGGGTTAGTCGAGGTAATTTAGGTAATATGTACATGTAGGTATGGTTAAAGTTACTATGCATAGATAATAAACAGAGAGTAGCAGCAGTGTATGTGAAGAGTGTGAAGGAATGTGTGTGTGTGTATGTTTTGTTGGAGTGTCAGTGTAGTATGTGCGAGTGTGTGGTTAGAGTCCAGTGAGTGTACATCGAGCCTGTGCAAGAGAGTCAGTGCAAAAAAAATATGAATAAATATTAAAATAACGGAGTCATTGCAAATAGTCCAGGTAGTCATTTGATTAACTGTTCAGCAGTCTTATGGCTTGGGGGTAGAAGATGTTAAGGAGCCTTTTGGTCCCAGACTTGGCGCTCCGGTACCACTTGCCGTGCGGTAGCAAAGATGACTTGGTTGGTCTATGACTTGGTTGGCTGGAGTCTTTGACAGTTTTTAGGGCCTTCCTCTGACACCGCCTGGTATAGAAGCAATTGCCATACCAAGCGGTGATGCAACTAGTCAGGATGCTCTCGATGGTTCAGCTGTAGAACTTTTTGAGGATCTGAGGACCCATGCCAAATCTTTTCAGCCTCCTGAGGGGGAATAGGCATTGTTGTGCCCTGCGGCCTTGTGAATGTTAACCTGTTTAAAGGTCTTACTCACATCGGCTATGGAGAGCGTGATCACACAGTCATCCGGAACAGCTGGTGCTATCATGGATGGTTCAGTGTTGCTTGCCTCAAAGCGAGCATAGAAGCGTTGAGCTCTTTTGGTAGGCTCGCATCACTGGGCAGCTTGCGTCTGGGTTTCCCTTTGTAATCCGTGATAGTTTGCAAGCCCTGCCACATCCAACAAGTGTCAGAGCCAGTGTAGTAGGATTCGATCTTAGTCCTGTATTGACACTTTGCCTGTTTGATGGTTCGTCAGAGGGCGTAGCGGGATTTCTTTTAAGTGTCCGGATTAGTGTCCCGCTCCTTGAAAGCGGCAGCTCTAGCCTTTAGCTCAGTGCGGATGTTGGCTGTAATCCATATCGATGCACTTATTAATGAAGCCGGTGACTGATGTGGTATACTCCTCAATGCCATCGGATGAATCCCAGAACATATTCTAGTCTGTGCTAGTGAAACAGTCCTGTAGTTTAGCATCCACTTCATTGGAACACTTCCATTTTGCGCGCGTCACTTCCTGTTTGAGTTTTTGCTTATAAGCAGGAATCAGGAGGACAGAGTTATGGTCAGATTTGCCAAATGGAGGGTGAGAGAGAGCTTATTTTTTATTATTATTTATTATTATTATTATTATTATTATTGTATTATTTTTTTTTTTACCCCTTTTTTCTCCCTTATTTCGTGGTATCCAATTGGTAGTTACAGTCTTGTCTCCTCTTCATACGAATGACTGGGATTTGGGCCTGGTCCGGGAGGAGCAGTATATCCTTCGCCGCAGACTCATTAAAGAAAAAATCCTTGTCCAGTTCAATGTGAGTAATCGTTTAAAACAACGCAAAACCCCCCACAAAAAAGCACAATTGGTCAGGAGCCCGTAAAACTGCAGCCATCCCCTCCGGAGCCATTCTCTTTTCTTTGTGAAGGACCGGGCTCCCTGGAATGGGTTCAAACGTTGCTCAATTGGTATCAAAGTACCAAACGTGTGCCAGGAAAACGTTCCCCACATCATTACACCACCGCCACCAGCATAGCCCCGGGAAGTAGTTTGGGGGGCCTATATTGTTCCGCTAATTCAGGACTAGTAAAGGCCCAGTACACTACTTTTGTGATTTTTGAAGACATTTAATGTATTTGTATTTGAGTCTGACAATTATCTGTACAAAACAGTTAATCTGGTAATACTTGTTGAATATAAAAAGCTTGCTTGATATACTGTCTGTTTTCCAATTTCTTGAAATACTTTACAAATGCAACTTATGTCTATGTGTTAACTGAAATGGTCTATTCATTCCTTTTACTAGACACTCTTGTCCAGAGCAACCTACAGTAGTGAGTGCATACATTTTCCTACTTTTTCATACTGGTCCCCCGTGGGAATCAAACCCACAACTCTAGCGTTGCAAGCGCCATGCTCTACCAACTGAGCCACATCATCACAAACCACTTGATGTCTCAATGTACTCAATTACTGTATTGTGCATTGTTTTTCTTCATGGTGATGGAAAGTCTACAGGTACCAAACCTAGATGACCAGCCTATGTACAATACAGTAATGTACATTTACATTAAGTGGTTTGTAAGGATGGTAAATTAATACTGCACAAAAAGTGGTTGTTTTTCATGTTATTTTATTCACCCCCCCTGGCATTTTTCCTATTTTGTTGTCTTACAACCTGGAATTAAAATTGTTTTATAATAATAATAATAATATGCCATTTAGCAGACGCTTTTATCCAAAGCGACTTACAGTCATGCGTGCATACATTTTTTTGTGTATGGGTGGTCCCGGGGATCGAACCCACTACCTTGGCGTTACAAGCGCCGTGCTCTACCAGCTGAGCTACAGAGGACCACAGGTTTTTTTGGGGGTTTGTATCATTTGATTTACACAACATACCTACCTACCACTTTGAAGATGCAAAATATTTTTTATTGTGAAACAAACAAGAAATAAGACAACAAAACATAAAACTTGAGCGTGCATAACTATTCACCCCCCCAAAGTCAATACTTTGTAGAGCCACCTTTTGCAGCAATTACAGCTGCAAGTCTCTTGGGGTATGTCTCTATAAGCTTGGAACATCTAACCACTGGGATTTTTGCCCATTCTTCAAGGCAAAACTGCTCCAGCTCCTTCAAGTTGGATGGGTTCCGCTGGTGTACAGCAATCTTTAAGTCATACCACAGATTCTCAATTGGATTGAGGTCTGGGATTTGACTAGGCCATCCCAAGACATTTAAATGGTTCCCCTTAAACCACTCGAGTGTTGCTTTAGCAGTATGCTTAGGGTCATTGTCCTGCTGGAAGGTGAACCTCCGTCCCAGTCTCAAATCTATGGAAGACTGAAACAGGTTTCCCTCAAGAATTTCCCTGTATTTAGCGCCATCCATCATTCCTTCAATTCTGACAAGTTTCCCAGTCCCTGCAAATGAAAAACATCCCCACAGCATGATGCTGCCACCACCATGCTTCACTGTGGGGATGGTATTCTCTGGGCGATGAGAGGTGTTGGGTTTGCGCCAGACATAGCGTTTTCCTTGATGGCCAAAAAGCTCAATTTTAGTCTCATCTGACCAGAGTACCTTCTTTCATGTGTTTGGGGAGTCTCCCACATGGCTTTTGGCGAACACCAAACGTGTTTGCTTATTTTTTTCTTTAAGCAATGGCTTTTTTCTGGCCACTCTTCCGTAAAGCCCAGCTTGTGGAGTGTACGGCTTAAAGTGGTCCTATGGACAGATACTCCAATCTCCGCTGTGGAGCTTTGCAGCTCCTTCAGGGTTATCTTTGTCTCTTTGTTTCCTCTCTGATTAATGCCCTCCTTGCCTAGTCCGTGAGTTTTGGTGGGCGGCCCTCTCTTGGCAGGTTTGTTGTGGTGCCATATTCTTTCCATTTTTTAATCATGGATTTAATGGTGCTCCGTGGGATATTCAAAGTTTCAGATTTTTTTTTATAACCCAACCCTGATCTGTACTTCTCCACAACTTTGTCCCTGACCTGTTTGGAGAGTTCCTTGGTCTTCATGGTGCCGCTTGCTTGGTGGTGGACTTTAGGCACACAGGTGGACTTTATTTAACTAATTATGTGACTTCTGAAGGTAATTGGTTGCACCAGATCTTATTTAGGGGCTTCATAGCAAAGGGGGTGAATACATATGCATGCACCACTTTTACGTTATTTATTTTTTTGAATTTTTATTTTTTCATTTCACTTCACCAATTTGGACTGTTTTGTGTATGTCCATTACATGAAATCTAAATTAATTTCTTAATTTCTTAATTTCACCTTTATTTAACCAGGTAAGCCAGTTGAGAACAAGTTCTCATTTACAACTGCGACCTGGCCAAGATAAAGCAAAGCAGTGCGATAAAAACAACAACACAGAGTTACAGTGGGGGAAAAAAGTATTTAGTCAGCCACCAATTGTGCAAGTTCTCCCACTTAAAAAGATGAGAGAGGCCTGTTATTTTCATCATAGGTACACGTCAACTATGACAGACAAATTGAGAATTTTTTTCTCCAGAAAATCACATTGTAGGATTTTTAATGAATTTATTTGCAAATTATGGTGAAAAATAAGTATTTGGTCACCTACAAACAAGCAAGATTTTTGGCTCTCACAGACCTGTAACTTTTTCTTTAAGAGGCTCCTCTGTCCTCCACTCGTTACCTGTATTAATGGCACCTGTTTGAACTTGTCCACAACCTCAAACAGTCACACTCCAAACTCCACTATGGCCAAGACCAAAGAGCTGTCAAAGGACACCAGAAACAAAATTGTAGACCTGCACCAGGCTGGGAAGACTGAATCTGCAATAGGTAAGCAGCTTGGTTTGAAGAAATCAACTGTGGGAGCAATTATTAGGAAATGGAAGACATACAAGACCACTGATAATCTCCCTCGATCTGGGGCTCCACGCAAGATCTCACCCCGAGGGGTCAAAATGATCACAAGAACGGTGAGCAAAAATCCCAGAACCACACGGGGGGACCTAGTGAATGACCTGCAGAGAGCTGGGACCAAAGTAACAAAGCCTACCATCAGTAACACACTACACCGCCAGGGACTCAAATTCTGCAGTGCCAGACGTGTCCCCCTGCTTAAGCCAGTACATGTCCAGGCCCGTCTGAAGTTTGCTAGAGTGCATTTGGATGATCCAGAAGAGGATTGGGAGAATGTCATATGGTCAGATGAAACCAAAATATAACTTTTTGGTAAAAACTCAACTTCGTCGTGTTTGGAGGACAAAGAATGCTGAGTTGCATCCAAAGAACACCATACCTACTGTGAAGCATGGGGGTGGAAACATCATGCTTTGGGGCTGTTTTTCTGCAAAGGGACCAGGACGACTGATCCGTGTAAAGCAGGGTTCTTCAATCCTGGTCCTGGAGGGCCGAAACACTTCTGTTTTTTATTTCTACCTGGTAGTTAATTGCACTCACCTGGTTTTCCCAGGTCTGAATTAGCCCCTGATTAGAAGGAGAGGATGAAAAACAGAGGTGTTTCGGCCCTCCAGGACCAGGATTGAAGAACCCTGGTGTAAAGGAAAGAATGAATGGGGCCATGTATCGTGAGATTTTGAGTGAAAACCTCCTTCCATCAGCAAGGGCATTGAAGATGAAACGTGGCTGGGTCTTTCAGCATGACAATGATCCCAAACACACCGCCCGGGCAACGAAGGAGTGGCTTCGTAAGAAGCATTTCAAGGTCCTGGAGTGGCCTAGCCAGTCTCCAGATCTCAACCCCATAGAAAATCTTTGGAGGGAGTTGAAAGTCCGTGTTGCCCAGCGACAGCCCCAAAACATCACTGCTCTAGAGGAGATCTGCATGGAGGAATGGGCCAATTTCGAAATTAACACCAGAATGATAGATTTGCAAAAGATGATGTGCAAATAGAGATACTGGGGTGCAAAATAAATAACAATATGGGGATGAGGTAGTTGGGTGGGCTAATTTGAGAATGGCTGTGTACAGGTGCAGTGATCGGTAAGCTGCTCTGACAACTGACGCTTAAAGTTAGTGAGGGAGATAAGAGTCTCCAGCTTCAGAGATTTTTGCAGTTTGTTCCAGTCATTGGCAGCAGGGAACTGGAAGGAATGGCGGCCAAAGGAGGTGTTGGCTTTGGGGATGACCAGTGAGATATACCTGCTGGAGCGTAGACTACGGATGGGTGTTGCTATGGTGACCAGTGAGCTAAGATAAGACCGGGATTTGTCTAGCAGTGATTTATAGATGACCTGGAGCCAGTGGGTTGTCTGCTAAATGATGTAAATGTAAATGTAGTGAGGGCCAGCCAACAAGAGCGTACAGGTCACAATGGTGGGTAGTATATGGGGCTTTGGTGACAAAACGGATGGCACTGTGATAGATTACATCCAATTTGCTGAGTAGAGTGTTGGAGGCTATTTTGTAAATGACATCGCCGAAGTCAAGGATCGGTAGGATAGTCAGTTTTACGAGGGCATGTTTGGCAGCATGAGTGAAGGAGGCTTTTTTGCAAAATAGCAAGTTGATTCTAGATTTAACTTTGGATTGGAAATGCTTAATGTGAGTATGGAAGGAGAGTTTACAGTCTAACCAGACACCTAGGTATTTGTAGTTGTCCACATACTCTAGGTCAGACCCGCCGAGAGTAGTGATTCTAGTCGGGTGGGCGGGTGCAAGCAGCGTTCGGTTGAAGAGCATGCATTTAGTTTTACTAGTGTTTAAGAGCAGTTGGAGGCTACGGAAGGAGTGTTGTATGGCCTTGAAGCTCGTTTGGAGGTTTGTTAACACAGTGTCCAATGAAGGGCCAGATGTATACAAAATGGTGTCATCCGCATAGAGGTGGAGCCGAGCGTCACCAGCAGCAAGAGCGAGTTGCAGCGAAGGGTGCAGAGCTGGTGGCCGGGGTAGTGGTAGCCAGGTGGAAAGCATGGCCAGCCGTAGCAAAATGCTTGTTGAAATTCTCGATTATTGTAGATTTATCGGTGGTGACAGTGTTTCCTAGCCTCAGTGCAGTGGGCAGTTGGGAGGAGGTGCTCTTATTTTCCATGGACTTTACAGTGTCTCAAAACTTTTTGGAGTTAGTGCTACAGGATGCACATTTCTGTTTGAAAAAGCTAGCCTTTGCTTTCCTAACTGATTGTGTATATTGGTTCCTGACTTCCCTGAAAAGTTGCAAATCGCGGGGGCTGTTCGATGCTAATGCAGTACTGTTACGTGAATTATTTAACAAACTATTTTAGTGTCTCTGTGCGTCTCCCAAAAGGTTGTAAGTCTTTTGGGATTTAAGTAACGGCCAGAGTCCCGGTCTGCATAGTCAGAGATATTTATTCATTGAGAATTCTGCCATCACAATTTCAGAGTCCATCTTTTATACTCATTCGTCATACAAAAATAAATCCCTCCCCTCTGTAGGCGGGCTGTAGTTTTCCACTCTAAACCTGCTCTACTGCCCATCAGTTCACACACACACACACATATACACACATGCATACATACACACACACACACACACACACACACACACACACACACACACACACACACACACACACACACATATCCTACTCCCTGCATTACTCAGTTATTGCCGTTCTCACAATATTCTGCACCATGTTTTCATAACAGTTTCTCCCCTCCCTAAATTGGGAGGCCTCTTTATCTTAGTTTCTCAGTTGTCTTTGTTGTCTGGCCTAACTCTTACTCACATTGCTAAATAGTGGCTCAATGCCATAGCCTTTACTGGTCCTACACTCACACATTTCTAACACATTATACACAGTTTCAGGGTGTAATAATTAGTCATTAATAATTAATCTATCAATTCCACCCTTTGACTAAATATTACACACATACAAAATATATGTTGTTATAGAAATGAATCACACTCATTGAAGTATATAAGTTGGTTTGCATATAAAAACATTACAGGTTCATCAGGGTTACCCCATGATTAAAAGCGTAACGTTACTTTTTAGCAATGGTAACTAGTACATCATACTTAAAACGAGACTTTATGTCACGGTTAACTAAGCCAGAACCCAGAAGCAGACCAGGACACGGTACGTGAGACAAAGGTGAGTGTTTATTTATAGAGTCCGAGTGAAGCTGAATAATCCAGGGAACAGAGCGGGTGGCGTGGATGGGTTGTTGAGGGTGCAGTGGTTGGTCCGGGTACTGGCTCGGCACGCCGACCATCAGGCAGAGGTTGGGTGAAGGTTCCGGGTGAGAGATGTTCGTGGCTAACGATCCGGCAGGAACTGGATGTTGGGCCAGAGCCTAAGAAGGGTGATGATCAGGACCAGGTGTGCAGATTGCTGATGGGATGCGGTGCGGAAAACCAGAGCGCTCCCTCGGAGCGTTCCGAACCCTCGGGAAACTGGAGAATACGAGCAGGAACACTAGTCACCAGACAGGACCCGACTCAGACAGCCGGGATCGCCGACAGTACCCCCTCCGACGAACGCCACCGGGCGGACTTCCCGGAGCGCCAGGATGGAGGCGGTAGAAGTCACTGATGAGGTCTGCGTCTAGGACCTGTCGCCGCGGAATCCAACTCCTCTCTTCAGGGCCATACCCCTCCCAGTCCACGAGATACTGGAAACCCCGGCCCCGCCGTCTGGAATCCATGATGCGACGCACCGTGTAGGCAGGACCACCTCCGATCATCCGAGGAGGAGGAGGAGGAGGCGGAGGAGGCAACAGAGGACTGAGGAAGACAGGCTTGAGGCAGGAGACATGAAAGGTGGGATGGACTCTGAGCGTCCTCGGTAGTTTGAGTCGAACTGCCACTGGATTGATCACCTTCTCCACCACAAACGGACCAATGAACCTCGGCAACAACTTCCTAGACTCAGTCCGTAACGGAAGATCCCGTGGCCAACCAAACCCTATCTCCGATGGTATAGGTGGGAGCGGGAATCCGCGACGATTCGCCTGGAGCTGATACCGGTCCGAAACTCTAAGGAGTGCCCTTCTGGCCCGATGCCAGGTCCGGTGGCAACGCCGAATATGGGCCTGAACAGAAGGCACTGAGAGCTCCTTCTCCTGAGAAGGAAACAGGGGAGGTTGGTAGCCATACAGGCACTGGAAGGGAGACATCCCAGTGGCAGATGTAGGAAGAGTATGTGGGCATACTCAACCCAAGGCAACTGAGAGACCCAGGAGGTGGGGTTGGAAGAGACCAGACAGCGTAGCGTTGATTCCATCTTCTGGTTGGCTCTCTCTCCGCCTGACCATTGGATTGGGGGTGAAAACCAGATGTGAGACTGACCGTAGCTCCAATGGCCAAACAGAAGGACTTCCAGACAGCAGAGGTAAACTGAGGGCCACGGTCGGAAACGATATCACTGGGCAAACCGTGGACCCTGAAAACCTCCCTAACCAGGATCTCGGACGTCTCCGAGGCAGAGGGAAGCTTGGCAATTGGCACAAAGTGGGCGAACTTGCTGAATCTGTCCACGATAGTCAGAACGACCGTGTTCCCCTCAGAAGCGGGCAACCCCGTGACGAAGTCCAGGGCCAGATGCGACCATGGTCGCCGGGGAATAGGAAGGGGGTGAAGTAGTCCAGAGCTGGGCCGATTGGTACTCTTATTCTGCGCACACACTGGACAGGCAGCAACAAACCCCGAGTATCTCGGCCATGGCAGGCCACCAAAAACGTCTGCGAAGAAACGCCATAGTCCGAGCCACGCCAGGGTGACAAGCCATCTTGCTGGCGTGGGACCATTTGAGGACAGCAGGACGAACCGACTCAGGCACAAACAACCGACCGGGTGGACCGTTACCGGGACCGGGCTGAGTCCGAAGGGCCGCCAGCACCTCCTCCTCAATCTTCCACATAACTGCTCCCACGACGCAGTTCCGGGGAGGATTGTCTCGGTCTTGGACCCACTCTCCTCCGTCTTGGAGAACATCCGGGACAAGGCGTCCCGCCTTGCCGTTCTTAGATCCAGGTCGGAACGTCAGGGCAAACTTGAATCGTCCCGAAAACAACGCCCACCTGGCCTGACGGGAGTTGAGACGTTTAGCCGATTGCACGTAGCAAGATTCTTGTGGTCCGTCCAGACCATAAACGGTTGCTCCGCCCCCTCCAACCAGTGGCGCCACTCCTCCAAGGCAAGTTTCACCGCGAGAAGCTCCCGGTTACCCACATCGTAATTCCTCTCCGCAGGCGAAAGGCGACGAGAGTAGTAGGCGCAGGGATGGAGTTTACTGTCCGTGGAGCATCGCTGCGACAGGATGGCGCCAACTCCCACATCAGACGCGGTCCACTTCAACGACGAACTGACGGGCCGTGTCCGGTTGAGAGAGAATCGGTGCGTTGGTGAATCGCCTCTTCAAATCCAGAAACGCTTCGATCCGCCTCCGGATTCCACTTGAAGGTCCTGATGCTGGAAGTCAAGGCAGTTAACGGAGCGGCCACACGGCTGTAATCCCGGATGAATCTGCGGTAGAAATTCGCAAACCCCAAAAATCTCTGGAGCTGCAATCTCGTACGGGCTGGGCCCATTCCAGAACCGCTCTAACCTTCTCCTGGTCCATCCTAATCTCTCCCTGGAGATGATGTACCCGAGAAAGGATGTCGTGGTGGGCGTGAAACTCGCACTTCTCGGCCTTCACAAACAGGCGATTCTCCAACAATCGCTGCAGAACCTGCCGGACATGCTGGACGTGGTCGGAAGGTTCCTTCGAGAAGATCAGAATGTCATCCAGGTAAACAAACACAAAGAGACCGATCATATCTCTCAGGACGTCGTTCACCATACTCTGGAATACCGCTGGAGCATTGGTCAGTCCAAACGGCATCACCTGATACTCGAAGTGACCCATCGGTGTATTGAAACCCGTCCAACCACTCGTCCCCCTCTCTGATCCGGACCAGGTGATACGCATTGCGTAGGTCTAGCTTGGTGAACACCGTAGCACCCTGTAAGGAGTCGAAGGCAGAACTCATCAAGGGCAGGGGATACTTGTTCTTGACCGTGATGTCATTCAACCCCCGATAATCAATACACGGTCGAAGAGAGCCATCCTTCTTACCCACAAAGAAGAATCCTGCCCCCAGGGGTGATGACGAGGGACGAACGAGACCAGCAGCTAGGGACTCCTTGATGTAGGTCTCCAACGCCTCACGTTCAGGTCGGGAGATACTGTATAACCTTCCCTTGGGGTAGACAGCTCCAGGGACCAGGTTGATGGCACAATCATATGGTCGGTGGGGGAGGGAGTGACAGAGCCTTCTGCTTACTGAAAACTTCCCCCAAATCGTGATATGTCTCGGGAACCAGGGACAAATCTGGGGGGTTTAGCCTCAATCACCTGACTGGGAACCGAATGGGGGCAGGCAGTCTTGAGACAGTTAGCATGACAATCAAGGCTCCAACTCGTTACCTTGCCCGTCACCCAATCGAACGTGGGATTGTGTTCCTTCAGCCAGGGGTATCCAAGGACCAGAGGAACATGGGAAGACGGCAGAATGAAGAATGAAATCATCTCAGAATGATTCCCCGACAACCGCATCTTAACCGGTTCAGTCCTCATCGTGATACGTGCCAGACTACTGCCGTTCAGAGTGGTAGCTTCAATGGCTTCCGGCAATTGCTCCTTGGAAAGCCCCAGCTGTTCCACCAACTCGGCATCTAGAAAGCTTCCATCGGCACCTGAATCGATAAAAGCGTTAATCGCTAAGCTCTGATTCCTGTTCATTGGGTAGCCGGGAAACGGGGTCTGACAGAGGTATTGAGAGGTCGAAACTGGCTCGCTAAAAGTCCTCCCAACTTTAGCGAGCCGCGCAGTTTGACGACCCGACTGGATCCTGAGAAGCTGATCGGTTGGACGGAACCCATTGCTTCTCCCTCCTTCGCTCTCGGACTCGATTATCCACCCGAATAGACAAAGCTACCAAGCTGTCCAGGTCACTAGGCTCCGGATAGGAGATCAACTCATCCTTGAGCTGCTCCGACAGACCCTGGTAAAAGGCCGCTTGCAGAGACCTCGTTCCACCCACTCTCCACAGCCAACGTCTTGAACTCGATCACGAAGTCGGCCACGCTGCGAGTTCTTGGCGAAGCGAAAACAGGCGCCTAGCTGCGTCCCTCCCTCGGACGGAATGGTCGAAGAGCTTCCTCATCTCGGCCGTGAACCCCTGGTATGAAGCCATGCAGGAATCCTGTCGTTCCCAAACGGCTGAAGCCCACTCCAGCGCTCGACCACGCAGCAACTCAATCACAAAGGCTATCCTAGCCTTGTCTGTGGCATAAGAGTAGGGCTGTAGATCGAACACTAGTCCACACTGCATAAGGAAGGAACGGCATCTTCCCAGCTCTCCCTCATACTTATCAAGCGTCGGAACCTTGGGCTCACGGATGGACACAGCTTCAGAAGCGGCAGGCGAGATGGGTGAAACCGGTAGTGGATCCTCCACCGGACACTTTGCGTTGGTTCTGGACCTCCGTCAGACCGGTAGAAAGGTTCCGAACTGACAACGCGATCTCCCTGTAGTACCGTGCTATGATAGCCCAACATCTTCTCCTGCTGGGTAATAGCATGGCGAACAGAGTCCAGGTCCGCTGGGTTCATTACTGGCCGGATCGTTCTGTCACGGTTAACTAAGCCAGAACCCAGAAGCAGACCAGGACACGGCATGCGTGAGACAAAGGTGAGTGTTTATTTATAGAGTCCGAGTGAAGCTGAATAATCCAGGGAACAGAGCGGGTGGCGTGGATGGGTTGTTGAGGGTGCAGTGGTTGGTCCGGTACTGGCTCGGCAGCCGCCGACCATCAGGCAGAGGTTGGGTGAAGGTTCCGGGTGAGAGATGTTCATGGCTAACGATCCGGCAGGAACTGGATGTTGGGCCAGAGCCTAAGAAGGGTGATGATCAGGACCAGGTGTGCAGATTGCTGATGGGATGCAGGTGCGGAAAACCAGAGCGCTCCCGGAGCCGTTCCCGAACCCTCTGGAAACTGGAGAATACGAGCAGGAACACTAGTCACCAGACAGGACCCGACTCAGACAGCCGGGATCGTCACACTTTAATACACAAAAGATCATTACAATAACTTTTAAACTAGAGATTTATAGTTTTAGGAAAACATCCAGTCTCAAACTATCTGGATCGTCGTCGTCCTCCACCAAGCCTGGTAGGTCATATCCTTCATTCCTTAGGTCGGAGTCCGGGATTGGGCCGTATCTCACCATCTGTTGGGAAACCGCCGACTCTATCGCCTTGCTCACCAACCCTCGGACACAGGGAATAAGACAACATCCACAAAGAACAAGTATACCCATAGAAGCTATAACTGCACCCAGAATAGTTACAACAATAGTTTTCCATTTACCAAATATGTTATCAAACCAACCGTTTAGGGAGCTATCAATACCAGAGTTCTCAGCCAGTTCGTTCGCCAGCGTGGTGAGTCCCTGAAGCGTTTTGGTCACGGACCCGTCCGGTGCTGTATTGTTTGGGGATGAAAGTACAGCACATAGATCCAAACAGAACACAAACTCCGCCCCGCTCAGCCAAAAGCATATCTAAAGCTATTCTATTCTGCCATGCCATTAAGCTAGTTGCCGCTGTCTGCTCAGCTAATCCCTTTATTGCATCACAAGTGTGGTTTATAAATCTTTGCTGGTTATAGTACATATAATTTATCCAATCTACGCTTTTATTAATTGTTGACCACCAGAAAATACTTGATTCAAACCCAGCTGCGATCTGATTCCTAGCTTTGAATTCTTCTGGAACCCCTCGAGGTACTCCTATCCCATCAATATATATCCTTTCATCAAAGGATCCCGGGAGGAGGTCCCACTTTCTACGTGACAACTCACCAGTCTCTGACACGTTTGATTGTTTGCGTATGTAGGTGAGTTCACAATCTGTTATCACCACACAACCATCAGATGTCAGCACGGGCCTGGTTTTGGTTCCTAAAATCCTCTGGCTGCAACAAAGAGGAGAGATTAGTCATGGTCTCTTTAGTTGTGACATTCTCTGTGTGGGAGCAGGAGCTAAGATGCCCTACCCTGTATCCTTTCTTACTAGTCCTAGAAAAACAATAAGAATCCCCTGAGACTTCAAACAGAGGCAACCTAGGTCGGGGTGACTTTGTTATCGGGGGATACAGATAGTGCAAGTTACTACAAGACTCCATCACCACATTCCTAGGTGGCTTGAACAATTTAATCATGGAGGATAAACCTGACAGAGAATTAAAGCCTGTCAAGGGGAACGGAGTAGTTGTTAACCTTGGTTTGGCTGTCCCACAGGCATAACAGTCCTCTTTAGACATAGTTCTTGCCGTATACTGAACCCATTCCAACCACAGGTCCAGATCTCCTTACCCCGTCTCCACCTGTACTACTTCCTTCAGGTCTATAGTTTGCACTATCTTCACCACAGCCCCGGTCTCACTACCTCCCTCAGAGAGGTTTACTCTATAGGGTGCCCCAGTTGAAGAGGATATCTCACTTGTCAGGTCTGTAACCTGTTTTAGCGTAATTCAGACTTTCAGACAGTACCTACCCTTATATGGGTCGCACTGCCATTTCTGGTAATTCCCTACTTTCACAATACTACACCTGTCCTTAAACTGTGTATGGAGATTGACATATCCCCCCCGCTTGGTATGAGCAACGACATAGTCCCAGGATGTACATGGTGACATGCATATGGTGATGTCCTTCCCTACAGTCCCTAGTACCCCCCCTTTCCCTACGTCTAGCTGTCTCCTATGCCTTCGTAGACTGTGCTCAGGTATTATTTTATCAACTTGTGTTAGGTTAACTACTACTTCTGGCGGATCAGGAGGGTTTGAGTGTGTTAGGAATATGGCCCCCACAATCAGACAGCTACCTACCGTCAGGATACCTGTGATTCCCCACCCACGCCCTGAGAACATGTCAGACGCCAGAGGCCAACCCATTGCTTTACCTTCTATCGAACTCACACAGGGATGATCAGACAGGGTAAGGGAATCTTCGTTAAGGAGCCAACCCCCGAGCCCTAGTGGTGATCGGTTCTTTCTCCTAACTCTGTGTTTGTTCGTCAGGTGTAACTGGGTTTACCTTTTTGCAGTGTGTGACATGCACCGAGGTGGAACTTTCGGCGATTCTTACAGCGAAGGCCTTCACCAACAGGAGTTTTTCTTCTTTAAGGATTGGATCCACACCCAGTCACCTGGTTGGATGGAGTGGGTTACCTTCTCCTTTAGTTCACCTGTGGGGCACAAAACCTCTGACATACAGGTGTGGTTAATAAACTACCTTCTCACGTGTTCTGCTAGGGTGCTCTCTAGTTCTATGTCTGCCTGTCTGGTCCTGCCAACTGTGGCATTCTGTAAGGTCTTCCAAACACTTTCTCAAAGGGGGATAACCCATCTTTATCTGGGGTTACTCTAAATTTCTTCCCTTCACTCCGTGATAACTCTATAAAATCCATTTCCAATTGCTGGAAAGGGTACTTAGCCGGAGGATACTCACCCTGAGGTGCCCTTTGTCTGCCCTGGTGATTATTTTGAGCACAGATAACACATCTTGAACAAAGTTTTATTTTTATTTTATTTTTTTATAATTAGTAATGCAACAAAGTGTTGTCTAATCTGCTCTACCATCCATCCCTCCTTTTGACACATGTCACTGCCCATGTGTCAATATTACCACCTACCTAAACAATCACTTAGGTAATATTGGTAATTTATCATCCAATTGCCATCCCTTATATATTTTTGAGACTGTCCCTTGCTTCTTTATTGCTCCTATCTTCCTGATCTCATTACTAAATAAATGATCTAGGTAATAGCTGTTTCGCATTAGATTGTGCCTTCCTCTGATTACTGCAGCTCATTGCATTAAAATTTAGTTTCAAATACCAACTTGTTGTTTATTAAAGCATACTAATAATGAAATTTAAATGACAACATTTGATAATACCTCAATTTACTTCTATCCCGTAAAAGTAATCCAAGATTAGTACAATTGACTAGCAACAGGTATCCCTCATTCAGGGAAAGCTCTCTCTCTTCTGTTATTCTATGGTTCAAATCATATATATTATTACCAAATTATAATCTTCTTCACACTTTTTACAGTATTATAAATTACCCTCAACTTGGTAAAATAAACTATCTTAAAGTCCTCCTCTCATGCCTTTAGAATTTACCAGTGTGGATGATTAATTAACACCAGAAAGTTAAAACAGAGTTCAGAGGCAATTGAAATTATTCAACGAACTGTTCCATCCCATAGTATACCAAACATTACCATTATTCTAAATATTTCATAAATGTTACTTATCCCAAGTGTTCATTAACTCCTCATGACATTCATTCTCATAAGAAATCATATATACCCCAAACTCAGCCAAAACCGAAAAACTCCATAAAATTCACTGTGCGTGCTCCTCCAAGACCTATCACCCTTGACCTGCTGAAAACCCCCCCAAATTAAAACAACGACCCTTTATAAACATCATACTAGGTGTGTTGTTTTTTATTTGAAAACCCCAATTAAAAAATAACAACCAAACAGCCAGGTCATGAGGACTCCTGATTTCTCTCTTCCCCTTCTGCCTACAGTTTCTTAACTGGTGCCCTTTCCTTGCACAGTAACTACACGGTTCCTCACATTCTCTAGCAAAATGTCCCGTTTTGTCACAATTGTAACACTTCCACTCACTCCTGTCTCCACTATTACCATTTCCTTCTTGTCTGTCTTTGCTACCGTAACCTCTCTTCTCTCCTAGGTATTTACTAATAGTCTCACTGTCTCTAATTCAACACAAAACCCCATCATCAAATGTACTCCCAGCAGAACTGAAAAAAACAAAACAGACTGTGATTTCCAGGACACTGCACCTTTGTTTCTGGCCTCACTATCTCCCCGAGAATTGGCCCTCCCTCAAGGTCCCTCCCAATCTGCTCTTGGTAAACTGCAAACCTTTTATTGCTTCTGGTTTCATAGGGTATTGCTTCTGATATGGCCTATTATTAGATTTGGGTATCACCTGTACTGGAATTACCCCTTTTATTAATCCTACGTCTGCTGGACTCCGGGACCACAAATGCTCTGGAACTTCTTTTAAGTCTGACTCCTGTTGTTCTGTCAACAGGTATTCCTCTCCTCAGCATCTGCTATTCTCATCTAAATGTACTATCTGTGGATGGGCTGTGTTGATCGCCACTCACAATATTGACCAAATCAGTGATCCTCTTACCCTTGGATACCCACTGGCCCATGTCTTTCCAGTCCTCTGCTGGCTCCTTTGCTAGGTACACATGTGGGCTCCATCTTTCCCTGAACTTTGGGACCCTAGTTCCACCTCCACTGCTGCGTGGGTGTTGTCATAGTGAAACCATTTCAAGGCTATAGTCCTTTCTGTGGTTTTAAATAATGCTTTCTCATAGATTGCATCTGGACCTGGGTGTTTGTTATACCAGAGAGTACAGTGTAGGTCATCGGGGGACATTTTAGTGGGGCCTGGTACTACATCATCAGCAAGTTCCATCAAGGTTCGGGGAATATCAGTTATTCCCCCCCTTAACAAATCTTGCCTATACCAATAACCACCATATTATTACCCTTCCCCACAGACCACCATATTGTCTCTGACTATGTGTACTTTCATTCCCCTCTCAGTGGAAATGACGGCCACATTCAATTTAGTCATTACATCACGTCCTAGTAAATTTACCGGACACAGCTTAGATATCAGGATGGGTATGGTTGCCTCTCCTCCTGATTGGTCATGTTTTAGGGTTATTGGGGCTGATAACCTTTCAATAAATTGATGACCAGATGATTTTCTCCCCATCAATCCTGACTCCATCTGGCTTGTCTGTTGCACAGATTGCTGTCCTGCAGGCTCCCGTATCACAAAGGAATTTAATTTTCTTACCCATTACTGTCAATGTCAAATAAGGTTTCTGTTCCTGTTGAAGTGCTAAGTCAATAGTAGCCAATTCAAACACCTCACAATTTGGATCAAAAGGGTTCCTTAGTCTTCCCCTCACTAGTCTACTATTTCTCCCTCAAGGACTAGTCACGCCTTATCTTCCTCTTCCTCACGCTCAAAGCTGGGGGATGGACTTCTCTCTCTCTCTTCTTTCTTTTCTCTCTTTTCTCTCCCCGGTTTCCCTTCTTGCCCTCTCCTTGACTAGTCCCCCAGAATTATCTCCTACTCAACGGAGGAATCTATCCTCACAATGTAATCTTGATCATTCCTGACAGTCCCCTACATTTCACTTAAAATGGCTACGCATTGATCAATTTGCTACTTTTCAATATTTTAGCAAGTTCTCAAATCAATTTCACCAAGTAATGAATAAAGACTACTGACCTTATCCTTGCAGCCGAGATTCAATGTAGGTTTGGATTCCGTCACCGTCTCTGTCATTAATCAGGTGTCCTCTGGCCTGTTTTAACCCTTAATGTCAAAGGGCAGGACTTTCTATTTACGAATGTATCATTCGCCCGTCGACGGTTTTCAGAGTTACCTGGAATGACAGAAACAGGGTATTGGAGTCCGGCTCAGAAGGACCAAGCTGTTACGTGAATTATTTAACAAACTATTTTAGTGTCTCTGTGCGTCTCCCAAAAGGTTGTAAGTCTTTTGGGATTTAAGTAACGGCCAGAGTCCCGGTCTGCATAGTCAGAGATATTTATTCATTGAGAATTCTGCCATCACAATTTCAGAGTCCATCTTTTATACTCATACGTCATACAAAAATAAATCCCTCCCCTCTGTAGGCGGGCTGTAGTTTTCCACTCTAAAACTGCTCTACTGCCCATCAGTTCATACACACACACATATACACACATGTATACACACATACAATGGGGAAAAAAAGTATTTAGTCAGCCACCAATTGTGCAAGTTCTCCCACTTAAAAAGATGAGAGAGGCCTGTAATTTTCATCATAGGTACACGTCAACTATGACAGACAAATTGAGAAAAAAAATCCAGAAAATCACATTGTAGGATTTTTAATGAATTTATTTGCAAATTTTGGTGGAAAATAAGTATTTGGTCACCTACAAACAAGCAAGATTTCTGGCTCTCACAGACCTGTAACTTCTTCTTTAAGAGGCTCCTCTGTCCTCCACTCGTTACCTGTATTAATGGCACCTGTTTGAACTTGTTATCAGTATAAAAGACACCTGTCCACAACCTCAAACAGTCACACTCCAAACTCCACTATGGCCAAGACCAAAGAGCTGTCAAAGGACACCAGAAACAAAATTGTAGACCTGCAACAGGCTGGGAAGACTGAATCTGCAATAGGTAAGCAGCTTGGTTTGAAGAAATCAACTGTGGGAGCAATTATTAGGAAATGGAAGATATACAAGACCACTGATAATCTCCCTCGATCTGGGGCTCCACGCAAGATCTCACCCCGTGGGGTCAAAATGATCACAAGAACGGTGAGCAAAAATCCCAGAACCACACGGGGGGACCTAGTGAATGACCTGCAGAGAGCTGGGACCAAAGTAACAAAGCCTACCATCAGTAACACACTACGCCGCCAGGGACTCAAATCCTGCAGTGCGAGACGTGTCCCCCTGCTTAAGCCAGTACATGTCCAGGCCCGTCTGAAGTTTGATTAGAGTGCATTTGGATGATCCAGAAGAGGATTGGGAGAATGTCATATGGTCAGATGAAACCAAAATAGAACTTTTTGGTAAAAACTCAACTCATCGTGTTTGGAGGACAAAGAATGCTGAGTTGCATCCAAAGAACACCATACCTACTGTGAAGCATGGGGGTGGAAACATCATGCTTTGGGGCTGTTTTTCTGCAAAGGGACCAGGACGACTAATCCGTGTAAAGGAAAGAATGAATGGGGCCATGTATCGTGAGATTTTGAGTGAAAACCTCCTTCCATCAGCAAGGGCATTGAAGATGAAACGTGGCTGGGTCTTTCAGCATGACAATGATCCCAAACACACCGCCCGGGCAACGAAGGAGTGGCTTCGTAAGAAGCATTTCAAGGTCCTGGAGTGGCCTAGCCAGTCTCCAGATCTCAACCCCATAGAAAATCTTTGGAGGGAGTTGAAAGTCTGTGTTGCCCAGCGACAGCCCCAAAACATCACTGCTCTAGAGGAGATCTGCATGGAGGAATGGGCCAAAATACCAGCAACAGTGTGTGAAAACCTTGTGAAGACTTACAGAAAACGTTTGACCTGTGTCATTGCCAACAAAGGGTATATAACAAAGTATTGAGAAACTTTTGTTATTGACCAAATACTTATTTTCCACCATAATTTGCAAATAAATTCATAAAAAATCCTACAATGTGATTTTCTGGATTTTTTTCCCTCATTTTGTCTGTCATAGTTGACGTGTACCTATGATGAAAATTACAGGCCTCTCTCATCTTTTTAAGTGGGAGAACATGCACAATTGGTGGCTGACTAAATACTTTTTTGCCCCACTGTACATACACACACACACACACACACACATATCCTACTCCCTGCATTACTCAGTTATTGCCGTTCTCACAATATTCTGCACCATGTTTTCATAACAGTTTCTCCCCTCCCTAAAATGGGAGGCCTCTTTATCTTAGTTTCTCAGTTGTCTTTGTTGTCTGGCCTAACTCTTACTCACATTGCTAAATAGTGGCTCAATGCCATAGCCTTTACTGGTCCTACACTCACACATTTCTAACACATTATACACCGTTTCAGGGTGTAATAATTAGTAATTAATAATTAATCTATCAAGTACGCCACAGGATGTTTTTGTGTTGGTCAAGGGCAGTCAAGTCTGAGGAGAACCAGGGGCTATATCTGTTCTTAGTTCTGAATTTGTTGAATGGGGCATGCTTATTTAAGATTGAGAGGAAAGCACTTTTAAAGAACAACCAGGCATCCTCTACTGACGGAATGAGGTCAATATCCATCCAGGATACCCGGGCCGGTTCAATTAGAAAAGCCTGCTCGCTTTTAGGGAGCGTTTGACAGTGATGAGGGGTGGTTGTTTGACCGCGGACCCATTACGGACGCAGGCAATAAGGCAGTGATCGCTGAGATCCTGGTTGAAGACAGCGGAGTTGTATTTAGAGGGTACATTTGTCAGGATGATATCTATGAGGGTGCCCATGTTTACAGATTTAGGGTTGTACCTGGTAGGTTCGTTGATAATTTGTGTGAGATTGAGGGCATCTAGTTTAGATTGAGGTTGGCCGGGGTGTTAAGCATATCCCAGTTTAGGTCACCAAGCAGTACGAACTCTGAGGATAGATGGGGGGCAATCAGTTCACATATGGTGTCCAGGGCACAGCTCGGGGCTGAGGGGGGTCTGTACCCAGCGGCAACAGTGAGAGACTTATTTCTGGAAAGGTGGATTTTTAGAAGTAGAAGCTCAAACTGTTTGGGCACAGACCTGGATAGTACGATAGAGCTCTGCAGGCTATCTCTACAGTAGATTGCAACCCCACCTTTTTGGCAGTTCTATCGAGACGGAAAGTGTTGTAGTTGGGAATGGAAATGTCTGCATTTTTGGTGTCCTTCCTAAGCCAGGATTCAGACACTGCTAGAACATCAGAGTTGGCGGAGTGTGCTAACGCAGTGAATAACTCAAACTTCGGATGTTAAGGCTTTTACGGTTACAGAAGTCAACAAATGATAACGCCTGGGGAGTAGGAGTGATACTGGGGGCTACAGGGCCTGGGTTAACCTCTACATCACCAGAGGAACAGAGGAGGAGTATAATAAGGATACGGCTAAAGGCTTTAAGGACTGGTCTTCTAGTGCGTTGGGTACAGAGAAAAAAAGGGGCAGATTTCCGGTCGTTGTAGAATAGATTCAGGGCATTATGTACAGACAAGGATATGGAAGGATATGAGTACAGTGGAGGTAAACCTAAGCGTTGGGTAACGATGAAAGAGATAGCATCACTGGAGGCACCGATTGAGTCGGTCTCCGCGTGTATGAGCTATCTAAGGCAGGTTGAGCTGGGCTGGGGGATCTACAGTGAATTGTACAATAAGAAATAACCAAAACATATTGACATGGGAGAGAGGCATAAAGCAATCACAGGTGTTATTCGAGAGAGCTAAGACAACAGCTGGTAATGGCGACAAAGTTTGGGCTGAGGCTAAACATAAACAGGATGCGGTACCGTATAAAGGAACAGTCCAGCAGGCATCAGCTGTATAGCTGAGTTATCATAAGGTCCGGTGAACAGCAATAGGAGAGTTCGGAGGTAGTTTGGGGGCTTCTACAGCACTGGCGAGCAAGAGGCCACGGCTTGCGTGTGCTAGCGGGCCGGTGCTAGCAGATGGATCTTCGTGGTCGACGTCGTAACGGGAAGCCTGTTGAAACCATATCAGACGATTTCGTCGGCAGACCAGTCGTGCTGGATCGGCGGGGCTCCATGTCAACACTAGGAGGTCCCGTCCGGTTGACAGAGAGGTAGATAGCCGGGAGATGGGCTTATCCCTCCACTGAGAAACGGGGACCGACAGTCTTCCAGCTGAAGGTGAAACTTAAGTCGCACTGCATTATTTCTGTGTCATGCAACAATTCATGTTGTTATTATGACCAGAGATAGTGAAATATTCCTTGATATTATAAAAGACACAAACCGCTAATAATAATGCAAGCTTATCAGAACACTTTGCTATACTCATTCATTGCAGCTGCAGTGCTGGTTGTAGCATTTTATGGCTTATAAAAGTGTTGAACAAAGTGTTGATAGTGCTGAATAACAACTTAAACATGAACTTACTCATAAAAACAGGAGCTCTTTGCTGTATTCATTGAGTCTCTCTCTAGTCATGGTTTTAAAAGTTTGGAAATCTCACATTATCAACTTTGCTGTACGTCCGAGGCTTCTTTTTACAGTATATGGCTCAAGAGCTATCTGTTTGGCCAGCAGTAGGCCTATTAGGTGCACTTGATTTGCTCTCTGATCATGCCGGGTAGGCAGAGTTCTATCTTCAGACACATGAAATGGTTCAAAATGGGAACACTTTGCCTTCCCGGCACTAGGGCTGCTTATTCAAGTGCACCTACCTCCAACAGCGCGAAATGAAAATGAAAAAATAGGAAAGCAAGGCTTTATCGTTGGGTTTTTTACAGAAATGTTTGGTGATCAACTAGGAAAGCCTTGGAGATTGACCAGTTGATCGTGATCGACCGGTGGGTGACCACTGCCCTAGACACTGTTGTGCGTGAAATGCTCAGGAGGCCGGCAGTTTCTGAGATACTGGAACCAGTGCGCCTTGCATCTACGATCATACCATACTCAAAGTCGCTTAGGTCAGTTGTTTTAACCCATTCTAACATTTAATTTAACAGTAGCTGAATGCCTCAATGGCCATCTCCCTGCTTTGTAAAGCAAGCCACGGCCACGTGACTCACTGTCTGTAGGAGCAAACCATTTTCGTGAACGGGATGGTGTACCTAATAAACGATAGTTACCGGAGTTGTAACTCCAGTTCTATGAGTGGAGTGGAGCCCCATAGGGGAGCTCTGCTCCTATTGGTTTACCCCGCTGCCTAGGCAGCGAACAGCCTGAGACAAAATTATGCACACACCTGCAGCCAATAGGAGTACAGGTGTCCCTATAAGAGGGGACGCTTCCCCTCAATCAGCCTCCCGATAAATTATCTTCAGCGAGACTAGAGGGGGTCGGCAGGGCCTTAAGTCCTATGGGGCTCCGCTCCACTCATAGAACTGGAGTTACAACTCCGGTAACTATCGTTCTATATCGTGGAGCTCCGCCCCATAGGGCAGCGCTGCTCCTATTGGTTTAAGGCGGAGCGCAACGCTCCAAAATGTACTCCCTGCCGAGCCCAACACTTCCCACTTAAATGAAAAGGTCGGGCCTAGCAATGGCTGCGACCAAATCCCACAGTAATCTCACAATATACTGTGTCCTCGGTACAAATCCGCCCCACCTAGTCCAATGGCATTGCCAATGTCTAGTGGGCAGATAACCAGAATATGAGTCATACTAATCTGAAATAGCAGATAGATGACATCACAATTCCGTCAATATTTTATGACCGGTCTAATAGTAATGTAACAAAGTTACAAAAACGATTTCCCTCATCATCCCGCCCCAACCCAGTAACACTGGTGGGCAGATTAATAACATTCCCTCTACTGTACTGAACATGTCAGTCAGGAGTCATGTCATTTATGTCTCCCTCTAACAGGAGCGGACCTGAAAGAGACCTACCTCTTTAGTCCTGCATTCCTTTCTCCTAGCTCAAGGTCTCCCATCAGCTACGCTGAGTACAGACCGAGCCAAAGAGTTAGAAGACATATCCAAGAGATAGAAACTGATAAATGGAGACGGTGACGACCACGCTGCACAGATATCCTCTACCCCCGTTCCTCTGAAAAGGGCAGTAGAAGCCGCTACTCCACGAGTGGAGTGGGCTCTTATACCCTGAGGCAATTGTCACCCGCTGCCTCATAAGCTGTCTCAATGCCTTCGCAAAGCCAATGAGACAGACGCTTTTTCAAAAGTGGTCTTCCTAGTGCAGCCGCACCGTGACACACAAACAGCTGAGGCGATGACCTAATCGCTGCTGTGCGCTCAACGTAACACGCCAAAGTGCGCACTGGGCACAGGCGATGGAGCCTTTCCTCTCTCCTCTCCCCTTGGGGAGGGGGAGAAAAAGCCCACAGCTCCACAGTCTGTGATCTATATGAGCTCTTAATAACCTTTGGCATAAATGCCAGGTTAGGACGTAACACCGCTCTGCTCAAATCGCCATTAATGGCAAGGCAGTCGGGTCTCGTCGAAAAAGCACACAAATCACTGACATGCTTAGCAGTAGTCAAAGCGAGCAACAGTGCAGTCTTCACAGACAGCATCTTGAGGGGAATTTGGTTCAATGGTTCGAACGGCGGCTCGCAGAGCGCTTCGAGTAGTACCAGAGCCAAATCCCACTGAGGAACTGTGGCTCTTGGCGTTGGCCTAAGCTGCCGTGTTCCCAAAAGGAAACGTTTCACAAGAGGGTGGCTGAAGAGAGTGTCTCTGCCAAACCCCTCATGACAAGCCGAAATCGTAGCTGCAAACACCTTAATGGTGGCGGACAATCGTTGCTTCTCAAATAAGAACTGTAGGAACGAGAGAACACTCTCAACCTGACAGCACACGGGGTCCACATTTTCTGTGGCACACCACTCCATTTGCTGGCATAAACCTTGGAAGTGGAACTGGCACGTGAACCCTGTATGGTTCTGATTACAGAATCAGATAACCCATGGCGCTCTAGCCTGTCCCTCTCAGGAGCCAAACCTTCAGTGGTTGGCCGATTATGGGCAACTGCCCTATCGCGCCTCCCGCCTGAAAAAACGCGTCCCGTTGATGTGGAATTGGCCAAGGGGGTGCACTCAACATCTGAATTATCTCTGCGAACCATGGAGCCCCTGGGTGATCGGGAGCCACCAATATGATTGACAGCCCGCCTGATCTCACCCTGGCTAACAGTTGGAGAATGCAGGACAGCGGTGGGAAAGCATGCAGGAGAACTCTCGACCACGGTCGGTGCGCAAATGTGTCCCTCCCCAGTGGTGGTTCGTCCTGAGCTCGAAGAGAGAACCAAAGAGGGCAATGCGCGTTCACGCGTGACGCGAATAGATCCAACTCGGCTCTCCCGAACCGTTCCCAAATCTGGAGAACGATGTTCGGGTGCAGATGCCCCTCGAGACATGATGTCTACCCCTACGTTCAAGTAGCCTGGAATGTGTGCTGCTCTCAATGAGCAAAGGTGCTTGTGAGCCCACAGCCACAATTCCTCCGCCGCCCGGTGGAGTGCAGGAGACCTGACTCCTCCCTGGCGATTGATGTGAGCTACTGTGGTTCGGTTGTCTGACCAGACCAGCACATCACGACCCCGAAGGGTAGACGTGAAGTGGGTCAGAACCAGTAGAACCGTTTCCAACTCTAAGAGGTTGATGTGACGACTCGAAAGAGGCCACACACCTCCTATCGCTTGGGTCTGACATGTCCCTCCCCATCCAGTCAGAGAGGCATCTGTAAACACTGGAATGTAAGAGGACACTTTGGCTATTGGGACTCCTTGTGTGAGAACACGCGGGTCTCTCCAATAGTTCAGATCTGCACTGAGCGAGAGGGGAACCACCACCAACCGACGACGTTGACGCACTGGGTCTAATCGTAGTTGGGCAAACCATCGCTGTATCCTGCGCATGTGCAGGAGTCCCAGCGGAACCACGAAATGGGCAGACGACATGAGACCCAAGAGTGACAAAACCGAAAGCGCCGTTACCGTGTGATTCGGACGAAACCGTCGTAGGGCTAGCAACATAGCAACCTGATGACTGGGCCAGGGTGCGCTCTTTTTCCAATTCACAGCGAATCCCAGACGCGTGAGATGAATCACTGTCTGTGTCGTGTGAGTGAACGCCAGCTCTGCTGACGGGGAGAGAACCAGTAGGTCGTCTAGGTAGGCTAGTAGCCTTATTCCCTGACGATGCAACGGTTCCAATGCCGCCTCAACACATTTGGAAAACGTGCGAGGTGCCAGGGCATACCCGAATGGCATCCTTGTGAACTCGTACGCTACCCCTTGAAAGGCGAACCGCAGAAACGTCCTGTGACGCGGCTGCACCGGCACATGAAAGTACGCGTCCTTTAGGTCTATGCTCGTACAAAAGTCTCCCTTCTGGACACATTCCAGTAGACGTTTTGTCGTTAGCATTCGAAAGGGCCGTTTGGCTCTCGTTGAGAATGCGTAAATCCAATATCGGCCTCATTCCCCCTGTCTTTTTCAGCACCAGGAAATAGGGCGAATATAGCCCTTTGTTCCTTTGCTCCCAGGGAACTACTGTGACCGCCTCCTTCACCAAAAGTTCTGTTATCTCTGTATTTTCATCACCATCTCCACCACCCCCCTGAATGGAAATGAAATTGGATTGCATAACCCTTCTGCAACGTCTGGTCTAACCAGAGGGAGAGGGTACAGCTTCGCCGCCACTCCCAGCAATGCAGAGAAAGCGGAAGAGCGATAAGCTGTGGTACGTTCAGTAGGAAGGACCTGTATTCCTCGACGGCCCTCGCCGCCGCTGTTTCCCAACACTGAAGTGGTGGAACAGCCCAAGGTGGGCCTCCCAAGAAAGGGAGAGGAAACATTAACGCGTTCTGAGAAAAACGGGGGCGCCGATACTTTGGTTAAACTCGTAACCTCGATATCCCGGCCCTCCGTGAATGCAGCACGGGTCTGAACTGCACTGACTGAGGCCTGGGACAGAGCGCCGTCCCCGAATAGCGATTGCGTCATCATTCCATTACCTGGCTGTGACTGCAGTCTGCTATGTGAGACCTTCACTACAGCACTCTTTATGAGGTAAAGCAAGGCGGCGCCTTGTTACCTTTTTAACACCCGCCTCATGTGTGTGTTCAACTACGCACCCTTGGTGGGATGAGCTACACTCAGAGTGGTGAGAGAGAGAGTGAAGGAGCTTGAACGTTCTCGGATGTATCATGGAAAAGGGGCTCTCTTGTGACAAAGTCAATTGGAGCCAACTCTTTATTCAACACATCAACAACAACAGTTCCCTCCATACCCTCAACAGAAGGGTGGGGGAGAATAGTGGGCACAGTCGTACCAGCCGCTGTGCCATATCCCATTCTCGCCACGTCGTAGGCGGCGTCTCTTCTGGCCACCCTTCGGGTGCTTCCAAGAAGATGCTCTGACGACCTCTCTCGTCAACGGCACGGTCGGGACCTCTGGCTCCGCAGGAGGGGCGGGGCCCGCTTCTCTGCTGCTGGAAGTCGCTGCATGGCGCCGGGCACGACGCCTCGCTGTAGACCCCTGTCTACTTGAGGCGGTGGAGCTTGACGGTCGTTTCGGTGCAGGGCCGAGTCTTCCTGCCAGTGGCAGGTGTCTGGCCAGCTGCTTCCTCTCCTTGTCAAGCGTCATAAAACGCTCCGTCGCATCTTTGACAGCGACCCCAAACAGGCCGTCGTCAGAGATGGGGGCGTTCAGTAACGCGGCTCTGTCTGTCTCTTTCATGGCTGTCATAGACAGCCAAAGGTGTCGTTCCACCACCACCAAAGTGGCCATGGACCTCCCCGCACACACAGCTGATGCCTGCGTTAAGTGGAGAATAGCGCCAGAAATTCTGGACGCCTCTTCCACTTCCTCCCCAGTGAGCTCAGACTTACCCGTTGTTAGGCGGGACAGAGAGGCTGCTAGGAGGGCAATATTATTCGCCGCTGCAACGGCCTGGGCTCCCAACACGAAGGACTTCTCAACCAGCTGTGCTGTGAGTCGGTCCTTCTGTGTGGGTAGAACGGCTTTCTTGGACGAGGGCCATGGACTCGAACCCGGCACGAGATACGCAGACAGGGCGCTCTCGAGCCTAGGGATACCCCTTGAAAAGCCCTGCTATCTGCCTTCTTCTCTGGTGAATGGGAGGTACGCCTTAGCCGGCGAACGCGCCGCTAAAGGTGCCTCCCATGGGCCCTCCACATACTTATCAAGCGAGGGCATGGTCGGTGCCAGAGGCTCCGCCGCCCTCCTGGGCCTGGAATAAGGACCGCCCTCCATCATATCCACTTCTGGGTTGGAGGGAATGGGGGGCAGCTTAATCTGCAGGCGCTCGGCAGCCCTCTCGATGAGCCCTGGAATGTCCGAGCGCAGAGAGGCTGTGGCGTATGATGTGGCTGCTGAATTCTCAGAGCCTGCATCATCATCGCCCAGGGATGAAAAAGACCTTGCCCTTTCCAATGGAAATGGGGTCTTAAAATCATGGGTCAGAGGGATGGATGGTTCTGCTGGAATATCCATCTCTTCCCCAATATCCCTGTCATCTCCTGAGTCAGCGCCCTCAGATGATGCCTCAGAAGCTGAGGCTAACACTGATAGCACATCCTCAAGAGGAATATCCTCCCTAAAAAATGCCCAACGCTGCTTCCTCTCTTTCAATGAAAGGAGGGCGCAGCTAGCGCATAGTGGAGGACCTATGAGGCCGTCCCTGGCGTGCTGTGACCCTAGCCACACAAAACATAAGTTGTGGGGGTCAGCAGCCACCATAGAGGAACAGCGACATTGAGCTCTGAAAAGAGCTTTTGGGGGTGGAAAATCTCCTGGTGTGCTCATTTCAGGACGACGTCGATGATCTAGAAAATCGACTGCATTTTCTTCGTCCTGAGTCTTCGTCTTCTTATCGGCTATTTCAGTCCAGTCCAGTCGCTGAAGATAATGGGAGGCTGATTGAGGGGAAGCGTCCCCTCTTATAGGGACACCTGTACTCCAATTGGCTGCAGGTGTGTGCATAATTTTGTCTCAGGCTGTTCGCTGCCTAGGCAGCGGGGTAAACCAATAGGAGCAGAGCTCCCCTATGGGGCGGAGCTCCATGATATAGAACTGTGTACATTGTAATCAATGGCCCCTTTTATGGTGCTTATTGGTTTATTTGGATCCCCATTAGCTTTTGCCAAAGCAGCAGCTATATTGCAGTGAATTAGTTTTGGACTTGGGGACTGTGGAGAGACCTCTGGTGGCATGTCTTGTGGGGTATTTATGGGTGTCTGAGCTGTATGTTATTTGATTATGAAGACAAGACGGAATTTTCATCACGGTTGTGGAAGAGGAAAATGTATTTTGTTATCTTATATGGCCTGAAGAAGGTGCAGGTCATCCTGTTCCTCTTAGTTTCTGTAAGATTGCTAAATCGCACGGTTTCAAGTTGCCCTTTACGTTTTTGTAGTCCGTTTTATAACTGTTTCATGGTTACAGTTATCCCAGGATGTGTGGGAGAGTGGACGTGTCCTTGATATTATTTGTATTTCTCTTTGTCTACTATCTGTGGTGATAAACAGAAGTACTGGACTCATTTGAAGGGCATGTGAAACACCCCACCCATCCTCAGTCTGCATAAGATGTCTGTCTGTGAGAACAAATAGGGAATTGAATAGATTTTCCCATGCATGTTCAAATAAAGCTTTTGTATATTGAGATTGGACTGCCGTATGCCTTATGAGTGTTTTTTCCACCACACAGTAATATTTCTCATAATACAGTGCCTTCAGAAAGTATTGATACCCCTTGACTTATTCCATTTTGTTGTGTTACAGCCTGAATTCAAAATGGATTAAATATATTTTTCTTCTCACCCATCTACACACAATACCCCATAATGACGAAGTGAAAACAAGTTTTTAGAAATGTTAGCAAATTAATTGAAAATGAAATACAGAAATATCTCATTTACATAAGCATTCACACCCCCTCAGTCAATACATGTTAGAATCACCTTTGGCAGCGATCACAGCTGTGATTCATTCTGGGTAAGTCTCTATGAGCTTTGCACACCTGGATTGTACAATATTTGCCCATCATTCTTTTAAAAATTATTCAAGCTCTGTCAAATTGGTTGTTGATTATTGCTAGACAACCATTTTCAAGTCTGGCCATAGATTTTCAAGCAGATTTTAGTAAAAACTGTAACTCGGCCACTCAGGAACATTCACTGTCTTCTTGGTAAGCAACTCCAGTGTAGATTTGGTCTTGTGTTTTAGGAAATTGTCCTGCTGAAAGGTGAATTAATCTCCCAGTGACTGGTGGAAAGCAGACTGAACCAGGATTTCCTCTAGGATTTTGCCTGTGCTTAGCTCCATTCCGTTAATTTTTTATCCCGAAAAACTCCCCAGTCCTTAATGATTACTAGCATACCCATAACATGATGCAGCCACCACTATGCTTGAAAATATGGAGAGTGGTACTCAGTAATGTGTTGTGTTGGATTTGTCTCAAACATAACACTTTGTATTCAGGACACAAAGTTAATTGCTTTGCCACATTTTTTGCAGTATTACTTTAGTGCCGTGTTGCAAACAGGACGCATGTTTTGGATTTTTTTAAATTTTGTGCAGGCTTCCTTCTTTACACTCTGTCAATTAGGTTAGTGTTGTGGAGTAACTACAATGTTATTGATTCATCCTCAGTGTTCTCCTATCACAGCCATTAAACTGTAACTGTTTTAAAGTCAATATTGGCCTCATGGTGAAATCCCTGAGTGGTTTCTGTTATGTATGGTACAGCACGTCGTACTGTACGTTGTTATGGTTTACGACAGTGTGCTGCGTTACGGATGAATGGGTTGTCAGAATGTGTGGCACATGTCATTAAACGACAGAGTGATGTACAATGTGAAACTGTGCAGATGTCCGTTCTTCTACAACTAGGCTAGATATAACATTGGCGACGAAGATGGCTGAATTCAGTTTACCACCGCCAGCACCATTATTATATCTAGAAGCTATGGACTTTTCTACAATCTCCGACAAGCGGAGGACAGCACTGCTCCGTCACTGCCTTGGTACAGAGGGACAGAGGATTTTCAGAGCGCTTGGATCGGCTCCTACATTCACTGCTGCAGTCAGCCTCTTACGGAACCACTTCGCCGGGAAAGAGCGAGTGCTCCTCCGACGCTACCGGCTACGGAAGAGACACCAACGGCCGGGTGAGTCCATTCAAAGCTACGTGGCTAATCTGAGGGATTTGGCTAGCTCTTGTAACTACGGGACACTTCAGGACGAGATCATCAGGGATCAGTTGATAGAGGGGACGTTATGTGAAAAGACAAGGGAGAAACTGCTTTTGGAATCGGATAATTTACAACTAGATGGAGCTATTAAAATAGCACTCCAGGTTGAAGCGGCGTTGGAATGCTCTTCTATGCTAACAGACAGCTCTGCAGCATACACTCGGCCCCCAGCCATTCTCACACAGCAGCTTCAGCCCGAGCAGGCGCACTACAACGATCACGCCGCTGCGCACGCCCTCCCGCGTCGATAGCTGCATGGACACAGACACCGACATGCCCGTGCAGCAGGCACACAGACAAACAAACAGAAGTAGCTGTGGCAACTGTGGGGCTAGCTCTCACAATTCAAGGGCTTCAAACTGCCCAGCCCGTGGAAAAATATGCAAGAACTGTTCAAAATACAATCACTTTGCGAAAGTGTGTCGTTCTGCCCCTGCTACTAGCTCCACCCAGAACAGGCCCTTAGTTTCATCTCACTCTCAACATGAACACACGGAAATCCGAACCGTCTCCACCAACCATGTGTCATTCAGGACATGCACTGTGCAGCTGGGTGAGGTGGGTTTGCCTTTGCTGCTGGATACTGGCGCTGCGGTGTCGTTTCTCAACCTTGCCACTTACTACAAGTTTTTCAGTCACCTACCACTCCAACAGCCCTCCACTGCCCTGTGTGGGTACGGTAGATCCAAGATAGACATTGTAGGCACCCTCCAGGTCCCAGTACACTACGGCACCAAACATCTGCCATCATTCACATTTCATGTTGCAAAGCGGGGTGCCAACCTCCTGGGCCTCGACCTCTTCACAGGCTTGGGATTCACACTGAGAGATGACAGTGGGTCAGCTATCTACCAGGTTACCTGCACATGGCAACAGAACTGGCCGACTCTGTTTGATGGACTGGGCTGCCTCACAGCCTTTACTCACAGGCCCCTAGTGAATCCGGAAGTGACCCCAGTCATGCAGCCCCTGCGGCGCATTCCCTTTGCACTGCGTGATGACGTCACAAAAGATCTCCAGTCACTGTTGGGGACAACTGGGGCCCGCCACATTCATGATGAGCAATGGATCACGCTGGCACGCCAGCCGCCTCAGAAAAGTCCCTGCCCCTCAAGGAACACGAAGGCACACAAAACAGACATGCAGGCCAGAGACGCCACCGGATGGACCTCCTCCACCACTACCACCTGAGCCCCAGCCTCTGTGGGTTCCCCAAGGGCCAGAGCCACAAGCGGTGGCGGTTGAAGAAAGGCCTATGCGGGCACGAACTCGCCCTGCTTATCTGGGGGACTACTTAACCTCTTTTCATTCTTAGGCTCCGTTAGGTGTCTTAGTCAACCTCCAGGTTAATGGACTGAACTGGCTAGTTTGGAGAGTCCATCCGTTTAAGGGTTAATGTTTATTTCTTACAGGTATCACTCTAGGTTCTTGCCCTATGGACATTTTATATATGGTACCAGTCCCTGGTTTTGGAAAGGGGGGGGAAATGTTATGTATGGTACGACGTGCTGTACGTCGTACTGTACGTTGTTATGGTTTACGACAGTGTGCTGCGTTACGGATGAATAGGTTGTCAGAATGTGTGGCACATGTCATTAAACGACAGAGTGATGTACAATGTGAAACTGTGCAGATGTCCGTTCTTCTACAACTTGGCTAGATATAACAGTTTCCTTCCTCTCTGGCAACTGAATTAGGAAGGATGCCTGTATTTTTGTAGTGACTGGTTGTATTGATACACCATCCAAAGTGAAATAAATAATTTCACTGTGCTCAAAGGGATATTCAACGTCTGCTTTTTTTTATTACCCATCTACCAATAGATGCCCTTCTTTGTGAGGCATTGGAAAACCTCCCTGGTCTTTGTGGTTGAATCTTTGTTTGAAATTCACTGCTTGACTGAGGGACCTTACAGATAATTGTAAGTGTGTGGTACAGAGATGAGGTAGTCATTCAAAAATCAATGTTGAACACTTATTGCACACAGAGTGAGTCCATGCAACTTATTACGTGAATTGTTAAGCACATTTTTACTCCTGAACTTATTTAGGCTTGCAATAACAAAGGAGTTGAATACTTAATGACTCAAGACATTTCAGCTTTTCATTTTTTATTAATTTGTACAACTTTCAAAAAACATAATTCCACTTTACATCATGGGGTATTGTGTGTAGGCGAGTGACAACAAATCTCAATTGAATCCAATTTAAATTCAGGCTGTAACACAACAAAATAAGGAAAAAGTAAAGGGTAGCTTCCGAAAATAATTTAGACGAATACACTGAAACAGTGACTGAGTTTATCAGGAAGTGTATAGGTGATGTTGTACCCACTGTGACTATTAAAACCTACCCTAACCAGAAACCGTGGATAGACGGCAGCATTCGCGCAAATCTAAAAGCGCGAACCACCGCATTCAACCATGGCAAGGTGACTGGGAATATGGCAGAATACAAACAGTGTAGCTACTCACTCCGCAAGGCAATTCAACTGGCAAAACATCAGTATAGAGACAAAGTGGAGTCGCAATTCAACGGCTCAGACACGAGACGTATGTGGCAGGGTCTACAGACAATCACGGACTACAAAAAGAAACCCAGCCACGTCGCCCACACCGACGTCTCGCTTCCAGACAAGCTAAACACCTTCTTCGCCTGCTTTGAGGATAACACAGTGCCACTGACGAGCCCCACTACCAAGAACTGTGGCCTCTCCTTCTCCATGGCCGACATGATTAAGACATTTAAACATGTTAACCCCCACAAGGCTGCCGGCCCAGACGGCATCCCTAGCCGCGTTCTCAGAGCATGCGCAGACCAGCTGGCTGGTGTGTTTATGGACATATTCAATCTCTCCCTTTCCCAGTCTGCTGTTCCCACATTCAAGATGGCCACCATTGTTCCTGTACTCAAGAAAGAAAGGTAACTGAACTAAATGACTATCGCCCTGTAGCACTCACCTCTGTCATCATGAAGTGCTTTGAGAGACTAGTCAAGGATCATATCACCTCTACCTTACCTGTCACCCTAGACCCACTTAAATTTGCTTAACGCCCCAATAGATCCACAAACGATGCAATTGCCATCACACTGCACACTGCCCTATCCCATCTGGACAAGAGGAATACCTATGTAAGAATGCTGTTCATTGACTATAGCTCAGCATTCAACACCATAGTACCCTCCAAGCTCATCACTAAGCTCGAGGCCCTGGGTCTGAACCCCGCCCTGTGCAACTGGGTCCTGGACTTCCTGACGGGCCGCCCCCAGGTGGTGAAGGTAGGAAACAACATCTCCACTTCGCTCATCCTCAACACTGGGGCCCCACAAGGGTGCGTGCTCAGCCCCCTCCTGTACTACCTGTTCACCCATGACTGCGTGGCCAAGAACGCCTCCAACTCAATCATCAAGTTTGCAGACGACACAACAGTAGTAGGCTTGATTACCAACAATAACGAGACTGCCTACAGGGAGGAGGTGAGGGCTCTGGGAGTGTGGTGCCAAGAAAATAACCTCTCACTCAACATCAACAAAACAAAGGAGATGATCGTGGACTTCAGGAAACAGCAGAGGGTGCACCCCCCTATCCACATCGACGGGACCGCAGTGGAGAAGGTGGAAAGCTTTAAGTTCCTTGACGTACACATCACTGACAAACTGAAATGGTCCACCCACGCAGACAGTGTGGTGAAGAAGGCGCAACAGAGCCTCTTCAACCTCAGGAGGCTGAAGAAATTCGGCTTAGCACCTAAAACCCTCACAAACTTTTACAGATGCACAATTGAGAGCATCCTGTCGGGCTGTATCACCGCCTGGTACGACAACCGCAGGGATCTCCAGATGGTGGTGCGGTCTGCCGAACGCATTACCGGGGGCAAACTACCGGCCCTCCAAGACACATACAACACCCGATGTCACAGCAAGGCCAAAAAGATAATCAAGGACATCAACCACCCGAGCCACTGCCTGTTCATCCTGCTATCATCCAGAAGGCAAGGTCAGTACAGGTGCATCAAAGCTGGGACCGAGAGAATGAAAAACAGCTTCTATCTCAAGGCCATCAGACTGTTAAATAGCACATTAGAGGCTGCTGCTGCCTATTGAAATCACTGGCCACTTTAAGAAATGGAACACTAGTCACTTTAATAATGTGTACATATCTTGCACTACTCATCTCATATGTACAGTGGGGGAAAAAAGTATTTAGTCAGCCACCAATTGTGCAAGTTCTCCCACTTAAAAAGATGAGAGAGGCCTGTAATTTTCATCATAGGTACACGTCAACTATGACAGACAAACTGAGGAAAAAAAATCCAGAAAATCACATTGTAGGATTTTTAATGAATTTATTTGCAAATTATGGTGGAAAATAAGTATTTGGTCACCTACAAACAAGCAAGATTTCTGGCTCTCACAGACCTGTAACTTCTTATTTAAGAGGCTCCTCTGTCCTCCACTCGTTACCTGTATTAATGGCACCTGTTTGAACTTGTTATCAGTATAAAAGACACCTGTCCACAACCTCAAACAGTCACACTCCAAACTCCACTATGGCCAAGACCAAAGAGCTGTCAAAGGACACCAGAAACAAAATTGTAGACCTGCACCAGGCTGGGAAGACTGAATCTGCAATAGGTAAGCAGCTTGGTTTGAAGAAATCAACCGTGGGAGCAATTATTAGGAAATGGAAGACATACAAGACCACTGATAATCTCCCTCGATCTGGGGCTCCACGCAAGATCTCACCCCGTGGGGTCAAAATGATCACAAGAACGGTGAGCAAAATCCCAGAACCACACGGGGGGACCTAGTGAATGACCTGCAGAGAGCTGGGACCAAAGTAACAAAGCCTACCATCAGTAACACACTACGCCGCCAGGGACTCAAATCCTGCAGTGACAGACGTGTCCCCCTGCTTAAGCCAGTACATGTCCAGGCCCGTCTGAAGTTTGCTAGAGTGCATTTGGATGATCCAGAAGAGGATTGGGAGAATGTCATATGGTCAGATGAATCCAAAATATAACTTTTTGGTAAAAACTCAACTCGTTGTGTTTGGAGGACAAAGAATGCTGAGTTACATCCAAAGAACACCATACCTACTGTGAAGCATGGGTGTGGAAACATCATACTTTGGGGCTGTTTTTCTGCAAAGGGACCAGGACGACTGATCCGTGTAAAGGAAAGAATGAATGGGGCCATGTATCGTGATATTTTGAGTGAAAACCTCCTTCCATCAGCAAGGGCATTGAAGATGAAACGTGGCTGGGTCTTTCGGCATGACAATGATCCCAAACACACCGCTCGGGCAACGAAGGAGTGGCTTCGTAAGAAGCATTTCAAGGTCCTGGAGTGGCCTAGCCAGTCTCCAGATCTCAACCCCATAGAAAATCTTTGGAGGGAGTTGAAAGTCTGTGTTGCCCAGCGACAGCCCCAAAACATCACTGCTCTAGAGGAGATCTGCATGGAGGAATGGGCCAAAATACCAGCAACAGTGTGTGAAAACCTTGTGAAGACTTACCGAAAACGTTTGACCTGTGTCATTGCCAACAAAGGGTATATATCAAAGTATTGAGAAACTTTTGTTATTGACCAAATACTTATTTTCCACCATAATTTGCAAATAAATTCAATAAAAATCCTACAATGTGATTTTCTGGATTTTTTTTTCTCATTTTGTCTGTCATAGTTGACGTGTACCTATGATGAAAATTACAGGCCTCTCTCATCTTTTTAAGTGGGAGAACTTGCACAATTGGTGGCTGACTAAATACTTTTTTTCCCCACTGTATATACTGCATTCTAATCTTCGCCATTACCAGTTGTTATCTTAGCCATCTCGAATAACACCTGTGATTGCGTTATGCCTCTCTCCCATGTCAATATGCCTAGCCTATTGCTGTTTGGGTTAGTTCTTATTATACAATTTCACTGTAGAGCCCCAAGTTCAGCTCAACCAGCCTCAGAGAGCTCCTTTGTCCCACCCCCCATACACGCGGAGACCGGCTCAATCGGTAACTCCAGTGATGCTATCTCTTTCATAGTTACCCAATGCTTAGGTGTACCTCCACTGTACTCATATCCTTCCATATCCTTGTCTGTACATAATGCCCTGAATCTATTCTACAACGCCCAGAAATCTGCCCCTTTTATTCTCTGTACCCAACGCACTAGAAGACCAGTTCTTAAAGCCTTTAGCCGTATCCTCATTCTATCCCTCCTCTGTTCCTCTGGTGATGTAGAGGTTAACCCAGGCCCTGTAGCCCCCATTATCACTCCTACCCCCCCAGGCGCTATCATTTGTTGACTTCTGTAACCGTAAAAGCCTTGGTTTCTTGCATGTTAACATCAGAAGTCTCCTCCCCAAGTTTGAGTTATTCAGTGCGTTAGCACACTCTGCCAACCCTAATGTTCTAGCAGTGTCTGAATCTTGGTTAGGAAGGCCACCAAAAATTCAGAAATTTCCATTCCGAACTACAACATTTTCCGTCTAGATAAAAATGCCAAAGGGGGCGGAGTTGCAATCTACTGTAGAGATAGCCTGCAGAGCTCTATCATACTATCTAGGTCTGTGCCCAAACAGTTTGAGCTTCTACTTCTAAAAATCCACCTTTCCAGAAATAAGTCTCTCACTATTGCCGCTTGCTACAGACCCCCCTCAGCCCCCAGTTGTGCCCTGGACACCCCATCTATCCTCAGAGTTCGTACTGCTTGGTGACCTAAACTGGGATATGCTTAACACCCCGGCCGTCCTACAATCTAAAACTAGATGCCCTCAATCTCACACAAATTATCAAGGAACCTACCAGGTACAACCCTAAATCTGTAAACATGGGCACCCTCATAGATATCATCCTGACTAATTTACCCTCTAAATACACCTCCGCTGTCTTCAACCAGGATCTCAGCGATCACTGCCTCATTGCCTGCGTCTGTAATGGGTCAGCGGTCAAACAACCACTCCTCATCACGTCAAACGCTCCCTAAAACACTTCAGCGAGCAGGCCTTTCTAATTGACCTGGCCCGGATATCCTGGATGGATATTGACCTCATTCCGTCAGTAGAGGATGCCTGGATGTTCTTCAAAAGGGCTTCCTTAAATAAGCATGCCCGATTCAAAAAAATTCAGAACTAAGAACAGATATAGCCCCTGGTTCACCCCAGACTTGACTGCCTTTGACCAGCACAAAAACATCCTGTGGCGTACTGCATTAGCATCAAACAGCCCCCGCGATATGCAACTTTTCAGGGAAGTCAGGAAAGCTCCAAAAAGTTTTGGGACACTGTAAAGTCCATTGAGAATAAGAGTACCTCCTCCCAGCTACCCACTGCACTGTCTAGGCTAGGAAACACTGTCACCACCGATAAATCTACGATAATCGCGAATTTCAATAAGCATTTTGCTATGGCTGGCCATGCTTTCCACCTGGCTACCCCTACCCCAGCCACCAGCTCTGCACCCTCCGCTGCAACTTGCCCATGCCCCCCGCTTCTCCTTCACGCAAATTCAGATAGCTGATGTCCTGAAAGAGCTGCTAAATCTGGACCCCTACAAATCAGCTGGGCTAGACAATCTGGACCCTTTCTTTCTAAAATTAGCCGCAGAAATTGTCGCAACCCCTATTACTAGCCTGTTCAACCTCTCTTTCGTATCGTCTGAGATCCCCAGAGATTGGAAAGTTGCCGCGGTCATCCCCCTCTTCAAAGGGGGTGACACTCTAGATCCAAACTGTTACAGACCTATATCCATCCTGCCCTGCCTTTAGAAAGTATTTGAAAGCCAAGTTAACAAACAGATCACCGACCATTTCGAATCCCACCGTACCTTCTCCGCTATGCAATCTGGTTTCCGAGCTGGTCATGGGTGGACCTCAGCCACGCTCAAGGTCCTAAACGATATAATAACCGCGATCGATAAAACACAGTACTGTGCAGCCGTCTTCATTGACCTGGCCAAGGCTTTTGACTCTGTCAATCACAGCATTCTTATTGGCAGACTAAATAGCCTTGGATTCTCAAATGACTGCCTCGCCTGGTTCACTAACTACTTCTCAGATAGAGTTCAATGTGTCAAATCGGAGGGCCTGTTGTCTGGACCTCTGGCAGTCTCTATGGGGGTGCCACAGGGTTCAATTCTCGGGCCGACTCTATTCTCTGTGTATATCAATGATGTCGCTCTTGCTGCTGGTGACTCTCAGTTAAACCTCTACGCAGACGACACCATTTTGTATACATCTGGCCCTTCATTGGACATCATTGTGTTAACAAACCTCCAAATGAGCTTCAATGCCATACAACACTCCTTCCGTGGCCTCCAACTGCTCTTAAACGCTAGTAAAACTAAATGCATGCTCTTCAATCGAACGCTGCTTGCACCCGCCCACCCGACTAAAATCACTACTCTCGGCGGGTCTGACTTAGAATATGTGGACAACTACAAATACCTAGGTGTCTTGTTAGACCGTAAACTCTCCTTCCAGTCTCACATTAAGCATCTCCAATCCAAAGTTAAATCTAGAATCGGCTTCCTATTTCGCAACAAATTCTCCTTCACTTATGCTGCTAAACATGCCCTCGTAAAACTGACTATCCTACGATCCTTGACTTCGGCGATGTCATTTACAAAATAGCTTCCAACACTTTACTCAGCAAATTGGATGTAGTCTATCACAGTGCCATCCGTTTTGTCACCAAAGCCCCATATACTACCCACCATTGTGACCTGTACGCTCTCGTTGGCTGGCTGTCACTACATATTCGTCGCCAAACCCACTGGCTCCAGGTCATCTATAAATCACTTCTAGGCAATTCCCCACCTTATCTTAGATCATTGGTCACCATAGCAACACCCACCCGTAGTATGCGCTCCAGCAGGTACAGTGGGGGAAAAAAGTATTTAGTCAGCCACCAATTGTGCAAGTTCTCCCACTTAAAAAGATGAGAGAGGCCTGTAATTTTCATAATAGGTACACGTCAACTATGACAGACAAATTGAGGAAGAAAAATCCAGAAAATCACATTGTAGGATTTTTTATGAATTTATTTGCAAATTATGGTGGAAAATAAGTATTTGGTCACCTACAAACAAGCAAGATTTCTGGCTCTCACAGACCTGTAACTTCTTCTTTAAGAGGCTCCTCTGTCCTCCACTCGTTACCTGTATTAATGGCACCTGTTTGATCTTGTTATCAGTATAAAAGACACCTGTCCACAACCTCAAACAGTCACACTCCAAACTCCACTATGGCCAAGACCAAAGAGCTGTCAAAGGACACCAGAAACAAAATTGTAGACCTGCACCAGGCTGGGAAGACTGAATCTGCAATAGGTAAGCAGCTTGGTTTGAAGAAATCAACTGTGGGAGCAATTATTAGGAAATGGAAGACATACAAGACCACTGATAATCTCCCTCGATCTGGGGCTCCACGCAAGATCTCACCCCGTGGGGTCAAAATGATCACAAGAACAGTGAGCAAAAATCCCAGAACCACACGGGGGGACCTAGTGAATGACCTGCAGAGAGCTGGGACCAAAGTAACAAAGCCTACCATCAGTAACACACTACGCCGCCAGGGACTCAAATCCTGCAGTGCCAGACGTGTCCCCCTGCTTAAGCCAGTACATGTCCAGGCCCGTCTGAAGTTTGCTAGAGTGCATTTGGATGATCCAGAAGAGGATTGGGAGAATGTCATATGGTCAGATGAAACCAAAATAGAACTTTTTGGTAAAAACTCAACTCGTCGTGTTTGGAGGACAAAGAATGCTGAGTTGCATCCAAAGAACACCATACCTACTGTGAAGCATGGGGGTGGAAACATCATGCTTTGGGGCTGTTTTTCTGCAAAGGGACCAGGACGACTGATCCGTGTAAAGGAAAAAATGAATGGGGCCATGTATTGTGAGATTTTGAGTGAAAACCTCCTTCCATCAGCAAGGGCATTGAAGATGAAACGTGGCTGGGTCTTTCAGCATGACAATGATCCCAAACACACCGCCCGGGCAACGAAGGAGTGGCTTCGTAAGAAGCATATCAAGGTCCTGGAGTGGCCTAGCCAGTCTCCAGATCTCAACCCCATAGAAAATCTTTGGAGGGAGTAGAAAGTCCGTGTTGCCCAGCGACAGCCCCAAAACATCACTGCTCTAGAGGAGATCTGCATGGAGGAATGGGCCAAAATACCAGCAACAGTGTGTGAAAACCTTGTGAAGACTTACAGAAAACGTTTGACCTGTGTCATTGCCAACAAAGGGTATATAACAAAGTATTGAGAAACTTTTGTTATTGACCAAATACTTATTTTCCACCATAATTTGCAAATAAATTCATAAAAAATCCTACAATGTGATTTTCTGGATTTATTTTTCTCATTTTGTCTGTCATAGTTGATGTGTACCTATGATGAAAATTACAGGCCTCTCTCATCTTTTTAAGTGGGAGAACTTGCACAATTGGTGGCTGACTAAATACTTTTTTCCCCCACTGTATATCTCACTGGTCATCCCCAAAGCCAACACCTCCTTTGGCCGCCATTCCTTCCAGTTCTCTGCTGCAAATGACTGGAACGAACTGCAAAAATCTCTGAAGCTGGAGACACGTATCTCCCTCACTAACTTTAAACATCAGTTGTCAGAGCAGCTTACCTATCACTGCACTTGTACACAGCCCATCTGTAATTAGCCCACCCAACTACCTCATCCCCATATTATTTACATTGTTATTTATTTTGCTAATTTGCACCCCAGTATCTCTATTTGCACATCTTCTGCACATCTATCACTCCAGTGTTAATACTAAATTGTAATTATTTTGCACTATGGCCTATTTATTGCCTTACCTCCATAACTTACTACATTTGCACACACTGTATATAGATTTTCTATTGCGTTATTAACTGTACGTTTTGTTTATTTCATATGTAACTCTGTTGTTGTTGTTTTTATCGCACTGCTTTGCTTTATCTTGGCCAGGTCGCAGTTGTAAATGAGAACTTGTTCTCAACTGGCTTACCTGGTTAAATAAAGGTGAAATAAAAATAAATTATATTATATAATATTCTACTGTATCTTAGTCCATGCCGCTCTGTCATTGCTTGTCCATATATGTATATATTCTTAAATCCCATTCCTTACTAGTTTTGTGTGTATTGGGTATATGTTGTGAAATTGTTAGATAGTACTGCACTGTCGGAGCTAGAAGCACAAGCATTTCACTGCACCCACTATAACATCTGCTAAATGTATGTGACAAATAACATTTGATTCGATTTGATTTGCAGCATTAGTGAAGATATGATCAATAAAAGTGGATGTCACAGATCCAACACTATTGGTATGCACTCTAGTTGGTTGAGTGATAACCTGGGTCATATTACAGGCATTAGTCATAGTTAGAAGCTTCCTCTTGAGAGGACAGCTAGTTGCTAACCAGTCAATGTTCAGGTCACCCACAAAATAGATCTATCTATTAACATCATACACATTATCAAGCATTACACACATATTATCCAAATACTGACTTTTAGCACTTAGTGCCCTTTAGCAGCACCCCAAAAGAAGAGACTTTAGATGAGGCATGTGAACTTGCAACCACAACCTAGCGGTTAGAGTGTTGGGTCAGTAACCAAAAGGTTGCTGGTTCTAATACCCTAGCAGACTATGTGTAAATCTGTCGATGTGCCCTTGAGCAAGGCACTTAACCCTAATTTGCTCCAGGGGTGCCGTGCCCTGTAAAACACACATTTCACTGCACCCATCTGGTGTATGTGACAATAAAAATAATATGGCTCTGAACATATACAACACCTCCCCCATAGGCATTCCTGTCTTTTCTATAGATGTTATATCCTTGTATTGTTACTGCTGTATCAAAGGAATTATCTAAGTGAGTTTCAGAGATGGCCAGTGTTATCCAACACCTCCCGCATAGGCATTCCTGTCTTTTCTGTAGATGTTATATCCTTGTATTGCTACTGCTGTATAATCAAACAAATTATCTAAGTGAGTTTCAGAGATGGCCAGTGTTATCCAATGTAAGCAAGTTATTGATCTCATGAACCTTATTATTTCTTAGGCTACATACACTACATGAACAAAAGTATGTGGGCACCTGCTCGTCGAACATCTAATTCCAAAATTATGGGCATTAATATGGAGTTGGTCCCTCCCTTTGCTGCTATAACAGCCTCCACTCTTCTGGGAAGGCTTTCCACTAGGATGTTGGAACATTGCTGCGGGGACTTGCTTCCATTCAGCCACAAGAGCATTAGTTAGGTCGGGCACTGATGTTGGGCGATTAGGCCTGGCTCACAGTCGGCATTCCAATTCATCCCAAAGGTGTTCAATGGGGTTGAGGTCAGGGCTCTGTGCAGGCCAGTCAAGTTCTTCCACAACGATCTCGACAAACCATTTCTGTATGGACCTCGCTTTGTGCACGGGGGCATTGTCATGCTGAAACAGGAAATGGGCTTCCCCAAACTGTTGCCACAAAGTTGGAATCACAGAATCGTCTAGGATGTCATTGTATGCTCTAGCGTTAAGATTTCCCTTCACTGGAACTAAGGGGCCTAGCCCGAACCATGGAAAACAGCCCCAGACCATTATTCCTCCTCCACCAACCTTTACAGTTGGCACTATGCATTGGGGCAGGTAGCGTTCTCCTGGAACCAAACCCAGATTCGTCCGTCGGACTGCCAGATGGTGAAGTGTGATTCATCACTCCAGAGAACACGTTTCCACTGCTCCAGAGTCCAATGGCGGCGAGCTTTACACCCCTCCAGCCGTAGTGCTTTTGACCGCTGCTCCACCCAGGACCTTGCTCCACCCAGGACCTTACTCCACCCATTCCATTGGCCACAATGCAAATCACTGTATATTAATGATATATTGGCTTATAGATTCGATCTATGGTAACCGTCCCATCTAACATCCCATCCGAATGACGCCCCCTTCACTTCCACAAGGCATCTCAGAGTAGTAGTGCTGATCTAGGATGTCTATACAAAATTGAATTTATACTGATCAAAAATATGAACGCAACATGCAACAATTTCAACGATTACACTGAGTTACAGTTCATAAAGGAAATCAGTCAATTGAAATATATTCATTAGGCCCTAATCTATGGACATAGGCCCACCCAATTGGGAGCCAGGCACACCCACTGGGAAGCCAGGCCCAGCCAATCAGAATGAGTTTTATTATAGGGGGCTTTATTATAGACAGAAATACTCCTCAGTTTCATCAGCTGTCCGGGTGGCTGGTCTCAGATGATCCCGCAGGTGAAGAAGCCGGATGTGGAGGTCCCTGGGCTGGCGTGGTTACATGTGGTCTGCGGTTTTGAGGCCGGTTGGACGTACTGCCAAATTCTCAAAACAACATTGGAGGCGGCTTATGGTAGAGAAATTAACATTACATTCTCTGGCAACAGCTCTGGTGGACATTCCTGCAGTCAGCATGCCAATTGCACGCTCCCTCAAAACTTGAGACATCTGTGGCATTGAATGACAAAACTGCACATTTTAGAGTGGCCTTTTATTGTCCTCAGCACAAGGTGCACCTGTGTAATGACCATGTTGTTTAATCAGCTTATTGATATACCACACCTGTCAGGTGGATGGATTATCTTGGCAAAGGAGAAATGGTCACTAACAGGGATGTAAACAAATTTGTGCACAAAATGAGAGAAATAACCTTTTGTGCGTATGGAAGAATTCTGGGATCTTTTATTTCAGTTCATGAAACATGGAACTAACACGTTACATGTTGCGTTTATATTTTTGTTCAGTATATTATGATCTAAAAGTCAAGATTGATGCTAGATCAGCACTCTTACTCTGAGATGCTTTGTGGATACAGGCCCTGGTCTCATCCAGGGGCCGACCAAGACTAACCCTGCTTACCTTCAGAGGCAACTTAACCAATTCTGGTCATGCAGCTATAGCATTTCCTTCTGCCATTTTGTACCACTTAGCCAGCATCGGGGAAGCAAACAGCAGAACATGGTGCATTTCATTAACATTCTAAAAAGCAGTTTTAGGGGTTTAGGGCTTCTGACTCTGACACTGTGAGTGTCTATTTCCCATATTCCCACTTATGTAGCCCAGTGGCTAAGGAGTTGGACCTGTAGCTGAAAGGTGGCTGGTTTGAATCCTAGGCCTGGAATTCCTTTGGGGAGAATTTATCTGGCAACTGGAGAGCTGCTGGGTCCACATCCTAAAGACATTCCCCTACCTTTGGGCCCTTGAGCAAGGCCCTTAAAGGAGAAGTTCACTTAATTTGAACCAAATCTATATTTAACATAACATGTAAATGGCATGTTATGGAAGTGCAGAGACACTTTTTTTGCAATCTCATTTGTTTTTGAGAAATTTACCCTGCCAGTGATATACTTCCACATGCTCGTTCAGCAGTTATAGAGGCAGCAATAAAACCTGAACAAAGGCTCCATTCATCCTTTGAGAATGCAGCATTTCCGTTGTTTGCTGTAACATATGCAGTAATGATTAACATATTATTTTAGGCAGATACACCAACAGCAAACAAGAAGCATTACCTGAAAACGCAGCAGGATTGCCCGATCTTCAACGAGACTAAGTCAAACAGCCAGCACCTGAGCATAAAGCACTTAATCAGAAACAATAGCAGGAGACAGATCCTCCTGGGATTTGCATCTGGAAGGTTAGTACAAACCTAAATAATAGCAAATAAAAGTAAACTGTGTTTTCGGTGTGTGTATGTGTGTGTGTATGTGTGTGTGTGTGCGCGTGTTTATGTGTGTTAATGTCCTTTGTGTTAATTCTCCACAACAGAATAAGAGGGGAAAGCCAGGTGCCTGGCTGTGGGAGGAAGGAGCTGGACCGGCTGGACAAGCACTTGGCTGCCAAGTATCCTGATATTAATAATAATAATAATAATATGCCATTTAGCAGACGCTTTTATCCAAAGCGACTTACAGTCATGCGTGCATATATTTTTTGTAAGTTACACACCTTTTCGCAGATCTGTCAGTCCCCATTGACTCCCATTCAAGTGCTTTATGCTTTATGCTTTATACAGTATAACTTACATTTACAGGATGTTAAAGTCGCCAATCTTCTAGCAAAGAAAGAGACGGCCATAGACCTCCTCAGTGAACTGGCCATAGGGATGACTCCCTGCCTGGACCTCCTCACTCACCCCGGTGCTATGCTGTCAGACGCAGACTTCATGCCGGACACAGCCTCCGACAGCAGCCCTGAGAGGGAGTGGAGACCCCACTGCCACCTTCTCCAGACAACCAGATCCCGCCGCCGCAGTGCCGACCCAGCCATCAACAGGAAGACCAAGAGGAAGAGTCATCTTCTCATGATGATGAGGTCGACAATGAAAAACATAGACTGTCCCCCACCGGCAGCCCTCAACCAATGGTCATGCAGCCCTCCTCCACCCTCCCCTCCAAGAGGTGTCAGAGACTTACCAGGAAGGTTGAAAATTTACCAGACCCTCTTGAAAGTCTCCAACGCCAAGCTCACAGAGGCTCATAGGCAGCTCCTCTCCCAGCGGCAGGGAGGAATGTGCTGGTTAGTGGCGGTGATGGTTAGGGTTTAGGGCAGGGGTTCACAAACTTTTTTGGCCAGCGACCCCATTTTGATATCTGAAAATTGTCCCTACTCCAACCATGTGAAAATAAATTCTGCAATTAACAGCCAATGTTTACTTTTTTAATTGGGGCTATGGCAATCAATTGCAAAACATTCTGATTGTATTCTCAACTCACCATCATATACTTTTAATGTGGGGCTATGACAGTCAATTGCAAATTAGTCTGATACAATTCCTCTTTTCAGCACCCCTAATGAGATGGGTGTGCTTGATGTATGTCGCGTCGGAGCTTCTCAAAATAAAGGTGCATGGTCGACAGTGCTGTCCTCATCTCTCCTGTCACATCCAACTTGGATCGATATTTGTTTTTAATGCAGACAAGAGCACTGAATCAGCATACCATGAGTTTCAATGCTCTGAGGGAGACGGCACAGTATTCTCTTTGAGTCAAGAACCAGAACTCCTCCATAGTGACCCGTGAATGGGTTGTCTGCAGCATTCGTTCACGTTACAGCGGTTCGATTTCACTTACTGGCATGTCAACAGAGCCAGGAACACAGTCAAACTGATTTTGCTGATGCGGTCACTCATCTGTATAATTTTTTTGTATTTCCCCTGCATGCTTGCGTTCAATTTGTTCAGTTTCTCAAATATATCTGTTACATAGGCAAGGAGACACATCTTCTTTTCATTTTTTACATCTGTTGCGAATGACAACAGTTGCTCCAAAATTGCTGGCCATCAATATCCCTCACCTCATGGTGTGCCAGTTGGGGTTGGTGCGCTGTCCAACTGTTGCCTGCCATATAGCCTCCTGCTGATCCACCGACAGCGCCATGCCTGCCAGGATGCCTGCATGCCCCAGGTGCCCTTGTATTTTAACAATGTCTGGTACAGACAGGGTAGTGGTTGTTCTGGCTCAGGTTCAAAGAGACATGCCATTCCACTGAACCTGCCCCGGAGACGGTTCCTTAGACACTGAAGATCCTTCTCTGTGGGCTATCGGCACAGAGGGTTGTAATCTTCAGCCGGGTACAGGTCCTCCACTGACTCTACCTGGTTGGGCACGGCTGGCTTCCTCCACTCACATTCCACATCCGTACAGCCGATATTGTGAACCGTAAAAATAGCCAATACGGTCGCATGGCTACACTTATGAGCTCCACGGGGGCATTTGCATGTGGTAGAGAGAATCCCCTGGTCACCTATAGAGACCTGCCAAGAGGAAGGATGTTAAGTGCCACATGCCTTTTAATGCATGACTTTCAACACTTTGAAATGCATTTGTTGTAAGAAATGTGCTATGTAAATAAAGTTTGATTTGATTGATGACATTACAGCTGTAGAATATTTAATAAACTGTAATTTTCACGAGGACAAGTGCAGTTTTCCCCATGGACTTTTAATTGATAACTTGGGATTTTATCACTTGACATATCAATTTGTAGATGCATCAACATTTTGACTTTATTTCCCCTTTTCCCCATGTTTTAGACATGATGCATGACATGCGGAACATCTTCTGGAAGTGATATACTCTATCTCTCACTCTGGGGTAAGACATAATTTAAACACCACAGATATAAATTCCCACTGTGCCCATGATATAATGCAATGTCAATTGTGTTGTACAACTGAATGAAACTAAGGAGATGCACTCAGACCAGCCTTTGTGATTGAACTAAATTACTTTAGTTTGCCGCTTTGAGCAAAACCTGAACGTAATATAACCTATTTTAGGAGCCTATTGTTTGTGTATGATCTTTATTAATCGTTCACTTGTTTTTCAACAATGTCAGGTACAGGCAGGGATGACTGGAGCCTTCAGCAAGTAAGACGGGTAAGAAATAATATTCCCAATGTGCCCATGATAAAGTGAACTACATTACTTTAGTTGGCTGCTTTGAGCAACACTTGTATGCAATATAAAATGTTCTGGGAGTCTGTATGATAGATGTGGAATATTTTTGGCTCATTGGCTTCCCTGAAAACAGGTACTGACAGGAGGAGCAATATGAGTCTGCCAGGGGTCGTCACGCTGGATGGAGATGGAGGCTTTGGTGGTCCACACAACGAAGAAGCAGGTGTCCCTTCCAGTGATGTGGAGTTGACCTTAGACCTGGTGCCAGTAAGGATGGTCTTCACGGAGGCTGTAAGACCCTCCCTCCTTGATATAGAAATAATTCGACTTCACTGCCTCTTCAATGGTAAGGTCCCTTGCACCTGTTGGATTCTAGCTTGAAATATACTTATTCATGTTACCATACTATAACTAATTGATTACTGTACATGTATAAGGAATGTATATGTTGGGGGTCAATAGAGGATGGATAAGAACTAGGTGGATGGAAAGTTACTGAGTGAGGAAGGGGTAGTGCAGAAAGTTTACATTCTGTAAAAACATTGTATTGTTAAATCTCATGGATCCTATGGAGGGAGGCAAAGGACAACAGTCTGGTTTCAGTCACTGATCAGGTAGGACAGCCGTGGATTAGGAAGGAGTGAGGAATTCGGCCTGAGGTCAGGTCAGATGAAGTGAGAAGGAACAGTCCTATCCCACACACATATTTCCACGCCCACGAAGGTTCTAGCATGAGGCAGGGCCATGACTACACCAGTGAGAGGAACCAATTAAGTTCCTGCATAGCAACAGAGATGTATTGGCTGTCTAGATGTGCAAGAAGAGTCACTTCCTAGTAGGAGGGTATAAATATATGTGCTTGTGTAAACATGTATTTGTCTTTGCAGCTGTTTGACCCAGTGGGTGAATAAACTTGGTTTGAGCTTTTCCTAGTCGTCCATTTTTACTCTGTTTAGAACCTAACACACCATAGGGACACTTGAGCTCCACCACTGCTGTGGTGCCCACCAGACCATCTGGTGAGGCACCCAGGATCCCAGACCCTGTGACCCAAAGCCCTGACTCCTGCACATCTATCCCTGTTGCCATTTTGGATGCCTTGATGCCCTTTTCTTTGTTATCTGTGCCCCACTTTACATACAACACCCAATCTAACGACTGTGAACACCTGGAAATGCATTTGTTGTAAGAAATGTGGTATATAAATAAAGTTTGATTTGATTCAATGACATTACTGCTGTAGAATTTTTAATAAACTGTCATTTTCACATGAGGACAAGTGCAGTTTTCCCATAAACCTAATTGATAACTTGGGATTTTATCACTTGATATATCAATCATATAGTGGGAAGGATCTTATAAATCAAGACTGTATGAATGCATGTACCCCTCTGAATAAATAAATACTGTGCCTTTGAAGATTTGTTTCTGGTCATGAAACTACAATACAGGCTGAATGTCTAAAAGTCCATTTTGAATGTCAATAGATTTTTAGATTAATTCTTATCAATGACAACATTCTAGATCTGAGTTATCACTCAGAGGTAATCTGGTTAATGATTATATAATTGATTAAGTGGCTCTATCGCTCTGGATAAGAGCGTCTGCTAAATGACTAAAATGTAAATGTATAATGTTGACAGCTGTATAGAAAACATTGTATTGCTAAGATGCTCAAACTTGACTTAATAGCTACACTCACCGACAAAGGATAAACTGTATCCCTCATGCTGGTGCTGACCAAACCGGTAAGTTGCCCCTCACTATAGCTGCACTTCTCCACATGGCCAGATTTATAGTGGTCTTCTCCCCTTTTGATGCTCTTATGCTCATCCTTGAAAAATGCCATAAGATCTGAAACAGACACCAAAGTAGACATACTGTACAAACAATTATCTAGGCTAAGTAGAACAAAATAATATTTTGTTCTTCTGCTCTGCTAGATAGCTAAAGTGTAGTCAGTGGCTAGCTAAGACAGAGAAAGGGGATGCAAATTCATGGATTGGGCACAGAAGGTCTCTGGGCACAAAGGCCTCTGATTGCGGTGGTGAACTGTAGCCGACAGTGTCGGCTAGAGACGATGCGCAGGTGCTTCCTGCTGTCACGATCGTTGAACGGAGTAGACCAAGGCGCAGCGTGATGAGCGAACATACTTTATTATCAAAAGTGATAACACGAACAAAACAATAAACGATAACGTGACGTCCTAGGTTAAACACAACCAACACGGAACAAACCAAAAGGAACAAGATCCCACAACTACTGTGGGTAAACTGGCTGCTTAAGTATGGCTCCCAATCAGAGACAACAAGCAACAGCTGATACTCGTTGCCTCTGATTGAGAACCATACTGGCCAACATAGAAAACACAACTCTAGAATACCGACATAGAACAAGAACACATAGAATCTACACACCCTGGCTCAACATATAGAGTCCCCAGAGCCAGGGTGTGACAGTACCCCCCAAAGGCGCGGACTGCGACCGCGCCTCAACATAAACCAAACAGGGGAGGGCTGGGTGGGCATTCCTCCTCGGAGGCGGTTCCGGCTCTGGGCTTGCCCACCACCCTCCAATAATCCCCCCTAGCACCCCTGGTCCGGTCTGGCCCCGCTTGCTGGAGCTGGACTGGACATCGTAGGGGCGGATTGCTTAAGCTCCGGTGTGGAGCAGCTGACCGGTACCTGACCAGGCACCGGTGACCCAGGCACGGGTTGTGCCGGACTGACGACGCGCACCCCTGGCTTGGTGCGTGGAGCAGGAACGGGCCGGACCGGGCTGACGATGCGCACCCCTGGCTTGGTGCGTGGAGCAGCAACGGGCCAGACCGGGCTGACGATGCGCACCCCTGGCTTGGTGCGTGGAGCAGGAACGGGCCGGACCGGGCTGACGATGCGCACCCCTGGCTTGATGCGTGGAGCAGCAACGGGCCGGACCGGGCTGACGATGCGCACCCCTGGCTTGGTGCGTGGGAGCCGGAACGGCCGCACCGGCTGACGATGCGCACCCCTGGCTTGGTGCGTGGAGCAGGAACGGGCCGGACCGGGCTGACGATGCGCACCCCTGGCTTGGTGCGTGGAGCAGCAACGGGCCGGACCGGGCTGACGATGCGCACCCCTGGCTTGGTGCGTGGAGCCGGAACGGGCCGCACCGGGCTGACGATGCGCACCCCTGGCTTGGTGCGTGGAGCAGGAACGGGCCGGACCGGGCTGACGATGCGCACCCCTGGCTTGGTGCGTGGAGCAGCAACGGGCCGGACCGGGCTGACGATGCGCACCCCTGGCTTGGTGCGTGGAGCAGGAACAGGCCTTACCGGGCTGACGACTCGCACCCCTGGCTTGGTGCGAGTGGCAGGAACAGGCCGGGCCGGGCTGGCGACGCGCACCGTAGGCTTGGTGCGAGTGGCAGGAACAGACCGGGCCGGGCTGGCGATGCGCACCGTAGGCTTGGTGCGAAGGGCAGGAACAGGCCGGGCCGGGCTGGCGACGCGCACCGTAGGCTTGGTGCGAGGGGCAGGAACAGGCCGGGCTGGGCTGGCGACGCACACCGTAGGCTTGGTGCGAGTGGCAGGAACAGGCCGGGCCGGGCTGGCGACGCGCACCGTTAGCTTGGTGCGGGGAGCAGGAACAGGCCGGGCCGGGCTGGCGACGCGCACCGTAGGCTTGGTGCGAGGGGCAGGAACAGGCCGGGCCGGGCTGGCGACGCGCACCGTTAGCTTGGTGCGGGGGGCAGGAACAGGCCGGGCCGGGCTGGCGACGCGCACCGGAGGCTTGGTGCGAGGAGCAGGAACAGGCCGGGCCGGGCTGGCGACGCGCACCGTTAGCTTGGTGCGAGGAGCAGGAACAGGCCGGGCCGGGCTGGCGACGCGCACCGAAGGCTTGGTGCGAGGGGCAGGAACAGGCTGGGCCGGGCTGGCGACGCACACCGTAGGCTTGGTGCGAGTGGCAGGAACAGGCCGGGCCGGGCTGGCGACGCGCACCGTTAGCTTGGTGCGTGGAGCAGGAACAGGCCGGGCCGGGCTGGCGACGCACACCGTAGGCTTGGTGCGAGTGGCAGGAACAGGCCGGGCCGGGCTGGCGACGCACACCGTAGGCTTGGTGTGAGTGGCAGGAACAGGCCAGGCTGGGCTGGCGACGCGCACCGTAGGCTTGGTGCGAGGAGCAGGCACAGGCCGGACCGGGCTGGCGACGCGCACCGTAGGCTTGGTGCGAAGGGCAGGAACAGGCCGGGCCGGGCTGGCGACGCGCACCGTAGGCTTGGTGCGAGGGGCAGGAACAGGCCGGGCCGGGCTGGCGACGCGCACCGTAGGCTTGGTGCGAGGAGCAGGAACAGGCCGGGCCGGGCTGTGGAGACGGATAGGAGACCTGGAGTGAAGAGCTGCCACAACCCGTCCTGGCTGAATGCCTACCTTCACACACTCTGTGTGAGGCATCAGCACAGGACGTGCAGGGCTGTGTACCCGTACTGGCATAACAGCACGTGACACTGGCGCAGGATATCCGGGACCGAGGAGAGGCACTGGAGGCCACGAGCGCTGAGCCGGCACACTCCGTCCTGGCTGCATGCCCACCTTCGCACGACACGTGCGGGGTGCTCGCACAGGACGTACCGGACTATGCCGGACCACTCGTGGCACAGTACGCAGCTCCGCATACCCCGGAACCTGCCCAGTCTCATGCTGCCATGCCTGAGTACGGGGAGTTGGCTCTGCTCTCCATCCAGGCTCCGCCAACCTGCCTTCTGGCCCCCCAAACCCGGTGGCCTCCTCTCCTAATCTCCCATTTCGCCCTGTGGCAGCCTCCTGCTGCCCAGTCGCCCATGCCGTGTGCCCCCCCCTAAACATTTTCTGGGGTTGCCTCTCGTCCGTCCGACGACGACACTGTTGACGCCGTTGCTCCTCTCTCGCCAGGGCCTTAACCTTAGCCCATGGCCCTTTTCCCCCGAGCATGTCCTCCCAGGTTGGTTGAGGGAATACCAAGAGTGTGCAAAGCTGTTATCAAGGCAAAGGGTGGCTATTTGAAGAATCTCAACTATAAAATATATTTTGATTAGTTTAACACTTTTTTGGTTAGTACATAATTCCATATGTGTTATTTCTTAGTTTTGATGTCTTCACTATTATTCTACAATGTAGAAAATAGTACAAAAATAAAGTAAAACCCTTGAATAAGTAGGTGTTCTGAAACTTTTGACCGGTAGTGTAGGTTGTGCCTTTAGTTTTCGAGAAAATTAACAACTAAGGATGAATTTTTCACTCCTCTCATTGACTTCACAAACCCCAAACCCTGACCTGGTCTGTTTGGTCTGTTTCGCAAGCGTTCACGGAAGTCTCGCTATGTTGCGCCTCTGTGTTCAGAAACTCTGTGCCAAGACTGTCCTCAAGGCAGGCCTGGTTGTAGCTAGATACAGTATGTTCGAGTTGTGTCGGGAACAATTTTAGCTAAGGGAGAGATCAAACTGTACACAGTAGTTACCCGGAGGAAATTGGGGGAGGGTCATGCTTTTTCAATTTCAGTCAGGGGGAGGGTTTAGTATTTTTTACATTTAGTCCAGGGGAGGGTAATCTAATTTGTCATCAATTAAATGTCATATTGCTCAGGGTTTTAGAATTAGTTGCTTATTATAGTATTTCATGTGTGCCCGATGATGCCCCTAATCCCTGAATCTCTGCTGGGCAGCAATATCAAGTGTGCCTAGTGTGGTCTCAAAACAATTATCCATAGCCTATAGGCTACTATAGGCTATACAAAGAGCATGCTCGGAGAAGCACAGGGCAAAGTTATATTTCTAACAAAATGTACTTATTTTCAAAGTTTTTGCGCTGCTGGGATGGTGTATATAAAACTAGGCTACACTGCATTACACACTGCAATGGATAGGCGTTCCCAATCAAGAGCCCCGGCCTGCCCTGCTCTTGCTGATGTAAACCCTTTTGTACTGCCTAACCAATCAATGACTGTGCTGTGTATGGTGGCACTTTGTTAAAAAAATTATATATCTGTGTGCACGGATGTCACGGATTCCGCCGAGGCTGCTCCTCCTCCTTGCTCGGGCAGGCTTCGGCGTTCGTCGTCCCCGGAGTACTAGCTACTGCCGATCGATGTTTTCGGTGTTTGTCTTGTGTTGTCTAGTTTGTACACCTGTTGCTTATTTTGTGTTGATTGTGTAACATATAAGTTCCCTTGTTTTACGTTTGGCCTTTGTGTGTTATTGTCATTTTGTATTGTTGATGTTCGGCATATCTAGTTCGCCTTTTACACACAGAGTGTGTTACTCCTCCAGTGTTGTGGAGACCTTTTGTTTGTGCGTGTTAAACTTTCAGTAAAGTAGTCATCCTGTTTCTCTGTGTCCTGCGCCTGACTTCACTGCCGCGTACACATCACCCCTTCTGACAGTGGACTAGGCCTACTGATGTCCTGTTCAGTTTGAGAGGAAGAGCGTAAAGATGAAGGAGGACCGGAGTTAAGATTGCTACGGCTATAATCAATGCGCATAATGAAGCTATTTAAATCGGCGTTATTGACCTCACAATAAGCCATATTCTACTAATTTACATAATTTACACAACTATGAAGCGGCAGCTGCAGAGATGGACAGCGCATGGGTGCTGAAAATAGGCTAATTCGAGAAGGTCTAATTCATTTAAATAGTCTTACATTTTAATTTGACTTTAGGCTACTAACAAGAGGTCTTTGTGTTGGAGCCTATTTCTTCCTATTCAGTAAATAAGCGGTAGGCCTACCTTTTTGACAGACGAAATTACAGTCTACTAGCCATAGATTTTGTCAGCCAATTCCTTCAGTCACCATAAGGGTAGAATATTGAGTGTTCCATCCCAAGAATATACAGTGCATTTGGAATGTATTTAGACCCCTTGACTTTTTCCACATTTTGTTACGTTACAGCCTTATTCTAAAATTGATTCAATTGTCTTTTTCCCCCTCATCAATCTACACAAAATAGCCCATAATGTATATCACATTTACATAAGTATTCAGACCCTTTACTCAGTACTTTGTTGAATCACCGTTGGCAGCGATTACAGCCTCAATTCTTCTTGGGTATGACGCTACAAGCTTGGCACACCTGTATTTGGGGAGTTTCTCCCATTCTTCTCTGCAGATCCTCTCCAGCTCTGATAGGTTGGATGGGGAGCGTTGCTGCACAGCTATTTTCAGGTCTCTCCAGAGATGTTTGATCGGGTTCAAGTCCGGGCTCTGGCTGGGCCTATCAAGGACAGACTTGTCCCAAAGCCACTCCTGCGTCGTCTTGGCTGTGTGCTTAGGGTCGTTGTCCCGTTGGAACAGTCTGAGGTCCTGAGCGCTCTGGAGCAGGTGTTCATCAAGGATCTCTCTGTACTTTGCTCCCTTCATCTTTCCCTCGATCCTGACTAGTCTCCCAGTCCCTGCCACATCATCCCCACAGCATGATGCTGCCACCACCATGCTTCACCATAGGGATGGTGCCAGGGTTCCTCCAGACGTGACGCTTGACATTCAGGCCAAAGAGTTTAATCTTGGTTTCATCAGACCAGAGAATCTTGTTTCTCATGGTCTAAAAGTCCTTTAGGCGCCTTTTGGCAAACTCCAAGCGGGCTGTCATGGGCCTTTAACTAAGGAGTGGCTTCCATCTGGCCACTCTACCATATGGGCCTGATTGGTGGAGTGCTGCAGAGATGGTTGTCCTTCTGGAATGTTCGCCCATCTCCACAGAGGAACTCTGTAGCTCTGTCAGAGTGACCATCGGGTTCTTGGTCACCTCGCTGACCAAGGCCCTTCTCCCCCCGATTGCTCAGTTTGGCCCGGGCGGCCAGCTCTAGGAAGAGTCTTGGTGGTTCCCAACTTCTTCCATTTAAGAATGATGAGGCCACTGTGTTCTTGGGGACCTTCAATGCTGCAGACATTTGTTGGTACCCTTCCCCAGATCTGTGCCTCGACACAATCCTGTCTTGTAGCTCTACAGACAATTCCTTCGACCTCATGGCTTGGTTTTTGCTCTGACATGCACTGTCAACAGTGGGACCTTATATAGACTGGTGTGTGCCTTTCCAAATCATGTCCAATCAATTGAATTTACCAAAGGTGGACTCCAATCAAGTTGTAGAAACATCTCAAGGATGATCAATGGAAACAGGATGCACCGGAGCTCAATTTCGAGTCTCATAGCAAAGGATCTGAATACTTACATAAATAAGGCATTTATTTTTTTATTTTTTATAAACATGCAAACATTTCTAAAAACCTGTTTTCACTTTGTCATTAAAGGGTATTGTGTGTAGATTGATGAGTAAAACATGTTATTTCATCCATTTTAGAATAAGGCTGTAACGTAATAAAATGTGGAAGAAGTCAAGGAGTCTGAATACTTTACGAATGCACTGTATCTGGCCGGTCGGTCGGCCGGACCAACCCATCTGGCCGGCCGGACATACCTACCCATCTGGCCGGCCATGCGGCCGGACCTACCTACCTGTTCAGCCGGACCTTCGGTCGGCCGGATGGACCTACCCGTCTGGCCGTTCGGATGGACCTACCCGTCTGGCCGTTCGGATGGACCTACCCGTCTGGCCGTTCGGTTGGCCCAAGAGGTAGGTCCTTCTGGCCGGAGAGGTTGGTCCTAGCCGGCTGGCCGGACCTACCATTTCCGATTGGCCGGCCGGCCGGACCTACCTACCTGTCTGGCCGGACCTACCTACCTGTCTGGCCGGCCGGACCTACCTGTCTGGCCAATAGCCTACTTTATTGGAATCTCAATTGCCCTGTCCCTCATTCATAGTTTGATTGCTTGTGTTGCCTATATTTGAATGGGCAACGAGCAGAAAATGACAAATAAAATACAAATAAATAGTTCTCACTTGATGTCCAAGATAAGTAATTCCAATTGAGACATAATGTTGTGGAGATTGTTGCGGTGTATGATATTTGTTTTAGCCTATAGTCGTTCATTCATAATGACATGATACCTAGCTAGAACGAGTTTTAATTGATTAAATTAAGTGGTTCTCTGACAGCTGCCAAAATGGCTGACTGAAAAGCTTGACATTCATAATGAGGTTGCAGAACCTAGGCTGTTGATGTACTGTATGTCACGCCCTGGCCTTGAGAGCCTGGTTTTCTTTGGTTGGTTTGGTCAGGGTGTGAATTTCTATGTGAACATTCTATGTTATTATAGATCTATGTTGGCCGGGTGTGGTTCCCAATCAGATGCAGCTGTCGATCGTTGTCTCTGGTTGGAGATCATACTTAGGCAGCCATGTTGCGGGATCTTGACTCTTGTTTGTGTGTAGCCATTGTGAGCTTCATGTTACGTTGCTGTTGTTGTTTTGTCGTGTGTTAACTTCATTAATAAACATGTATGCATTCCACGCTGCACCTTGGTCCAATCCTGTACTCAACGAACGTGACAGAAGATCCCACCACCAACGGACCAAGCAGCGTGCCCAGGAGGAGCAAACACCCTGGACACAGGTGGGGAAGATGTGGTCTTGGGAGGAGATATTTGCTGGGAAAGGACCCTGGGCGAAGGTAGAAGCCCAGGTAGGAGAGGATCGACGGCGACTCCAAAATGCGAAATGACGAAGGAGACCCAAGAGGCAACCCCAATAAAAACTTTTTTTTGGGGGGCGGGGGCACACGGGGTGGTCGACGAAGCAGCAGGAGGCCGTGAAAGGGCTGACTGTGGAGGAGGAGGCCGCTATTGTAGAGGTCCTCCAAGACCTGCGGATCAGCAGTATGAGAGAGGAGGCCACCGCATTATGGGGGCTGTTAGAGAAGAGGGAGCAGGAGCTCTCACTTCAGAAGGAGGTGCTGCAGGAGGCCCAAAGGGAGAAGGAGTCAGTGGATGCAAGGAGAAAGGAGCTGGCCAGGCAACAGAAGGAGCGTGGGACCATACAGGCACCCTGATCTGCTGTGATGCGCACTGCATCTCCAGTGCGCATTCACAGCCCGGCGCGAGTGGTGCCCGCGTCCCGCTCTTTTGTCGGGCTAAAATGAGCGTTCAGCCAGGACGGGTTGTTCCTGCTCTTCGCACCAAACCAGTGGTGCGTGTATCCAGTCCGGTACGGCCCGTACCTGCTCCTCGCACCAAACCAGTGGTGCGTATCGCTAGCCCGGTACGCCCCGTACCTGCTCCTCGCACCAAACCAGTGGTGCATGTCTCCAGTCCGGCACGGCCCGTGCCTGCTTCTCACACTAGACCAGTGGTGTGTGTTCCCAGTCCGGCACAGCCCGTGCCTGCTCCTTGCACCAAACCAGTAGTGTGTGCCTCCAGTCCGGCACGGCCCATGCCTGCTCCTCGCACCAAACCAGTGGTGCGTGTCGCCAGCCCGGTACGCCCCGTACCTGCTCCTCGCACCAGACCAGTGGTGCGTGTTCCCAGTCCGGCACAGCCCGTGCCTGCTCCTCGCACCAAACCACCGGTGCCTAGTCCAGCTCCGGTCAGCTGCTTCAGTCCAGAGCCAGAGCAGTCCGCTCCACCGGTGCCCAGTCCAGCTCTGGTCAGCTGCTTCAGTCCAGAGCCAGAGCAGTCCGCTCCACCGGGGTCCAGTTCAGCTCCGGTCAGCGGCTCCACTCCAGTGCCAGAGCAGTCCGCTCTACCGGTGCCTAGTCCAGCCCCGGTCGGCTGCTCCAGTCCAGAGCCAGAGCAGTCCGATCCACCAAGGTCCAGTTCAGCTCCGGTCGGCGGCTCCACTCCAGAACCAGATGTCAACTCCTCTCCAGGGTCGGGGCCTCCCACACCAGGGTCCAGACAGGGCTTCGTGCATCGTGGGGGGATTGCCGGTCTGGGCCTGGACGTCAGCCCCTCTCCAGGGTCGGGGTCTCCTACACCAGGGTCCAGACAGGGCTCGAGGTAGGACTGATAGGGGAAGCATCGCGCCGATGTCCAGACTGGACCAGGGGTGCAACGGGGAGGCAGTAAGGGAGAGGACTTCACGCCCGGAGCCAGAGCCGCAACCGAGGCTGAATGCCCACCCGGACCCTCCCCTAATGAGTCAGGTTGGTGCGGCCGGAGTACGCACCTTGGGGGCATTGTCACGCCCTGGCCTTGAGAGCCCGGTTTTCTTTGGTTGGTTTGGTCAGGGTGTGAATTTCTATGTGTACGTTCTATGTTATTAAAGATCTATGTTGGCCGGGTGTGGTTCCCAATCAGAGGCAGCTGTCGATCGTTGTCTCTGATTGGAGATCATACTTAGGCAGCCATGTTGCCTACCTATGTTGTGGGATCTTGACTCTTGTTTGTGTGTAGCCATTGTGAGCTTCACGTTACTTTTGTTGTTTTGTCGTGTGATAACTTCGTTAATAAACATGTATGCATTCCACGCTGCACCTTGGTCCAATCCTGTACTCAACGAACGTGACACTGTAGGCTTATTGGTGTTAAACTATCGACTGAAACATATACATTACAGAATGCATACAAATATTATAATATGAATCAAACAGTAAGAAATTAGTAAACATGAGATGGGATGGAAATATGAGATGGTTTTGAATCGTGTTAGTTGATTTCCCTCTGGGTATAGTTCCTCACAAGTTAGTAATGAGTATTCTGGGGACAATATTCAGGATAATTATTTTTTACTCCTTAGCACTGTGCGCTAAGGAGGAGAGAGAATGCCTGAAGCACAAGGCAGGATGGATTGAGATGGAGGACTGTTTTGTATGATGAGCATAGAGCAGGAGTTGCTAAAAAATGTAGACTGCACCATTCTTCATGAATAGGAGTCATTGAAAGTGCCTTGAAACTCCTTTGTTTCCCTTTTGTTGTGGAATTCTGTTTACTCAAACAAATCTGCCTTAAGGGGTGGGTTCAGTACTAAAATAAGAAATCTGAATCTTAATGATTCTTCTAATTTTAAGCTTGAATATTGAACATACACTATCTTTATTTTAATCTGGTCCCAGTAATTCTATGGTGAGAGTTTGTAGGAGGAGCCTAGTGAAGCTCACTTTCTCCAAAAATGGTAGCCCCGCCTTCCTCTGTCTGGATTTTCCTCCCTCTTTTTAAGCCCTGCCCCATCACACTTCCTGCTTTGTTTGAGGAGGGAAACAGCGAGGGAATTGACGACTGAGTAGGCTAGCTGTGGTCTGTGAAGTTTAGAACATACTAAGAATGAGCTGCTTTTGATTCACTCCCAATCAGTGACACAACTGACTGGAACAGCAGACAGGGTAAGCAGATAGTAATTTAACAACCTAACTTGACCTATGTGCAAGTTAGCATTTGTTGATTCAATTTAGCAAGTTCTGGTCACTGCAGGATGCTGTTTTGAAACTGGATGTAAAGGGTGAGTGGCCTCTAAAATATGTGTTTAACACTGACTTAGTGCATTAAGATACTTTTTAATCTCAGTCTAAACTTCACTGAATGTATAATTTTATGTAAATGGTGATGTATTGGTGAGGCCATTGAAGGAATCTGCAGAAGTCTCATACCTTCCTGATGTAGCAATTGTAGATCCGTTAACGCAGCATTTTGACAATGTGAAATAAACTTACATTAATTTACTTAGTCCTAATCTTCTACCGCTGTAGTGTCTTGCCATAGTCCTTTACCTGTCCCATGAGACCCATCTACTCCAGCACAGCCGCCACTGTCCGTCAATGTGTCCAAGCCGTCAGATCCTGCACATCTTAATTTCACGGGCAATGTTCCTACGGCCAGTCTTCTTATACATGTTCGCGTTAGAGACCTTATTTTGCCAGTGCAAAGCAAACCAAAGCAAAAATATACCACTTCATAATTGAAATATCACAATACTGAAATTCAAATTGTTTGAGGCACGGGAGTGTGTCATTGTGTGATCGCTGGACTGGAACAAAAGCCTATGCACTCCATGGCCCTCTAAGAAGTAATGTCAGGATCAATGACTTGGCCAGCTAGTTGAGGAATGATTGACTTGAAATGTAAACGGTACCGACTAAATATTCTCAAAAATCCATAATTTACTTAAACTTTTTTAATAAACCAGAAAAAAAACTGATTCTGCGTTGTGACATACCCTGTAGGACTAGGTTGGCCACTCCTTCCTTTGCTCAGCCAACGCCTGGTGCAACAAATCAACAGTAATCAATTAGTATAATGAAATTAAATTGTGCAGATTGATAGTATCTGCTGGACCTTTTTCACTGGGAAACAAATGTCGTACTTCGCCCAGCCCTTGATACGTAGTCTAAATGAGTGTCCACAGGTGTATTTAATTGCCTCCTTTCACAGGGTAATCTAACTGGGGTAAATATAATTTCATCCAACTGCAAAGGGAATCCTCCATGAATGTTATCATTGGGGGATTATCCCACACCCTTGGGTTTGACAAGTAAATTCAGGCCCATACTGTCAAAGAGGGGGTCACATGGAGCTAATCTCTGAAACCCAGAACTAATTTTACGTAATTGCGTCAAATGCTCAATTAGGTTCTGGGGGGAAATGTATGAAAAAATACATTAACAAAACAAGACATATTATATTATTATATTACAAGTAAAGTCTTCACCCTCCTAAACGGAAACTCTTTACATGGAGCAAATGCATTGCATTGCATTACATTTTCAGCTGCAGGTAGAACTGGATTTCTATGATGGGGCAGTTTAAGGAATGACATTCCATGAGAGCAACATTACTTTTTCAAAGATTATTTGAAAACTTGTACTAATGTCATTACAGATTCTTCCAACTCAATGGGGTTTATTTTATTGCTTGAAAACACTGGAAATCTTAGACTGGCTTTAAGAGCTGTCCTAAATGTTGGTCAAGATGGCATGGCTAAGATGGCATGGCACTATGCAAGGCTACTTGATTGTTTGATTTGTTTTCATTCCTATTTTGATGAATGAGAGGCAGTGGTAAGTATAAGCAGAACTTACCGCTTAGTTGGCTATAGCCTGGAAACCTGATGTTTTATTCCATGGAATTCTACGTCGGGCATAAATGAGCATTTGGAATCAGGAACGTTTCCTCTCATGACCTCTACAAGCCAGAATGTTGAATAAAAATATATTTTAACTTACTTTACTGGTTGTCTGTGTGGTTGGTCTGTTTGCAGGTAGGAATGTGAGACAAGTATAATTAAATCAACTTTTCAAAGTGCTGGGTAATGTGTTCAGATTTCTGTCACCTGAAGCATGCGCACAACCATGTAAGCATGAGCCTGGCAAGTAGGCATGCATCACGTGCGTGTATTTTTATGTGTGCATGCTTCAATGAAATTCAACGTTGGGTTTCCAGGCAAGGTTGGCTATTGCTTTTAAGTCAAGTGTAGAAGGGGAGCGTTCTTGTATCCTACCTTCTCTCCACCTTGCTGCCTGCAGGCTTGGAGAAACTAGCTGCCTATGTGAATGCTGCTAGGTTTTGCACTAGCATAGCATTTCTTACGACATACATGGACAAGCCCTGAAATTTCATACAGATCTATTTTGAAAAGAATGAATGAAAGACAAACATCCAACAGATTTAGTTAATAGATGAATACACATTTGACAAAAACACTCAGAATTGGATAATCGCCTGATGATCACCAGCGTCCGGTACAACGGTCTATGGCCCGTCACATGAAAGGTCAAAAGTGGTGATGGAGGAGCGCCATTCTCAAATCGAACAGTAATCTGCGCCGCACGCTCATGCTGTCAACATAGCAGCATGGTGCATCACTCAGAAACATACATCTCTTTTCCATAAAATATATGTTAGAATTTTCAAACTAGCTTTCATTGGGAAGGCAGATAAAGCATTTTTATCAAAGTCAATCACTTTTGCATGTGAACAGAATCCTACTCATTACTCCACGTGCTTAACCCACTTTTTTGTTTTGAGCTGACTTCGCTGTCGGCCAGAGCAGGGCACCTGGCTCACGCCCAGGAGGCAGCCCGGTTCCAAAACAAATGCAATCACTTTTCACCCGGTGCAAACACCTCCCACCGGGGCCAGATATTCTAATCCCCTCACTGCATCACCCGCTTGTGTTGCCAGACAGGCTTTGCACTCTACCAATCAGAGTTGACAGGGTGTAAAGAGGAGGAGGGGCTGCATGATGTGGGTGTGTCCCATCTTGGACTTCAACAATAGTGTGTACAGGGAAAGTCTGTTCTCCCACTTCTATTTGAATTTAATGCACTTCATTAATGAAGAGTTTAATGAAAAATGTTCCGTTTTTAATTTGCATGAATCAAATGCATTGCAATTAAGTAGAGTAAAACAAAAACAAACTTGTACATGATTGACATTATTTTGCTCTCTTCTCCACCACCTTTCAGGTCAAACATGGATGTTGCTGTCGCAGAGGAACCCCTGAGGAAAATCTTCAGAGCAAAAAAGACTATGAAAGTCAGTGATCGACGGCAACTGGAATCCCTTCACACCACTCTTTCCTCTCCATGTTCTATCCCATCCCCACCTCAGCCAGCAATGGTAAATGGGAAGCAATCTGAAGATGTGTCCATGGAAGTAGATAAAGAAACACATGGAGCTACACATACCACCACTCCTGCTCCTTCCTCCCTGACAGCCACATCCCTAACCACTGAGACCTCTGAGGAATCATCAACCTCTGCATTACTGGTTCCTTCATCACAGAACATACACTCTGATGTAAAAGATGTTCAGGAAGATGAAGGAGAGGGGGACAAGGAGTCTACATTACCCAGCCTTGAGGTAGAAGACAAAATGAATGGAGTGATGAAGGGGGATAGAGATTCCAAGGAGGATGTTATCCCTGCCTCTCCTGTGAGTTCAGAGAAAACAGAAGCGGTAAGGGAGAAAGAGGTTGATGATATGGAAATAGACCTGGTACCAGGTACCACTCAGGACACAATGCCCATATTGAACCCTGCCTCCTCCCTCCTCCTGTCCCCCAACACGGCTGTAGAGTCTGTCTCTTCCCCCTCCCTCTCCCCATCATACACGGCAGAGTCTGACCAGGAGGTCAGGCCAGGATTCCTGGTGCTTAGTGATGATGACGATGTCCAGGATGAGAGCGATGAGGAGGAAAAAGATGAGAAAGAGAAAGAACAGAGGGAAAGTGAAGAAGGAGGGGTGGAAAAAGTTGAGGTTAACATGGAGAAGCCAGAACAATTTGAAAGTGGTGCTCCAGTTGACTGTCCATCCCCTTCATCACCGATGCCCCTTCAGATTATTGAAGGTAATCCTATAGTCCTTTCCAATCCCAACTGAAGCACCGAAGTGATTATGTCAAGTTTAGTTAATATGTTAGCTAGGTTGCAGGAATTGGTCATATTTCTGACTTCAACTGGCCTGTTAGCTAGCGAAGATATAAATTTTTTCAAGATGTTAGCTTCGATAATAGTGGTGTTGTTTTGATAGATGATACTATGATGTTTTGTGTTCTCTCTAAACAAGAAGAGGAGGGTGCTGCTCTACAGAGGAAACGATCCCTGTCTGGAGACTCAGAGGATGGCGGCCAAAAGCAGGGAGAAAGAGATGTGGAAGTGGTGGAGAGGCATCACAAGAGGCCCAGAGTTGACTGTGAAGAGCTGGAGGCTCATGTGGAACTGAAGATCAGTGGGAGCGCTGAAAGGCAACACAAGCTGAAGAAGGTTGGTCCTCAAATGAAAGATGTTTTCTTTTATTTTTTATTTAAAGAAACCACATCTCAGTTCCCAAATTGTAGTCATATATCCTGAGTTGCATGGCATATTTTTGCTATTTTAAGACCCTTTTCTGACAAGTTATATATATATATATATATATATATATATATATATATATATATATATTTATTTATTTTATGGTGCTACCTTCTTGTTTTTTGAGTGTTATTTATTTAAAAAATCTCAGTTGGACTGGTTTCAAGTTTAAACAAATAAAATAACCTTCCATCTTTATTTTTCCTCACTTAAAATCCCTCTCCCCTCCCTCTCCTCTGTAGGTGGTGCAGCATCTTGTTGAGGAGCAGTTGCGTGTTCTGCAGCTCACACTGTTTGACAAGAGTCTTCAGGGGCTCAGAGACAGAGTGGACAAAATAGAAAAACACCCGAGTGCCCTCAGCAGCCTGCAGGTTAGTTGTCAAAGGATGGTAAATAAAACACAAACAGGGTAATCAAGGATAAAGACATTGGAATGTATTGCCCATTAGACAAGCCAATCCATGCTCCACGTGTGCCCTTTCAGGCAAAGATTGCCCGACTTTCCAAGAAAGTTGGAACTGCCAACCAGGCCAGGGAGAATGCCAAGAAACCTCCAGAGGTGAGTGAAAATGGAGGAAATTGATCTTTCAATGATGACTGTGATTTCAGAGGGAACTTGCCTTTTTGAAAGGTTGATGGTACCATTGGAACTCCATACAAAGTGCTCTTCCCTATATTCATCAGGTACCGTTGCCGCCTACCTCTACTTATGCCACAGCAACCACTTCAGCAGGATCAGCAATTCTCTGCCTGAGGTAAGTCAATGGTTTGAAGTGTAGCAGCGTATCCCAAATAATCAGAGGAAATAATGTTTCACCAGAGGGTAGCCCAAAGCAGTAGGTGCATTGACAACTAATAATCAATTTGTCATTAAGAGTTATCTGGGATAAAAGTAATTGATTGGATGCATAGGGATGTCATACTGTATCTCTCAGCATCCACTTATGTTTGTGTTCACCATCATTCTCCACTGAGCAACCTTTTGATCAGCTTCCTGACTCCTCTGCCTGTACTCACTTTCCTCTCCTCTCCTTGTAAACAGAACAATGGGGAACAACACACAGGATCCAATGCGTAATGATCAGAGCAGTCAAACCCCTACTCCTGTACGTAATGATCAGAGCAGTCAAACCCCCACTCCTGTACCCACAGGTAAGCAAGAGGGAGTTAGTCTGTTGGCAGGTTTCTCCTTATATTAATCTATGTGTTTTCTTTAACCACCTGATATTATTATGTATTTTATATAGTCTATCTTCATTTTTTAAATCTCAATTTCTTTCTGTTCCACAAGCCCCCTTGCTACCTTCCCCCTCTTCCACATCCTCAACTGGATCTCAACCCACGTCCCAAACATTGAAGCTGAGCACCTGTGTTACCCCAGCACCAGGCCAGTCTGCCTTCTCTCTCCAGCCATTCCTCTTACAGCTACCTGGAGGAGGGACAGCCATCCTTACCAACCAAACCAACTCCCAGCTAATCCCAGTGTCCGCACTTACCGCCATGACGAGTTCCACCATGACACCCACCGCTGCCTTCATCCTGCAGAGGACTACTCCCTACACCCCTGCCGCTTCCAAGCCCCCCTCCGCAGCCACCCTCTTATCTCATTTCGCTGCCACACCCACAAATACACCCACAACCATGACTACACCCACTGACACACCAGCTGCCACAACCTCTCACATGACCACAACCATGGCCATAACCACACCCAGGACCACAACAATAACCACACCCAGGATCATAATCACACCCAGGACCACAACCATAACCACACCCAGGATCATGACCACAACCATAACCACACCCAGGACCACAACCAAAACCACACCCAGGACCACAACCATAACCACACCCAGGACCACAACCATAACCACACCCAGGACCACAACCATAACCACACCCAGGACCACAACCATAACCACACCCAGGACCACAACCATAACCACACCCAGGACCACAACCATAACCACACCCAGGACCACAACCATAACCACACCCAGGACCACAACCATAACCACACCCAGGACCACAACCACACCCACACCCAGGACCACAACCACACCCAGGACCACAACCACACCCACACCCAGGACCACAACCACACCCAGGACCACAACCACACCCACACCCAGGACCAAAACCATAACCACACCCAGGACCACAACCATAAACACACCCACATGCAGGGCCACAACCACAACTATGGCTACAACCACACTCTGTGCCACACCCAATGATGCCTACCCTGGAGCCAATGGGACAGTCAGCAGGCCCAGCTCAGGTGTGTCTGTCTCCGTCTGTGAGTCCATTCGGCTTGTGTCTGTGGCGAACTCCACTTCAACTACATCCTTACCAAGATTCTCAATGCCAGCCACCACAGGCACTCAACCCTCTGTGCAACCAACTGCCTCTGTGCATCCAGCTGCCCCAGCGCAACTAGCTGCCCCTGTACCACAGGTGCCTGCGAAAACAGGTTAGCTTACATCTCAGATGTTTGGCTTGTCATCTTGGAAGAGTAAATGTAAAGAGTTTGTTTTTGTCCGGATTCTGTGTCATTCAAACTGAGAAGCTGTGTTTTCCTACACTCTCCTATGTAGGAAGTCAAGCTACAAACCATCCTTCAGACTCCACACAGGCATCTCACCCTGCCAAGTCCGAAGCATTCATAGACCTGACAGAGGAGGAGGAGGATGATGATGATGATGTTCAAGGTAAGATTGATATTCCTTTCCTTCCTTCTTCCTTTTGGTGACCAGTATTTATGATATTATAGGGGCCAGACATGCAGTGGGTTGTACATAGTGACTAGTGCACTACATCTCCCTGAGTAGTCCCCCATGTGTTGTGTGCAGTTACTGGAGTGCTGAAGGCTCCGATGGCTTTGAAGGCCTCAACAGCGTGTCAGCGAACCACAGCCACACAGCAAACAGCCACCTCCACTTCAGTTGGAACACAGGCCGGTAAGTGGAATCTTGTGCCAACACTGTCTGTGGTTATGTTGGCAGTAGAATACCCAGATTGTTTTTCTCTTTAGTTTATTGCTGTGTTTCAGTGAGGTCATCTCTTGGTCAGACTTCAGCCGTTGGATCTCCACACACTGTTCATCATTGCCCCGTGCAGGTGAGACTACCAAATGTTTGAAAGCGGAGCAACTTTGTCTTTCAATACATGGAATACTGCATGTTCCAGAATTACGTTTGCCAATTGGAAGAAAATTGCATATTGGCCTATAATCAACCAAAGAGAGTAAACATAGCAAATGAATGTGAAAGGCTGAGTGAAAGAAGTACAATTTTGTTAAAATTCATCTTTCAGGGCTCGCCATCTAAAAGTGTTGCCTCAGCAACAACCACTTCTTCATCTTCCACACCTTGCCTCAAGCCCTCTCCCCTTCCCCCTTTGCCTGTCCCACCTCAAACTATCAGCCTGCCCCTAGAGGCATCCATCACCAGCACTCCACAGCAGCCTCTGCTCAAAATAACCCGGGTTCCGAGCCAGAATGACGGCATCGTGCTCTCCTGGTCTGTGACTGAGGTAGACCAGAGCTGTGCTGCCGTGGACAGCTACCACCTATATGCCTACCACCAGGACCCCTCTGGCCACGCCGCCCCCGGCACACCCCCCCTACTCTGGAAGAAGATAGGGGAGGTGAAGGCCTTGGCTCTGCCCATGGCCTGTACACTCACACAGTTTGTCTCTGGCTCCAAGTACTATTTTGCAGTCCGTGCCAGGGATGTGTATGGCCGCTTTGGACCATTCTGTGTGCCTCAGTGCACTGACGTCTTAACGTCCCCTTCACCGAAAGCTCCAATTTAACCACACGTTAAGATTTAAGTTAAAATGTGTTGTGTCAAGTTAAAACAAGAGGAGAAATGTTGATTCTGTAGATTTTTTCTGTTAACCAGTCTGGCCAAAGTGAAAAGTTCAGTACAGCTGTTGGCAAAACTAATTGCTCTATTTTCAAATGAATGTGTTTGGTATTTGTTTTATCAGAATTGTGCACTCAAATCATCTTTGAGCCAAGGTGTTATCATTGGAATGTTACTGGGAAATGTTTTTGCCCATCTTAGTGAAATCGTTTGGCCCCATGTGACCACTGTCTGCCTGCCGTGTGTTTGACCACATGGGAGCAGCATTGTACCAAAATGGTATCTTTGACACAGGACGAGAGCATTTGAAAATCAACCTGAAATGGCCTGATTCCGTTTCTGAAAGAAAATGGACAAAGTATTCTTCTCCTTCTAGTTCCCTGAAGGCATTTGAAAACTCTAACTTTTCATTGCAATTGTCAGTCTAACATACTATGAAGGACAGAATGACCATGTTATTATATGGTAATACACAGTCATTTTTTTATGGGCCTAATAGTAAAGACATGTTATTTAATGTTTTTTTATTACCTTTTTAATTTGGCATGAACAGAACCAGTCGTCATGTTTTTATATTGTCAAACATATCACTTCAAAAAGTAGGCTACCTGCGCATGTTCGTCTACTCCAAAATAATTCCAGCATCCAAACAGTGCACTCGCGCCATCTGTTACGAAACACCAAAAAGTGTAATGACATTCTGCGATTTTCATTAGGTCTACACTCTTGTAGCCTGAATATATTGATGCATCTTTGACAAAATGACCATTTTTTGTAGAAAGAAAAGTTGGGATGCCTGAAAAGGGGCTGAGATACTGGACTGTCCTGGGATGACAAGTGCAGCCACATGGATATATTTTTTTAAACCATGACCGGTGGGGGTGTTAGTTTAATTTGGAATATGCATTTATTTTAATATTTACCTCTAGCAGTACAAATAGCATTTGAAAGAAATAGTAGAATTGTTCATTTAGTATTATTTAGAGACCCCCCACCCCAAAGTTTGACTTTGTTGCATTTAGGGGGACTCATGTCTCGTTCAGGGGGTCTGAGACCTCCCTGGGCCTCGTAATTCACACTGTCTGCTGATCACTTTATACTCTGTCTGATAGGGACATGTAAAGTCTTAATGGCTGGTTTGAAACATGTAAATGCATTGGACCTGACAACAGATTGACCGAAAGGTTAAGTACCAAGAACTATTCAGACTATTGTACTTTTTCATTAAAATGTTTGTAAACTATACTGGTGTATTTATGCTTGACTCTAGGTGGTGCTAGTCCCTTATCAGTTTATTCACACTAACATCGGTTCCTCGACATTTGTTGGAAAGGCACCCCCTCCTCCTCCTCTTCCTCCTCCTCCTCCTCTCTCTCACTCTCTCAATGCATACTAATGCTGCGAGAGGACCCTCCTCCCTCCTACCCAGCTTTCTCAGGGATGGGCGGGAGAGGGGACAGATAGCAATTTCAGTTCAGTATCCTTTTTCATAAGGCTGGCAATGCTTGTCTTACAACCCTGTGTCTTTTCAGTAAGCAATATTGATGAGACTGCAACATGTCTAACCTGTGTGTGTGGTATGTAATAGACCAGAGTTAGAGGAAAAGGACATGTTTTCATCTGAATGGGAAGGCTTTTTTTGTTGAAAGAAGAAAGAAGATAAGCTGGGAGGGGGAATAACTGGCAACTGCCATTCCCCCTTCCACATAGAGACAAGAAAAAACGGAGGCTACTGGAGTATTTTGTTCTTCTTCTTCGTCATCACCTTGCTGGGAGGTGCTTTATCTTTTCATTTGCTTGCTCTCTCTGTCCTCTGCCTTCTCATCTATTTCTCCCTTTACCTGGTCTACAATTTCTTCTATATAGGAAAGAGATTATTTTTCCTTTTTAATTTCCTTATCCATTCTCCCTTCCCTTACCATTCCTATGACTCCCAATATTTTCCCCCTGTTACCCACGCTGCCCCTCCCCACATTGCTCCACTCACCGTCCACCCCATAACTTGGATTAGTTTTTGAATCCACCAGTGTTTCAATTATCCAGATTTTTTCGACAGCAAAGACACAAGCTCGTTGATAACACTATTTTACCTTTTTTCATTTTTGACCTCTTCCTATTTTGTACCTCTTTTCTTCTCCCACAATCCTTTGCATCTCTATTTTGGGGATTCTTATTTGTATTTCTAGGTAGGTCTCTTAGTGTTTAGTGTCTGTTTCAATCTGTTTATGTGTGTGTATTTGTGTGTGCTACGCATCCATATAACACACATGCTAAACTACAGTAAGGCTCGGTATAGGAATGGTTCTTTCATCAAATCATTCAGCTGGTACTTGTTTTCATGACATGCCATCCCCACTCTCCATCCCAAACATCACCTTTTTGCTTTTGACCTCAATCAAAACCTCAGTGATTCATCCTGCAACGCCTTCCTCTCTTCTCAGAGGAGCACATTTTCTCTCACAGTATTGCACAACAGTCTCTTCTCCTCCCATTAAATGTGTAACTGCCTCCGTTTCCTTATATTGAATCGTTTTACTCACACACAGGAGGAGAGTAATGCAAGGTCCCAAGGCAAACTCCATATCTAGCTAAAAAGGAATAAATCAAGATATTATACTGTTCCCATCTCATCCTGCACCTCTTATGAAACCACTGCTGTCTGATGAAGACGGTCAAACATTATCTGTAGCTCCGCTCTTAATACTCACTCACCCGTCTCTCGTTCTACTGGTCTGTCACCTGTGTGTGCATCTCTCTCTACCCACTCCACCCCTCTCCTTTCACTCTCACTCCCTCTGACACACACAAGCACTCAAAGATAATGGACTAAAACCCTTGCTGCTATTCTTTAACTTTCAGAGGATTTCTCTTTTTACATGCTTTTCTCATCTGTCGCTCTCCTTTAAGCGCCATTCATCTCTATCCCATCATTGTTTTCCACTTACACCCCCACCCTTTTAATTGATCCAGTCATTTATTTATTTGTTGCTCCATCTTTTTCATTTGCCATCAAATGATTGACATATCCCAATGTTCTAAATGTTAGAGGGTAATTTTGTTTTTCTGATATAATTTGAGAGTTATGTTTACTTATATGGGGAATAATTTTTGTAAGCTATTACTGGGACTACTGTGATATATTTTAAGTGGCAGGTAATTTAGTGTAGTTATTTGGGAACAATGTTTAGCAATAGGAGAAGGGAAGTGTTGAAGACAGGGTGGTGAAAAGGTTGTAGGGAATTAGGTTTATTGCGAACTAACCAAAAAACTTAGACTTTTTGGTGTGTGAGTGAGCGAGCGAGAGAGGGAAAGAGAGAGTGAGAGAGAGGAAAGAGAGAGTGAGAGAGGGGAAAGAGAGTGAGAGAGTGAGAGAGGGAAAGAGAGTGTATTACACAGAGCAATAGACATATACATAGATAAGTAGAGCAAACCACAATTCATTCTCGCTCCACCTTGCTTTCTTTATATTTCAATTTTTTCTTGAAGGAGAATTTTATGATTCTCCTCTACATTATATGAAGATATTGGGGAATGGGATTTAAAAAGAATATTCTTCACAATGATAAATGCATTCTGGATGTAGCTGTTTTCCTGAGGAATTACCGTCTTGGATTGGACTCCAAATGAAAGCCTCTAATTAACTGTTATTATAAACAGCACTGAAATTCAGGACTTTTTTGTATTTTTTCCCTAATGGACTAAAGCTGATTTTAATAATTTTTTCTACTAATGAATTTTAATGGGATTTTACTATCAAGGATTAAGGACTCAACATCTTTTATCTTCTAGTGATATATTTGTGATTGTTACAAGTTCTCCTATCTACAAACACAATTACATTTAGAATCACTCAGTATTAAGGGTTAATTAGGTGAGTACAGTGCCTCTCTTACACACAAGCTATTTCTATTGCTCTTCATTTTGTTGTCATTGATTAATGGTATGTGTGCACACATTTTGTCGTTCAATGTGGGTGTTAACATACATATAGTCTTTCATACATATCATTGCACCACAGTGTGTCAGTGTCTGGTGTGTGTGTGTGATAGAGAGAGGTGGATATTGAACGAGTTGAATGGTGGATTATCGAAGATCAGTAATTTCCCCTAAATTCCACCATATCTATATATTTTTTTCCTTGAGCCTTTGATACCTTGTTTGAGCTCTTATATATGTTTGTCCATCCATATAATCAAAAACTCTGATCTCGTCATACCCTTTCTATACATTTAGGTACATAATCTACATAATCTGTATCTCGGTCGTTCCACGAATAGTGCCCTTTGATACCTTAAATTGTGTACCAATATTGCATTTTAAAAGCCTGTTATATTAAATTAAGTACCCTTTAATATAGACCACATGGAAAATTCTATATATCTGTTCAATTTAATAAATTTCCCCAAGTTTTCACCATCATTGTAAAGCCCTAGTTATTTTGTTACTTTGACAGTCATTTCTGAAGATGATTATTTATTCCATGTGATTAGTAATTCATTTACGTTTGTTCCTCATTTTAAGGTCAATGTGTTACGTGACCTAAACTCGTTTTAATATGGTTAAACAATTCCTTTAAAAAAATGATTTTTTAAAGAAACATTGAACATCTTATAGTCAAATCATAGTGTAAAAGCAGGTGAACTGGTTCTACTCTCTTTGGTCATTTTCTGGTGTTTTGTGGTGGAAAACTGAGCATGTTGAGCGTAACACGTCATTTGGAAAGTATTCAGACCCCTTGACTTTTTCCACATTCTGTTACGTTACAGCCTTATTCTAAAATGGATTAAATTGTTTTCCCCTCCTCATCAATCTACACACAATACCCCATAATGACAAAGCAAAAACAGGTTTTTAGAAAACTGAAACAGGTTTTAAAAAACGGAAATATCACATTTCCATAAGTATTCTGACCCTTTAATCAGTACTTTGTTGAAGCACCTTTGGCAGCAATTATAGCCTTGAGTCTTCGGTATGCTTCTTCGTAGGGATGGTGCCAGGATTCCTCCAGACGTGATGCTTGGCATTCAGGCCAAAGAGTTCAATCTTGGTTTCATCAGACCAGAGGATCTTGTTTCTCATGGTCTGAGAGTCCTTTAAGTGCCTTTTGGCAAACTCCAAGCGGGCTGTCGTGCCTTTTACTGAGGAGTGGCTTCCGTCTGGCCACTACCATAAAGGCCTGATTGGTGGAGTGCTGCAGAGATGGTTGTCCTTCTGGAAGGAGCAACTCTGGAGCTCTGTCAGTGATCATCAGGTTCTTGGTCACCTCCCTGACCAAGGCCCTTCTCCCCCGATTGCTCAGTTTGGCCAGGCGGCCAGTTCTAGGAAGAGTCTTGGTGGTTCCAAACTTCTTCTATTTTAAGGATGATGGAGGCCACTGTGTTCTTGGGGACCTTCAATGCTGCAAAAATGTATTGGTAACCTTTCCCTGATCTGTGCCTCGACACAATCCTGTCTCAGAGCGCTACAGACAATTCCTTCGACCTAATGGCTTGGTTTTTGCTCTGACATGCACTGTCAACTGAAGGACCTTATATAGACAGGTGTGCCTTTCTAAATCATGTCCAATCAATTGAATTTACCACAGGTGGACTCCAATTAAGTTGTAGAAACATCTCAAGGATGATCAATGGAAAGTCTCATAGCAAAGGGTCTGAATACGTATGTACAGTGGGGGAAAAAAGTATTTAGTCAGCCACCAATTGTGCAAGTTCTCCCACTTAAAAAGATGAGAGAGGCCTGTAATTTTCATCATAGGTACACTTCAACTATGACAGACAAATTGAGGGAAAAAAATCCAGAAAATCACATTGTAGGATTTTTAATGAATTTATTTGCAAATTATGGTGGAAAATAAGTATTTGGTCACCTACAAACAAGCAAGATTTCTGGCTCTCACAGACCTGTAACTTCTTCTTTAAGAGGCTCCTCTGTCCTCCACTGCTACCTGTATTAATGGCACCTGTTTGAACTTGTTATCAGTATAAAAGACACCTGTCCACAACCTCAAACAGTCACACTCCAAACTCCACTATGGCCAAGACCAAAGAGCTGTCAAAGGACACCAGAAACAAAATTGTAGACCTGCACCAGGCTGGGAAGACTGAATCTGCAATAGGTAAGCAGCTTGGTTTGAAGAAATCAACTGTGGGAGCAATTATTAGGAAATGGAAGACATACAAGACCACTGATAATCTCCCTCGATCTGGGGCTCCACGTAAGATCTCACCCCTGTGGGGGTCAAAATGATCACAAGAACGGTGAGCAAAAATCCCAGAACCACACGGGGGGACCTAGTGAATGACCTGCAGAGAGCTGGGACCAAAGTAACAAAGCCTACCATCAGTAACACACTACGCCGCCAGGGACTCAAATCCTGCAGTGCTAGACGTGTCCCCCTGCTTAAGCCAGTACATGTCCAGGCCCGTCTGAAGTTTGCTAGAGTGCAGTATCCAGAAGAGGATTGGGAGAATGTCATATGGTCAGATGAAACCAAAATGGAACTTTTTGGGTAAAAACTCAACTCGTCGTGTTTGGAGGACAAAGAATGCTGAGTTGCATCCAAAGAACACCATACCTACTGTGAAGCATGGGGAGTGAAAACATCATGCTTTGGGGGCTGTTTTTCTGCAAAGGGATCTGGACGACTGATCCGTGTAAAGGAAAGAATGAATGGGGCCATGTATCGTGAGATTTGAGTGAAAACCTCCTTCCATCAGCAAGGGCATTGAAGATGAAACGTGGCTGGGGTCTTTCAGCATGACAATGATCCCAAACACACCGCCGGGCAACGAAGGCGAGTGGCTTTCGTAGAAGCATTTCAAGGTCCTGGAGGTCTCCAGATCTCGACCCCATAGAAAATTTTGGAGGGGAGTTGAAAGTCCGTGTTGCCTAGCGACAGCCCCAAAACATCACTGCTCCTAGAGGAGATCTGCATGGAGGAATGGGCCAAAATACCAGCAACAGTGTGTGAAAACCTTGGAAGACTTACAGAAAACGTTTGACCTGTGTCATTGCCAACAAAGGGTATATAACAAAGTATTGAGAAACTTTTGTTATTGACCAAATACTTATTTTCCACCATAATTTGCAAATAAATTCATAAAAATCCTACAATGTGATTTTCTTGGATTTTCTTTCCTCATTTTGTCTGTCATAGTTGACGTGTACCTATGATGAAAATTACAGGCCTCTCATCTTTTTTAAGTGGGAGAACTTGCACAATTGGTGGCTGACTAAATACTTTTTTTCCCCACTGTAAATAAGTATTATTATTTTTATTTAATTTTTTTAAATACATTTTCTAAAATATCTAAAACCTGTTTTCGCTTTGTCATTATGGGGTATTGTGTGAAGATAGATGAGGATTTTTTATTTATTTAATCCATTTTAGAATAAGGCTGTAACGTAATAAAATGTGAAAAAATAATATTTGTCTGAATATATCTGAATATTTTCCGAATGCACTGTAGATTATTGTGAAGCTTGTATTCAATTGCCCCTCCATGTTGCACACAACAAGCTTCCATTCTCCCTGATTTGTCTGATTTTTAAGATGAATCATCAACCCTGTTATGGTAAATGGTGTTAGGGTCAACCTTGTTACTTAATTGGCACTTTACTATAGTTCTTTTTTTTATGAGATAGGAAAACATGTTTTTTTATGAAGTTGTGCTCTTTATGACCGAATGTTAAAATGATAAAAAAAAAAAAAAAATCAAATGACACTATACTATACTATACTATACTATACTATTGGTGTAGCTCAGTTGGTAGAGCATGGCGTTTGCAACGTCAGGGTTGTGGGTTTGATTCCCACGGGGGGCCAATATGGAAAAAAAAGAAAGAAAAAAAATGTATGCACTCACTAACTGTAAGTCGCTCTGGATAAGAGCGTCTGCTAAATGACTACAATGTAAATGAATGACTCATCTCCACACCTCATAAACAAGCTTCTATTGCTTTGCCTATATCTGTACTCTGTACTCTTTAAACCTCCCTACCCACTCTCCAATGCAGTTCTAGACACTTCAGTTAATGTGTGTGTGTGTCTGTGAGAGAGAAAGAGCGAGAGTGAGTCCATTGCCCTTTCCGCCTACACTCTCCCTGCAGCTTATCCGGTGAATACATCATTATTTCAAAGGAAAACGTAAATGTGACTTCGCAACGAGTATGTATGCACTTTTCTTTTGTCTGTTTCCCGCTTATGGGTTGGAGACTCAGCTCAGTGTCTGCTGCAACACACCCGCCTGTCCATCATATGTCCTGTGTGTTTGACCCCTTTTTTCTAATTCACTTTCCTAGTCATTTGGCTGACAGGGGGTTTGGATTTATACTGTGTGCTGAGAATTGGTCAAGGTTACAGCTACATACGCGTCAAATCCACCTGGGACTTGGTCTTGCTATGCTTGCCTTGGTGCTCTCTATTTGGACCCTACACGTGACTGTAAGAGTCTACCTGCAGATGGGCCCTTAAGCCCATGTAGTCTGTCATATCTGTCAGTAACATCACAATGAGGCTAGATGGTTGGCCAATGTGTAACTATGGGCTCAACCACAAGATGCTCGTGGGTCTACTAAAAGGAAAAAACAACAACAATGGGGAGAAAGTTGATTATCATTAAACTGATAGAGTTGAACACAGTGGTTTTTACTGGTGTTACAGTATATGTTTAATATTTTGTGTTTGTATGGGCCCACCATCCCTTAGATTGTGGTTGTACCTGGTTTAAGGGAATTGGACTGATCCTCTTGGGCCTCAGTTCCACATGGTGGGTTGACTTTCTGTGGTCTATGCATATCCTGAATTTATTCAAGTCCTCTGTAGCTTAGTTAGTAGAGCATGGGGCTTGCAATACCAGGATTGTGGGTTTGATCCCTGGGACCACCCGTACGTAAAATGTTTGCACGCATGACTGTAAGTCACTTTAGATAAGTGTCTGCTAAATGGCATATTATTATTTCCATAAATTGACATATTCTAAAATGCCATCTGGCACTGCAGGACCACTGGATGTGAATTATTCAGGATTCGTTCTGAAATTGTTTAACCTAAGTAACCATTTAAATATGCTGGAGTTTCATCCTAGAACATAGAAGTTTGCATATGATCTCCACCATAAAAAAGACAATGTTGTCCTGCAGCTTCTACATTTCATGCTTTATGTGCTGCAGCCATTGCTGACTCAATAACAAGGCCAGGAGACAGCAGGGGCTGTGGACATTCATAATCTCCATTCACCCAACTAATCTTTGTCACTCGCTATGCTGTCTAACACAGACAGGGCCCAACCCATGTTTTAGGCCTACTTCTGCCCGAAGATTAGAAACCATCTCAAACTTTGAGTAATCTGTCAATCTCCCTTTCATTCAACCCACTGAATGCATCTGTGGATCAAACACTGGGCTTGTTCACTTGGTGATTGGAGGGAGCTACAGTATATGGGGCGAGGAGACTATTTATTGGCAGTTTATTCACTCCAAGACTGGAGATTATGGGTCATGATCTCCTATAAAAAGTATGTTTAATAATTCGTCATAGCTGATTAAGAAGAGTTGTATTGACACAACGACGTAAGGAAGGACATACCTACAGGAAAATTAGTACAGCATTTATTCAATTTTGTGTGTATTAATGGGTAGAAATAATGGCTGGATGGGAGCATTCTCTATTATTTTTCTGATGTTTCCATTTATGGTCACCCTCTTGGTTCATGTGTTAAGTGTATGTCACTGTGCTTATGTTGTGTACAGCATGTGTCTGTGTGAGGCCTATCAATCTATTAAATATAGAACTTACAATCTGTTGCCCTAGAGACATAGTTCATTATTTATCAGCATATTTAATTCACCATTTATTTACTTAAAGTATGGCCTGTGCAACATGCCCTTGAACAGACAAATTCATTTCCATTCATTGAGAAATTGCTTGTGGGGTATATTGAGATATGCATGGGTATAATTAGGATTAATGGAAGTTATTCATTACACTCCTACTGTCCTAAGAGGGGGGGGGGGGGGATTTAGTACATACAGTACATTCTGGTAAAACACATCATTTGTACTCAAGGGAAATAGCATCACTTGTTGGCCTTGTAAGTGTGTGCAAACACCAACCAGAGAGATTGCTGGAATTTGGACCTCCACTAGGTATAAATAGCTTACTGTTCTAATGGAAGGTCTCATTCAGTGTCTGTCTGACCCAGCAAGAAAGCACATGCCTATCTCGAAGTTCCCATGAATCACATTTAGGACCTCTGAAACCAATTGCCAAATTCACCATGTGTGAGGTTGCACATTCATTTATGATGTGTTCCTAACCTTTCCCATCCTCCCTATTCCTTGTTCATCAATAACAGACCCGCTGCAGTCAGATGTAAACTCGATAGCAGCAAATACGGCATCGCGGAAAAGGGGAAAAAATAAGAAAAGTGGAGCTTTGGAGAGCAATTACTTCGAAACGTCGCTATACATAGTGACCCAACGAGGATTTAGCGCTCGCACCGTTTCCCCTGAAACCACTGTGAGTGTTTTGAGTCGCGAAAAACCAAGCACATTCTCAATCAACTGAGAGAAAGGATTATGATTTAGCGAGGAGATCAATCAAAGAACGTTTAATTTTTTATATCTCCCCACAAATCATTGCCAAATTCGTTAATAAACGCCCCACATCATGAGGTGTCGAGGCCAATATGTGTCGATGAATATTCTCAATTTAACAACACAAAAAAAAGCTACATAGTAGGCAGGACAGGAGGGAGGAAAACTAAACAAGGCCTTTATCCGAGCAAATTACACGTTTATTTATTTATAAATATATGTATGTATGTACAGTGCATTCGGAAAGGATTCAGACCCCTTCACTTTTCCCACAGTTCTACACACAATACCCCATAATGACAAAGCAAAAGCAGGTTTTAGAATTTTTTTGCTAATTTATTAAAAATACAAAACTGAAATATGACATTTACATAAGTATTCAGACCCTTTACACAGTACTTTGTTGAATCACCGTTGGCAGCGATTACAGCCTCAATTCTTCTTGGGTATGACACTACAAGCTTGGCACACCTGTATTTGGGGAGTTTCTCCCATTCTTCTCTACAGATCCTCTCAAGCTCTGTCAGGTTGGATGGGGGGCATTGCTGCACAGCTATTTTCAGGTCTCTCCAGAGATGTTCGATCGGGTTCAAGTCCGGGCTCTGGCTGGGCCACTCAAGGACATTCAGAGACTTGTCCCGATGCCACTCCTGCGTTGTCTTGGCTGTGTGCTTAGGGTTGTTGTCCTGTTGGAAGGTGAACCTTCACCCAAGTCTGAGGTCCTGAGCGCTCTGGAGCAGGTTTTCATCAATGATCTCTCTGTACTTTGGTCCGTTAATCTTTGCCCGATCCTGACTAGTCTCCCAGTCCCTGCCGCTGAAAAACATCCCCGCAGCATGATGCTGCCACCACCATGCTTCACCGTAGGGATGGTGCCAGGTTTCCTCCAGACGTGATGCTTGGCATTCAGGCGAAAGAGTTCAATCTTGGTTTCATCAGACCAGAGGATCTTGCTTCTCATGGTCTGAGAGTCCTTTAAGTGCCTTTTTGGCAAACTCAAGCGGGCTGTCGTGCCTTTTACTGAGGAGTGGCTTCCGTCTGGCCACTACCATAAAGGCCTGATTGGTGGAGTGCTGCAGAGATGGTTGTCCTTCTGGAAGGAGGAACTCTGGAGATCTGTCAGTGATCATCAGGTTCTTGGTCACCTCGCTGACCAAGGCCCTTCTCCCCGATTGCTCAGTTTGGCCGGGCGGCCAGTTCTAGGAAGAGTCTTGGTGGTTCCAAACTTCTTCCAGTTAAGGATGATGGAGGCCACTGTGTTCTTGGGGACCTTCAATGCTGCAAAAATGTTTTGGTACCCTTTCCCTAGATCTGTGCCTCGACACAATCCTGTCTCTGAGAGCTACGGACAATTCCTTCGACCTAATGGCTTGGTTTTTGCTCTGACATGCACTGTCAACTGTAGGGACCTTATATAGACAGGTGTGCCTTTCTAAATCATGTCCAATCAATTGAATTTACCACAGGCGGACTCCAATTAAGTTGTAGAAAATATCAAGGATGATCAATGGAATAGTCTCATAGCAAAGGGTCTGAATACTATGTATACATTTGAAATAGGTAAGTGGAAAAGGGAAAGAAAATTTAGTCAGCCACCAATTGTGCAAGTTCTCCCACTTAAAAAGATGAGAGAGGCCTGTAATTTTCATCATAGGTACACTCAACTATGACAGACAAATTGAGGAAAAAATCAGAAATTTTTTTAATGAATTTATTTGCAAATTATGGTGGAAAATAAGTATTTGGTCACCTACAAACAAGCAAGATTTCTGGCTCTCACAGACCTGTAACTTCTTCTTTAAGAGGCTCCTCTGTCCTCCACTCGTTACCTGTATTAATGGCACCTGGTTTGAACTTGTTATCAGTATAAAAGACACCTGTCCACAACCTCAAACAGTCACACTCCAAACTCCACTATGGCCAAGACCAAAGAGCTGTCAAAGGACACCAGAAACAAAATTGTAGACCTGCACCAGGCTGGGAAGACTGAATCTGCAATAGGTAAGCAGCTTGGTTTGAAGAAATCAACTGTGGGAGCAATTATTAGGAAATGGAAGACATACAAGACCACTGATAATCTCCCTCGATCTGGGGCTCCACGCAAGATCTCACCCCGTGGGGTCAAAATGATCACAAGAACGGTGAGCAAAAATCCCAGAACCACACGGGGGACCTAGTGAATGACCTGCAGAGAGCTGGGACCAAAGTAACAAAGCCTACCATCAGTAACACACTACGCCGCCAGGGACTCAAATCCTGCAGTGCCAGACGTGTCCCCCTGCTTAAGCCAGTACATGTCCAGGCCCGTCTGAAGTTTGCTAGAGTGCATTTGGATGATCCACAAGAGGATTGGGAGAATGTCATATGGTCAGATGAATTCAAAATGGAACTTTTGGGTAAAAACTCAACTCGTCGTGTTTGGAGGACAAAGAATGCTGAGTTGCATCCAAAGAACACCATACCTACTGTGAAGCATGGGGGTGGAAACATCATGCTTTGGGGCTGTTTTTCTGCAAAGGGATCAGGACGACTGATCCGTGTAAAGGAAAGAATGAATGGGGCCATGTATCGTGAGATTTTGAGTGAAAACCTCCTTCCATCAGCAAGGGCATTGAAGATGAAACGTGGCTGGGTCTTTCAGCATGACAATGATCCCAAACACACCGCCCGGGCAACGAAGGAGTGGCTTCGTAAGAAGCATTTCAAGGTCCTGGAGTGGCCTAGCCAGTCTCCAGATCTCGACCCCATAGAAAATAATTGGAGGGAGTTGAAAGTCCGTGTTGCCCAGCGACAGCCCCAAAACATCACTGCTCTAGAGGAGATCTGCATGGAGGAATGGGCCAAAATACCAGCAACAGTGTGTGAAAACCTTGTGAAGACTTACAGAAAACGTTTGACCTGTGTCATTGCCAACAAAGGGTATATAACAAAGTATTGAGAAACTTTTGTTATTGACCAAATACTTATTTTCCACCATAATTTGCAAATAAATTCATAAAAAATCCTACAATGTGATTTTCTGTATTTTTTTTTTCTCATTTTGTCTGTCATAGTTGACGTGTACCTATGATGAAAATTACAGGCCTCTCTCATCTTTTTAAGTGGGAGAACTTGCACAATTGGTGGCTGACTAAATACTTTTTTTCCCCACTGTATGTATGTACACTACCGGTCAAAAGTTTTAGAACACCTACTCATTCAAGGGTTTTTCTTTATTTTGACTATTTTCTACATTGTAAAATAATAGTGAAGACATCAAAACTATGAAATAACACTTATGGAATCATGTATAAACCAAAACAGTGTTAAACAAATCAAAATATATTTTATATTTGAGGTTCTTCAAATAGCCACCCTTTGCCTTGATGATAGCTTTGCACACGCTTGGCATTCTCTCAACCAGGTTCATGAGGTAGTCACCTGGAATGCATTTCAATTAACAGGTGTGCCTTCTTAAAAGTTAATTTGTGGAATTTCTTTCCTTCTTAATGCGTTTGAGCCAATCAGTTTTGTTGTGACAAGGTAGGGGTGGTATACAGAAGATAGCCCTATTTGGTAAAATACCAAGTCCATATTATGGTAAGCACAGCAAAAATAAACAACAGTCCATCATTACTTTAAGACCTGTGGTCCTCTGTAGCTCAGCTGGTAGAGCACGGCGCTTGTAACGCCAAGTTAGTGGGTTCGATCCCCGGGACCACCCATACACAAAAATGTATGCACGCATGACTGTAAGTCACTTTGGATAAAAGCGTCTGCTAAATGGCATATTATTATTATTATTATTATATTATTTATTATTATTAAGACATGAAGGTCAGTCAATACGGAACATTTCAAGAACTTTTTAAGTTTCTTCAAGTGCAGTCGCAAAAACCATCATGCGCTATGATGAAACTGACTCTCATGAGGACCGCCACAGGAATGGAAGACCCAGAGTTACCTCTGCTGCAGAGGATAAGTTCATTAGAGTTACCAGCCTCAAAAATTGCAGCCCAAATAAATGCTTCACAGAGTTCCAGTCACAGACACATCTCAACATCAACTGTTCAGAGGAGACTGTGAATCAGGCCTTCATGGTCGAATTGCTGCAAAGAAACCACTACTAAAGTCCAAATTGGAGATTTTTGGTTCCAACCGCCGTGTCTTTGTGAGACGCGATGTGGGTGAACGAATAAACATGAAGAAGGAGGTGTTATGGTGTGGGGGTGCTTTGCTGGTGACACTGTCTGTGATTTATTTAGAATTCAAGGCACACTTAACCAGCATGGCTACCACAGCATTCTGCAGCGATATGCCATTCCATCTGGCTTGGGCTTAGTGGGACTATCATTTGTTTTTCAACAGGACAATGACCCAACACACCTCCAGGCTGTGTAAGGGCTATTTTACCAAGAAGGAGAGTGAATGAGTGCTGCATCAGATGACCTGGCCTCCACAATCCCCCGACCTCAACCAAATTGAGATGGTTTGGGATCAGTCGGAAAAGCAGCCAACAAGTGCTCAGCATATGTGGGAACTCCTTCAAGACTGTTGGAAAAGCATTCCAGGTGAAGCTGGTTGAGAGAATGCCAAGAGTGTGCAAAGCTGTCATCAAGGCAAAGGGTGGCTATTAGAAGAATCTCAAATATAAAATATATATATATTTTGATTTGTTTAACACTTTTTTGGTTTCTACATGATTCCATATGTGTTATTTCATAGTTTTGATGTATTCACTATTATTCTACAATGTAGAAAATAGTAAAAATAAAGACAAACCCTTGAATGAGTAGGTGTTCTAAAAACTTTTGACCGGTAATGTGTGTGTGTGTGTGTGTGTGTGTGTGTGTGTGTGTGTGTGTGTGTGTGTGTGTGTGTGTGTGTGTGTGTGTGTGTGTGTGTGTGTGTGTGTGTGTGTGTGTGTGTGTGTGTGTGTGTGTGTGTAAGCCATTGATTCCACCCCACCCATTTAATGGATTCCTTTTCTTTTGGTAAAAATACTGTAGGCCTATCTCTAGCCCATTCATAGACGGTAATGTTAAACATACAGTGCCTTCAGAAAGTATTCATACCCCTTGACCTTTTCCACATTTTGTTGTGTTACAGCCTGAATTTAAAGTGGATTAAATTGAGATTGTTTCGTCACTGGCCTATACACAATACCCCATAATCTCAAAGTGGAATTATGTTTTTTAAAACATTTTTACAAGTTAATTAAAAATGAAAAGCTGGAATGTCTTGCGTCTATAAGTATTCACCCCCTTTGTTAATGCAAGCCGAAATACGTTCAGGAGTAAAAAGGTGCTTAACAAGTCACATAATAAGTTGCATGGACTCACTCTGTGGGCAATAATAGTGTTTAACATTCTTTTTGAATGACTACCTTATCTCCGTACCCCACATATACAATTATCTCTAAGGTCCCTCAGTCGACATTAAATATCCCTTTGAGCATGGTGAAGTTATTAATTACACTTTGGATGATGTATCAATGCCCAGTCACTACAAAGATACAGGTGTTCTTCCTAACTCAGTTGCCGGAGAGGAAGGAAACCGCTCAGGGATTTCACCATGAGGCCAATGGTGACTTTAAAACAGTTGCAGAGTTTATTGGCTGTGATTGGAGAACAATGAGGATGGATCAACAACATTGTAGTTACTCCACAATACTAACATAATTGACAGTGAAAAGCCTGTACAAGGCACTAAAGTAATACTGCAAAAAAACAACTTTTTGTCCTGAACACAAAGTGTTATGTTTAGGGCAAATCTAATACAACACATTACTGAGTACCACTCTCCATATTCTCAAGCATAGTGGTGGCTGCATCATGTTATGCAGTTAGTAGAGCATGGCGCATGCAACACCAGGAATGTGTGTTTGATTCCCGGGACCACCCGAACGTAAAATGTATGTATGCATGACTATAAGTTGCTTTGGATAAAAGCGTCTGCTAAATAGCATATACACTGAACAAAAATATAAACGTAACATGTAAAGTGTTGTTTAGCTGAAATAAAAGATCCCAGAAATGTTCCATATGCACAAAAGCTTATTTCTCTCAAATTTTGTGCACAAATTTGTTTACATCCCTGTTAGTGAGCATTTCTCCTTTGCCAAGATAATCCATCCACCTGACAGGTGTGGCATATCAAGCAGCTGATTAAACAGCATGATCACTACACAGGTGCTGCCGACAATAAAAGGCCACTCTAAAATGTGCAGTTTTGTCACACAACACAATGCCACAGATGTCTCAAGTTTTGAGGGAGTTTGCAATTACCATGCTGACTGCAGGAATGTCCACCAGAGCTGTTGCCAGATAATTTTATGTTAATTTCTCTACCATAAGCCACCTCCAACGTCGTTTTATAGAATTTGGCAGTACGTCCATCCGTCCTCACATTCGCAGACCACGTGTAACCACACCAGCACAGGACCTCCACATCCGGCTTCTTCACCTGCAGGATTATCTGAGACCAGTCACCCGGACAGCTGATGAAACTGTGGGTTTGCACAACCGAAGAATTTCTGCACAAACTGTCAGAAACCGTCTCAGGAAAGCTCATCTGCGTGTTCGTTGTCCTCACCAGGGTCTTGACCTGACTGAAGTTCGGCGTCGTAACCAACTTACAAATACTAACCTTTGATGGCCACTGGCACACTGGAGAAGTGTGCTCTTCATGGATGAATCCCGGTTTCAACTGTACCGGGCAGATGGCAGACAGTATGGTGTTGTGTGGGCAAGCGGTTTGCTGATATCAACGTTGTGAACAGAGTGCCCCATGGTGGCGGTGTAGTTATGGTGTGGGCAGGCATAAGCTACGGACAATGAACACAATTGCATTTTATCGATGGCAATTTGAATGCACAGAGATACCGTGACGAGATCCTGAGGCCCATTGTTGTGCCATTCATCCGCCGCCATCACCTCATGTTTCAGCATGATAATGCACAGACCCATGTCGCAAGGATCTGTACACAATTCCTGGAAGCTGAAAATGTCACAGTTCTTCCATGGCCTGCATACTCACCAGACATGTCCCCCATTGAGCATGTTTGCGATGCTCTGGATCGACGTGTACAACAGCATGTTCCAGTTCCTGCCAATATCCAGCAACTTCACACAGCCATTGAAGAGGAGTGGGACAACATTCCATAATCAGCAGCCTGATCAACTCTATGCGAAGGAGATGTGTCGCACTGCGAGGCAAATGGTGGTCACACCAGATACTGACTGGTTTTCTGATCCATGCCCCTACCTTTTTTTTTAACAGTATCTGTGACCAACGGATGCATATCTGTATTCCCAGTCATGTGAAATCCATAGATTTAGGGCCTAATGAATTTATATCAATTGACTGATTTTCTTATATGAACTGTAACTCAGTAAAATCTTTGAAATTGTTGTGTTTATAGTTTTGTTCAGTGTATTATTATTATTATTATTATTATTAATATTATATTAAGGACTGGGGAGTTTTTCAGGATCAAAATAAATAAATGGAGCTAAGCACAGGCAAAATCCTAGAGGAAAACCTTGTTCAGTCTGCTTTCCACCAGACACTGGGAGATGAATTCACCTTTGAGCAGGACAATAACCTGAAACACAAGGCCAAATCTAAACTGGAGTTGCTTACCAAGAAGACAGTGAATGTTCCTGAGTGGCCGAGTTACAGGTTTGACTTAAATCTGCTTGAAAATCTATGGCAAGACTTTAAATGGTTGTCTAGCAATAACAACAGCCAATTTGACAGAGCTTGAAGAATTTAGAAAAGAACCATAATGGACAGACTTACCCAGAAAGACACAGCTGTAATCGCTGCTAAAGGGGATTCTAACATGTATTGACTCAGGGGATTGAATACTTATCTAATCAATATATATTAAGTGTTTCATACATTTTTTATTTTTTTATTTTTTTTTACAAATGTTAGAATCTTTCTTCCAATTTGACATTACAGAGTATTTTGTGTAGCTCACTGAAAAAAGAGTTACTACACACCTTTATAGGGGTGGCAGGTAGCCTAGCGGTTTAGAGCGTTGGGCAAGTAACTGAAAGGTCGCTGGTTCGAATCCCTGAGCCAACCAGGTGAAAAATCTGTCGCTGTGCCGTTGAGCAAGGCACTCAACCCTAATTGCTTCTGTGAGTCGTTGTGTATAAGAGAGTCTGCTAAATGAATAAAACATTTGAATGTATAAGGTTAGGGTTCCCACACAGCCGTATTTCCATGTTAAGGCGCTTGTTTTCACGGAAGACCACCTGTTCTAATTAGCTATCGTAGTGTCTCCGTACACCTGTGTGTAACGGATAAAGGACGTCAGAATAGTGTTGTAACTGAAAAATACTGTCGACTGCAACTGTGTTAAAACAGTGTACAGGAAGTGTAAATTTTGCATTTGTGAAATTATTTTGACGCGAGAATAGAGGTCTTTATGTTTCCAAAACGGTATCGCAAAGATGATGATTAACGTTTAAACAGAGCATTGGGATTGTAGTTCACATGGAGCCAGCTGTGGTTCATACCGTCAGCTGAGAACAGCTGAGCTGTGGGCCCCCTTGGGTTCTCAAGAGCTAGCTTATCTCAAAGGCCCATGTACACGATTATATCAAGACATCAAAGTAGTATGAAATAAGATCCAAGATCAAAAATATGGCTCATATTATCTGATGTGTCTCATACCTTATTAATGTGCTGAGTCTTTCTATACGGCCTTGCATTTACACACAGTCTTTGGATATTTAGGCCTGCATTCACAGTATCATCATAGCCATTAAAATGTAAATTAACTGTCATAATGTAATACATACTTTAATGCTACTTGGTTTGTAGATGTAACGTGTTCCTTTGTTATCGTTCAATGACAGAGCAGTTTTAAAGTTATATGTTATAGTTTCGATTTTTGATTAGGCTATTGTGATGCAACTATTTATTGTCTTTTTCCTCGTGTGTGCATCTCAGTTCACCCTCCCTCAGCCTGAGGCTATGAGAGGGAGAGAGGAGTCCCAGGCCACACCATCATGCTACTTCTGAGAAGCAAGGATGACATTTTGGCTGGCAATACACAAGGTAGGACACACTGATGAGCGTTTTTAGACTATCATTGTCATACAGCAACAACCCACACAACCCATCTCATCACTGTGTGTGTGTGTTAGTCACATACTGTAGGTTACACACTGGGGATGCTGTATGTATTTGAGTTTGTCTCGTTTTGATATTCTTCTGCTCGTCTGTGAAAATGAGTCAACAACATCATCTCAAATTCAACAACATCTCCAAGTTTACACATTTTTGGTGTCCCATAAAACTGTCATCTTCAGCATAAACATATCAATGTGGAGATGGTTTGTGGTGAAAAAAAAAAATGTAAAAAAAAAAATGGTGGTAGTGGTGCAGCGTGGGACCTGCAGGCCTTGTGGTGGAAAGGGGCTCAGGCTTTCAGCGCGGTGCGCTTTTTGATCAATGGACTGCGTCAGTGTGTGAGTTTTACGTGGTTATTCAACCTGACCCAGCTGCTATTGAATACTAGCTTCATTTCATGGCTCTACGGATATCGATCAAGCAATTAAAGGATTTGTTGAATGAGATTTTGTGGCAAAAAGGTGTGCCCATTTGTGAGTGCTTGTTTGTGTGTAGATTGTGTGCAGATTTTGTATGTAGGCCTATGTGTGTCTGTGTTTTGTTATTTGTGATAAAATGAAGACATTTGTTATTCCCTGAAGTCCGACTGAGATTGGACTCGCTATGTATATGAATACAGAAACAGTAAATAATGGCCCATAAACAGCTATTATCAACCAGAGGAGCCATTATTATATTTTCCATCTTTCCCTCTTTGCAATGCGTTCATCTCTCTCAATACTCGTTCCCTCTCTCATAAGCATCCTCTGACTCTCGCTATCATTTAGACTTTGAACGTACGCTTTCCCCCTTTTCCACCCTCCTATCGTCTTTTTCTCCATGCACTGTTAATCTGGCGTGACTTTCAAGAGACTGAGCCACTACGTAGTGTGAGACTGAGAAACTAAATTATTCTCTTAGGGGCTGTAGATGTGAGCACACTACAAATGCTATTACACTATTACTACTATAACTGAAAAGCACCACCCTTACAACGGCCTTCTTTACTGTTCCTGTAACAGTCTTTGCTGTGTTACTAACGGCTGATGTCGCATTATTAGAACTAGCATTAATATAGAACATAACTAAATCAACAATATTATTGAATAATATTATTCGTTTCACTACTCCGTTTCAAGTCCACCTACTTTTACATTGAGTGTGTTTAAGCCTTTTTAATAGCAATCTTTTTCTACATGAGGCTATTAGGCCTAAATTCAATTATGTTGTTCTCTCTGATCTTTTATGAAGCTTAGAAACTAAATAGGACATTTTAGAATAATGGTTCAAATAAGGATATTGGTCTATCAGAATTCTAGTTCATAGATCTGTTTTAAGTCTTATCTATAGCTCATGTATACCTATTACAAATGGGATTTCTTCTCTTTATTGTATTACTGTAGCCTTTATCATTACCATGCACAGTTATGTTTCAATGCTCTGCGGCTTGGCTCTTGCGTTAGTCATTTTTCTTTTGACTGATGGAGAGAACGGTCCCGAAGCAGATGGAGAGCAAGAGAATAGATTGCAATTTGAACTGGTGGAAAGGAAACCTTTTAAAATTGTGTTTTATTTTACTAAGTCATCAAAGCAGTTTAAAAATAGACTCTCGAGCAGCACATACAAGCATAGATCCCAAACACACGTCAGAGGTAGACACGCAGTGGCGTATACAATACAATACAGTTACAACCTTTGATCTTGAAAATAGTCTGAAATATTCTAAAATAAGCACACTCTGCCCTCCCCCTCACCATACAACCTAATTAAAGGATGAGTAAGACTTACTACACATGGAGATCTTGCCTATATCTTGACACCTGCTCCAGTGTTTCATACTGTTTTATGCTGCTTTCCCCTCTTTGCTGAATAGCCAGTTTGCGTCTTCTGGTAGGATACTCAATAATGGACATTTCTGTTTTTGAGAGAGAGAGATTTTTTCGAACGTATTCATAAAAGGTGGCAAAATGGAGATCCTGAGACGAGTTAGCATAAAGGAGGAGGGAAGGATAGTGAAGAGACTAAGACTGTTTCTGTAGATGTGCACATAGGTCTAGATATAGTAGAGTAGGAAATAGAATGGTTCTATTGCTTGTGTTTGATGGCTTGTGAGAGTATGGCATGGTGTGTATTGGATCATCAACAATACTATTCCAATATTGTAGGCCTATTTGTGAATATTATTCGGGGACATATAAGAACAAACGATTGCTGTGTAGTCTTTCTGGGTTAGGATCTGTGGAGTATATTCAACATAAATCTGGCTAATAATTATTGAAGAATGTAGTGGGTATTGTAGAATTATATGGAAACTATTGGTTTTAATAGGTTTTATTGCAGAGGTAATGCTATCAATTAATATTAATTGGATCTACCGGAATCACCTTTTTAGATTGACCTGACACATGTCAGACTGCGCATAGAATTGATTGAATTGTCAACAGGAATCAATACACCTTCACTCATCCTTGTCTCCACAGAGGAACATAAGTCACCTGGAAAACCGCCTCGAGACCCAATCATTAGCTGAGCATTGCATTCCAACATTTGCTTTGGTGACATCTGTTACCTTCAGGCACTTCTTTGGATACTGCCGTGTCGAGACTTCAGAGATGTATGTTGATGCTCCAGTTGCTGTATGTATGTATGGAAAAGCCTACATGTACATTGATAGCTTTGAACAGTTACTGTACCTATTTTCCTCTCCACCCAAAGGCTGTTATTTGTATACGTGAATAATGTTTTCTTCTCGTTCTGCTATACAATGATAATGTAGGTCAGCATCTTCAGATATCTCTATATATCAGCAAAATACAGTTTATGTATGTTACACAGCAATGATGTTCTGGTGCTGGACATACAAAACCAAAAATTTGAGCCACAGGGAGTTAGTTTTATTCAAATGTCCCATACGTATTTGAAGTAACAAAAACTTTAAGCTTCACAACCTGTGTGGATATTGCATGATGCATCAATAGGAATGTTCACGGACTAACCACAGCTTTATAGGGAACACACTCCTTTTGAAAATGCCAGGACAAGTTCTATATTTGCTGTATGGGATTACTTTAGCATTTTCTACAGTCATAAATCTTCAGAATGTGAAAGTAATGTTATTCAAATGTTTTACCTTTGCTTAACTACAGAGGCAGTGGTCTCTGGGGAGAAATTAAAGCTTTGAGATGGACTGTGGTTTAATTCATCCTATCAAAGAAATAGGCTCTTTTCCTAGATGCAATAGTCTACATACAGTATTCTGTACATTACTCTTTGTTCTCCTACATTATAAGGTTGCCATATCCACCAAGCAAAACACTTACATTCCTAAAAGCCAGTTTATGATGTCACAACCATGAAATGTACAGTACAAATATACCAAGTGAGTGACACTTGAAGTGAGTCCATCCTGAAGTGTAGGTTTTTCTGAGGCTAACACTGCCAGAGTCCAGCCTCTCTTCTCACTGGTATTGAAATGTCATAGTTAATGGACACTTTGCTTGAGTAACCCCGCCAGCCAGCAACCTCTGTCACCCTAAGGAATCAGAAGGATTTATGTGACTAGTAGATAATATTAGAAGTTATTGATTGGACTGTTAGGGAAAATTGCCCCAAGGAGTTTCCCAGCACAACTGCCAATAGGAACCTAATTCTCCCCTGAGAGATTACCTTCCAGTTACTGTCAAAATCTGTGATATGTGGCAGCAAAGAGCTGTGGGTGTTGGGCATTGCAGACATATATTTACCACTAAGAGGAATAACTGGTTGAACCTCTCTCTGTCCTATATTAGGGAGAGGGAGCGATGTCTTGATGAAACGCCCAAGGATGTTACAGTGTATAGAAGTTGCCACACTGTAACCAGCATCGATTATGATTGAAAACAGGGTGGTTCAATCTCAACACGCTCGTCAGTGTGTGATACTATAATATCTGAGAACAGCCAATGCAGCACACCATCATAATTTAAAGCACTCTGGTGTAAATAATTGCATGTATTCAATCAATTTCACGTGTAACTCTCATTGATTACTGAAGCCAAACATGGTAGAGAGCTAATGAATATTGTTTATATAAATGTTGGATTATAAAAGTACAGAACCACCGCTTTGCTCTGTGGATGTCGCCTTCGCACAGATTAATTTGCACAGATTTAGTCTAACCACAGTATTATAGGGAACACTGTTTCTCTTGTCATTTTCTATTTAGTCACAACCTCTGCTTAACTGCAACGCAACTGAGTTTCAAACCCCAGGTTGAATACATGCAATATTTTCAGTATTTAATTTAGATTTTTCCCCCTCCTGATTTTTTTTATCTGGGAAGCAAACTGAATAATTGTCAGAACTTATTTTGAATCTCTTCTCAACCGCCGCTCAGCCATGCAAGCGACAATTTTCAAACACTGTGGCTGCTTAAACACCTCAGTGCAAAGTGTCCCAAATTCAACAAAGTTAAACTGCCAAGTAATGTGGATTACCTGCTTCATAGTTTCCGGGACGCACGTCCCCCTTGATAAATACAGACGCTACTCACGTACAGTGCCTTCAGAAAGTATTTACACCCCTTGACTTTTTCCACAATTTGTTGTGTTACAGCCTGAATTTAAAATTGATTACATTTATATTTTTTTGTCACTGGCTTGCACACAATACCTCATAATGTCAAAGTGGAATTATGTTTTTCAAAATGTTTACAAATTAATAAAAAATGAAAAGCTAAAATGTCTTGAGTCAATAACTATTCAACCCTTTTGTAATGGCAAGCCTAAATACGTTCAGGAGTAAAAATGTGCTTAACAAGTCATAATAAGTTGCATGGACTCACTCTGTGTGCATTAATAGTGTTTAACATGATTTTTATATTACTACCTCATCTCTGTACCCCACACAATTATCTGTAAGGTCCCTCAGTCGTGCAGTGAACAACAAGGACCAGGGAGGTTTTCCAATTCCTCGCAAAGAAGGGCACCTATTGGTAGATGGGTAAAAACAAAAAACAGACAGACATTGAATATCCCTTTGAGCATGGTGAACTTATTAATTACACTTTGGTTGATGTACAGTGGCTTGCGAAAATATTCACCCCCCTTGGCATTTTTCCGATTTTGTTGCCTTACAACCTGGAATTAAAATGTATTTATTTCTTGTTTGTATCATTTGATTTACACAACATGCCTACCACTTTGAAGATGCAAAATATTTTTTGGGGTGAAACAAACAAGAAATAAGACAAAAAAACAGAAAACTTGAGTGTGCATAACTATTCACCCCCCCCAAATTCAATACTTTGTAGAGCCACCTTTTGCAGCAAATACAGCTGCAAGTCTCTTGGGGTACATCTAGCCACTGGGATTTTTGCCCATTCTTCAAGACAAAACTGCTCCAGCTCCTTCAAGTTGGATGGGTTCCGCTGGTGTACAGCAATCTTTAAGTCATACCACAGATTATCAATTGGATTGAGGTCTGGGCTTTGACTAGGCCATTCCAAGACATTTAAATGTTTCCCCTTAAACCACTTGAGTATTGCTTTAGCAGTATGCTTAGGGTCATTGTCCTGCTGGAAGGTGAACCTCCGTCCGTCTCAAATCTATGGAAGACTGAAACAGGTTTCCCTCAAGAATTTCCCTGTATTTAGCGCCAACCATCATTCCTTCAATTCTGACCAGTTTCCCAGTCCCTGCCGATGAAAAACATCCCCACAGCATGATGCTGCCACCACCATGCCTCACTGTGGGGATGGTGTTCTCGGGGTGATGAGAGGTGTTGGGTTTGCGCCAGACATAGTATTTTCCTTGATGGCCAAAAAGCTCAATTTTAGTCTCATCTGACCAGAGTACCTTCTTCCATATGTTTGGGGAGTCTTCCACATTACTTTTGGTGAACACCAAACGTGTTTGCAAATCTTTTCTTTAAGCAATGGCTTTTTTTCTGGCCACTCTTCCATAAAGCCCAGCTTGTGGAGTGTACGGCTTAAAGTGGTCCTATGGACAGATACTCCAATCTCCGCTCTGGAGCTTTGCAGCTCCTTCAGGGTTATCTTTGGTCTCTTTGTTGCCTCTCTGATTAATGCCCTCCTTGCCTGGTCTGTGAGTTTTGGTGGGCGGCCCTTTCTTGGCAGGTTTATTGTGCTGCCATATTCTTTCAATTTTTTTATAATGGATTTAATGGTGCTCCGTGGGATGTTCAAAGTTTCAGATTTTTTTTAAAACCCAACCCTGATCTGTACTTCTCCACAACTTTGTCCCTGACCTGTTTGGAGAGCTCCTTGGTCTTCATGGTGCCACTTGCTTGGTGGTGCCCCTTGCTTAGTGGTGTTGCAGACTCTGGGGCCTTTCAGAACAGGTGTATATATACTGAGATCATGTGACAGATCATGTGACACTTAGAATACACACAGGTGGACTTTATTTAACTAATTATGTGACTTCTGAAGGTAATTGGTTGCACCAGATCTTATTTAGGGGCTTCATAGCAAAGGAGGTGAATACATATGCACGCACCACTTTTCCGTTATTTAGTTTTTATTTTCATTTCACTTCACCTATTTGGACTATTTTGTCTAAGTCCATTACATGAAATCCAAATAAAAATCCATTTAAATTACAGGTTGTAATGCAACAAAATAGGTAAAACGCTAAGGGGGATGAATACTTTTGCAAGGCACTGTATCAACACACCCAGTCACTACAAAGATACAGGTTTCCTTCCTAACTCAGTTGCCGGAGAGGAAGGAAACCGCTCAGGGATTTCACCATGAGGCCAATGGTGACTTTAAAACAGTTACAGAGTTTAATGGCTGTGATAGGAGAAAACTGTGGATGGATCAACAACATTGTAGTTACTCCACAATACTAACCTAATTGACAGAGTGAAAAGAAGGAAGCCTGTACAGAATACAAATATTCCAAAACATGCATACTGTTTGTAGTAATACTGCAAAAAATGTGGAAAAGTGTTATGTTTGGGGCAAATCCAAAACAACACATTATTGAGTACCACTCTCCATATTTTCAAGCATAGTGGTGGCTGTATCATGTTATGGGTATCCTTGTAATCGTTAAGGACTTGGGACTTTTTCAGGATAAAAAAGAAACGGAATGGAGCTAAGCACAGGCAAAATCCTAAAGGAAAACCTTGTTAAGTCTGCTTTCCACCAGACACTGGGAGATGAATTCACCTTTCAGCAAGACAATAACCTAAAACACATTGCCAAATCTACACTGGAGTTGCTTACCAAGAAGACAGTGAATGTTCCTGAGTGGTTCAGTTACAGTTTTGACTTAAATTTGCCTGAAAATCTATGATCAACATCCAATTTGATAGAGCTTGAATAATTTTGAAAAGAATAATGGGCAAATGTTGCACAATCCAGGTGTGGAAAGCTCTTAAGAACTTACCCAGAAAGACTCACAGCTATAATCGCTGCCAAAGGTGATTCTAGCATGTATTGACTCAGGGGGTTGAATACTTATCTAATCAAGATATGAGTGTTTTATTTTTCATAAATATTTTTTCAAATGTTAGAATTTTTCCTTCACTTTGACATTACAGAGTATTTTATGTAGATATAAAACACACACAAAAAACAATTACATCTATTTTAATCCCACATTGTAACACAACAAAATGTGGAAAAAGTGAAGGGGTGTGAATTCTGAAGGCAGTGTATAACATCTCCATTACACCTTCCAATACTGGACCAAGGGCGTGAATGTCGGCGAGCGTGAATGTATGTGGGTATCAACGTATCAACGAGTGTTTGTCTATGTTACAGTTGGCATGGGCAGTGAACAGCTTGGCAATTAATTAACCATGACCAGAGAGGGATGGTGGGGGGCAAGAGGGGCGCGGGGGGGGAGTTAAAGATGGTGGCTGAGAGGAGAGCTGGAATGGGGTGCAGGAGGTGGAGAACACAGGCTGTAAATAAAGCCGCTAGAGGAAGACGACACAGTGCTAAATGAAGCCACAGCCCCAAATGTTCACCACCTCGAAAGCTGAGATAATTAGGCCACGTTCACACCGCCAGACCCTAATACGTTCACACCGCCAGACCCTGATATGTTCACACCGCCAGACCCTGATACGTTCACACCGCCAGACCCTGATATGTTCACACCGCCAGACCCTGATACGTTCACATCGCCAGACCCTGATACGTTCACACCGCCAGCCAGACCCTGATACGTTCACACCGCCGGACCCTGATATGTTCACACCGCCAGACCCTGATACGTTCACACCGCCAGACCCTGATACGTTCACATCGCCAGACCCTGATACGTTCACACCGCCAGACCCTGATACGTTCACACCGCCAGACCGTGATACGTTCACACCCCCAGACGCTGATACATTCAAACCGCCAGACCCTGATACGTTCACACCGCCAGACCCTGATACGTTCACACCGCCAGACCCTGATATGTTCACATCGCCAGACCCTGATACGTTCACACCGCCAGACCGTGATACGTTCACACCCCCAGATGCTGATACATTCAAACCGCCAGACCCTGATACATTCAGACCCTGATACGTTCACACCGCCAGACCCTGATACATTCACATTGCCAGATCGTGATACGTTCACACCGCCAGATCCTGATACGTTCACACCGCCAGACCCAGGTGGCACACTCATTAAGTGTGTGTGAGAGAGAGAGTGTGTTTTGTGGCTCAAGGAGTAGAGAGGTGGACTAGATAGCTACATTTACATTTTAGTCATTTAGCAGACGCTCTTATCCAGAGCGACTTACAGGAGCAATTAGGGTTAAGTGCCTTGCTCAAGGGCACATCGACAGATTTTTCACCTAGTCGGCTCGGGGATTAGAATCAGCAACCTTTCGGTTACTGGCACAACGCTCTTAACCACTAAACTACCTACCACCATAGCATTAGCCTAATGATCCTTCTACCCATTGTGGTGAGTGATTTGAAGGAGTCAGGCGCAGGAGGGCAAATCACAGAATAAAAGGTTTATTCCGAAACACAGTACGCAGCAATGCGTCAAACACTCCAGTGCGGAAAACAGGCGCACTGGAAAACAACGAAGCACACGGGTGAAAATAACCCGGCGTTACAAAATACAAAGAGCTCCACTGAGATAATCAAACATACACAATAAACAATCACACACAAAGACAAGGGGGCAGAGGGAACACATATAGGTACTGATGAGGGGATATGAACCAGGTGTGTGTAATAAACAAGACAAAACAAATGGAATGATGAGGAGCGGCAGTGGCTAGAAGGCCGGTGACGACAAACACCGAAGCCTGCCTGAACAAGGAGAGGAGGCAGCCACAGGAGGAAGTCGTGACACCCATCCAGTCATTTAAGATCAATGGACACTCACACTGTGAGTGTGGGATAGATGGGCTTTATTGGCTCAAACCTCCAGGACAAGAAAGACGTGGTATATTGCATTGTGTCGACCGTGATGAAGATCAGCCAAGTGCAATGTGAAGACATGAGGGAGAGTTGCGGATGTGATCAGTTTAAAAGCCAGTAGGAAATGTTAAAAAGATCTTAAAGCTTTACACAGGTGAACGGAATATGGCTGAAGCCTAATGATGATTTACATAAGAGTTGCCACCATAATCCCTCTAAAAGTTCTTAAAGATCAATGGACACTATCTAACAAGGCCATACAAAAACATGCATAAGGCATAAAGTAAGAAAAGTTTCAAAGTCTTGACACCCTGCTATCCTGCTTTCATTCACATTTACATGTATGATGTCCAATTAAAGGTTTACCCTGGGTTTACTGAGGAGAGGGCTCCTTCCAGGTGGTGGTTGGCTCCAGCTCCCCCAGCCCTCCCAGAGCTGAATCAGGAGTACGAGGAGCCCGGCTGCATGCTAGAGGGCCAGCCACTGTGGGGCGGGCCGACCAGCCACCTTTCATGTTGCTGTCATTGATTGTGCTTCGTTGAGGAGGAGAACTGATGTGTCTTATGAAGTCGGGGATACGAGGAACATAATCCCCCATGGCTCCTTAGGGCACGAGCTGCCAAGCCCTGATCTAGATACCGTGTTTGTGGCCTTGTGTCCGAGGTAAAGAATGTTTAATTGAGAAGGCAGTATGGTTAAGGATGGCTGGCTGGGGTAGTGTGTGAGTGTGTTTCTACATGTTCATTACCTAAGGTAAGGACATTGTATAGTGTACATAAATGGATTATTGCATTGTATACATATGCATCAGTCAAAGTGTTGGTGCATGTGGGTGTGTGTGTCTGTGTGTGCTTGTTTATGGCTGTGTGTTTGGCTGTGGTCTGCATCGCCAGTGTGTGCCAAACCTTAAAGAATCACTCAGTGAGAGTGACTGAGGAAGGGAGATGTGGAGAAGAGAAGGGGGAATGAAAATAGAGAAAGGCATGCATGTATGCGCAGTTACACGCACACACACACAAATAAACAGTAGAAAATCAGACCTGTACTGTGAGCAGAATGGGGGAAAAAATCCCCCAAATGTACAGTGAGCTATATAGAGAGGAAAGTAAGGAATAAGGGAAGTTGAAATGTACTTTAAACTTTTCCTGTTTTCATTTTACCCTGAATACGCATTCTTCACTTATCTCCTCTGTCCTGCCACCATTCTCTTTTTCACACTGTTCCCTCTCTTCTTTCCCTCTATTCCCTCTGTCTCTTGTGTATCACCGCTCTGATCTAACTTTGGTCCTGCCTCTCTATCTCTATCTTTATAACTCTCTCTCTTTCTTTCAATCTGCCTCCCTCTCTTGCCAGCACACACTCCCTCTCACCATTTTAATTAAAATCTCTCTGCATCAAGGGATTCCGTTGTAGCTGTGATTTAAATGGGAGGATGACATAAACCTAACATTACTGTCAGACCAAAGCAAATTCCATCAATTCATGTGAAATTTTCTGCACTGGCCATTCCCCAACAGTGTCTGTTATATATATACACTGTGTATAATTTTTTCCCTTACTATTCTTTTTTCAAAACAAAACTTGCCAAAGCCATCTGTCATGAATGTTACCGCACCCACTGCCTGACTACTGTACCACCTTGCTGTGTGAAACAAAGCACTTTCCCCCCTCCTAGGCATTTTGCCCACCACCTTCCCCTCGCCCACTGTGGACTCAGTCTTGGGTGGATGAGGTCGGGTCTTAATACATCAGGATGTTACCACCGGCGCTAAGGCTAGTTTTTAATTAAAACTGTGAATCAGTCGAGCCGTATTATGAATTGTACTCTGCCACGAGTGAATAAAACATGCTCCTAAAAAAATTCTGAGAGTTGGGCGCGCTGGGCTGACAGTGTTATGAAAGAGTCTGGGAGCTTAGTGCTTGCATAAAAATAATAACTCAATAGGGACCTCACAGCCATTAGGGTCAACACCATTATATTACACAAAACAGCTACAAGGGCTTTGACGCTACCGCTAGGCCAGAGAGTGACGTAGACGCACAGGTTTCACATCGTGACACTTTGATGATGTTTATATTTGTGTCAGTTGATGATATCAAAACACATTCACACACAACATGATTATTATGATGCTGATGCTCAGGGGCTTTTGTCCACTGGCTATTTTCAACACACGACTAATGTGAAACATTTACTTTTCAAACACAAACAATTGCTACATATATTTAGGGCCATTCATGAAAAGAGGTGGGCAGGGGGACTTACTCTCCACCTTTCCCTTTCGAAGGGCAGAAATGAAATAAATAAAATACCATCTATGAATATATTTATATGCAAAACGGTGTTTTTTGAAAGCTCCTCTTGAAGGTACCACCATGTTGAAGCTTAACAACATGTCTACTTCAACGGTCCTTATTGCTAATTTATGACCTTTTGGTGTCTGTGAGTACAACTGACACCATCCCAGAGAGAGCAGGGATGAGCCAGCAGATGAAAATTTGCCCTGTGGAGCGTAGCGAATAGGAAGCGCTTCATGAATTCAGTCAGAGGACGACTAACAGCAATTCAATCTTACAGCTTTTCACACGCAAACTCATGAATGATAATTGTTTCATAATTGAAGGTGTTGGCGGACTCACTTCACTGACTTTGGTGATGCAAATGAAGTGCTCTGGTACTCGTAACTACTGCCACAGATAACTCAGGAGGGTTTGATCTGGTGGGATTCACATCACCTTTTTCACACAGGCCTCTATTTTTGTACCGCCATTTGCATATATGAATATACTATAGGTAAGCTGTTCCATTTGGTATGTAACTAAATTGTATGAAAAGTTTTGTTCTGTACGGCTAGCTATGAATCATCAGCCTATATACTGTGTGGCAATAAAATGCAATTAATCACCATTATTTAATTGACTTTCTATTTCTAGATGATAACTTGATAAAGAGTACAGAAAGTACATTGTCAAAGATGTTCTGCTTTGTGTTGTGCTTCTTATCATTGCTTGATTTAGACTGAAATAGGTGCCGGTTCTCATTTTGGGCGCCGTTACTGTTTATATTTAGGTGCAGGAGCTCCACAATACTTTTGAGCTAATATTCTGTAAGAGGAACAGGAGCTCAAGCAGTAGTACATTTGAGGTGCCGGTACTCAGCTCCGGTGAGTTCCTGCCCAGGTCAAGCACTGCTTCTTATACAGTAGTTAATGGAGGCGGGTCTCTTAGAACCGTACAACGAACACTACGAACAAAGTGTGTTTGATTGAAACATTACGATAGTTGTCACACAGATACCATGTTGGAGTGACAGCTCTAGATGTGGGGGTGCTGTCGACGGAGCTGAGGCTTACTCTGCAGAGTGCCTCGTGGCTGAGTGCTGGGTGGGATTAAACATGGGATATCCATTGGGAAGCGCTCCTAGATGTCATTATCCCCGTGGGGAGTCTCATCATTGGCTGGGAGCGGAGACGCACACGGCCCTGGAAGACGGCTGGAGACAGGCATGACAGCCTTACGCCTGCAATAAATAGTGATGATCATGCATAAAAACAACCGCGGAAAATAGATACTGTACTGGAATCCTAGTCTCCAGCGACGCTCACAAGGGTTTAGACATGCTGCCAAAACAGATGCTCCAGCGCTGAATTACACCCTTTAATAATGTAATCTGTCTCACACCTTCGCAAAATGTGGCGTAGTCTCCAAATGACATGTCCCATGAATTAATGCTTACAATGAATCAAAATCCATTAATTAAAACATTAAATTAATACTTGAAAATTAAATCCATCAGTCATTCACCTGAATGGAGAACAAAGTAATGTATTACTATTTTGCCATTATTGAAGATAGAAATGTGAGGAATTTGATACAGGTCAAGTGATAGCTGCTGTTATTGCTCTGGTACACTAAACAGCAGCTATCACACATTATACTGAAAAACCCTGGTCACCATCCATCCAATCCATAACCAAAGCAATATTACAGTCCAAGCCACTTGAACATCAGTTGCGACACTGTATCTATGCATTCTGTAAGTGAACTTTACGAAGCCGTAGTAGCCATTGGGAACAGAATACAGTTGTCATCCTCAATTGTTAGTTTGTCGTTTTACGAATGTTGTTTGCCAACAGTACAGTAAGTCTTAGTAGCACGGGGTCTGGGATGTTTTGTTCCCTTTGTCCCTTTGTCCTCTGGCTTTACAGGGTGTAATGCAGACAGACATGGACACCACAGTACTGAACTGGATTAGGTCGTGCTCTTGCCTAAGCATATTTCAGGGTACGATTTTGATTAAATTTACTGTACACAAGAGCTGTTGGTTGTCACTCACGGGAGGCGTATTTTGAGCGGGTAGCTATATCCCCATGTCTTCTTTTAGGCAACTGCTCCAGCACCAAATTCAATTCAGACCTATTTATATCCCTGCACGCAAGAAGGACAAATACAATATTTTCACACTGTTGTCTCTCCTTCACACACACACACACACAGACACACACACACACACACACACACACACATACACACACACACACACACACACACACACACACACACACACACACACACACAGACACACACACAGACAGACAGAGACACACACACACACACACACACAAAGGAAAAACCCTGCACACCTACTAATCCAAAGGCAGGATCCTGGTTCCAAAAATAACAGCTTGGAATGAGATGGATGGAGGAGGACAGATTATTTCGGCTCTAGTCTGTGAAAAGCTGTCAATAAAACACATTTAAAGTGATTACAGGGGCCAGAGCCCTTATTGGCATTGGGGCACTCTGGTTTTCTCACCATTCCAAAAGGCAACACTGTGAAGTCATACACACGTAAAGGATGTTTAAAATGAAAAAAAGGCCAGCTAAAGTGGAATTGCTCACGTACACTGATAAGCATACGGGGCAGTGAGCCCACAAGTCAGGGAGGAGATTAACTTTTCTCCTCCCATCAGAAGAGTAGGTGTAAATAGAAATCTACTCTAAGAGTGATTACAGGACCAACTGCTTACCTTCATGGTTGTGTCAAAACACATTACTCAACTTCAGGCATTAAGTACTTTTCTCCTTAAAGACACTTGATATTCAAAGACAAGCCACAGATATTGGGTTTCGTGCGCAAGCCAGTGTGGCAGAAATCGAATCCTTCTCCACCTGAAAACAGATTAAGATACAAACTTCATGGCTTCTTTTGGAGAAAATGTTTGGGTCTTTGACACAATTTCTCAGTACTGCAGTATGAGTTCCGGGCAAAGATAGTGTATGAATACATGGGTCATAAACAGTTTAGACTCAATGAGTGATAGTCTCTTGTTGTTGTCCTCCACACTCTCCTAAATATCAAAGCGTATTCATGCAAATATCACGGCTGTCAGTCCTGACACATAATGAGAAGAGAGAGAGAGCGATTGGCATTCCAACATCCTTTCTCTTGAAATAGACACCATTATACACTCAATGACTCTCGGTAAACGTGAATGTATGCCTGGCTGTGTATGGTAATGAAGGGGCTGTGAGTGTCTGCTGCAGAACATCACGTCCAGACCTCAGGTTCAAACAGACCCCGCTCCTCCTCCCCAGCAGCCAGCTAAAGGCCATGCGCATACTTTTCCACTAGAGCCAACATAGTTCACTCCTCTCAGCGGTTTGGCCCTGTGTTCTAGGGGCCAGCTCATCCCCTCAGGGGCCTGATAGTACATGCTGCTGTCACAGACAAACCTTACCTTCTAGATAATACTGGAAGTCAATATTCCCCTGTATTGTATACTTTGCCCAATATCACTTGTGTTGTCACTGTAGAAAGCAAATGTGCATTAATTATAAAGGAAAGCTTTTGATAGCTTCTCCGTATTATGAATTTCCAGGAAACACAACAGCACGGCCCTGTGTGTGTGAGAGAGAGAGAAGAGAGAGAGAGAGAGAGAGAGCGTACTGTGCTACTGTTATTTTGTGTGTACGGTTGTCCTTTGCCAGTGTGATGGCGTTCTATTATGTCAGTGCGTAAACGCGAGTGTCCGTCTAATTTCCGGGCTATTTTGACAAGGCGTGCTCGCCACCACCACCCCGGCCCAGTGCCAGTTGTAATTGTGTGATTAATGGCTGACGAAGGCGTCCAATTACGGAGCCATAATATCCGCGTCATGCCTCATATCCTAACAGTGTCTCTACAGCAGTTGAGCCATGTTAGCCCAAGCTTTCATTAATGGCAATTACACTTTTTATAGTCCATTTAGTCCCACTTATTACCTGAGTTTTTCACTGAGGTAACCACTAGTAGCTGTCGGCACACATTCCTAATTAGTCGGTCGTTTGGATTCAGTGTTGGGTCGGGGCTGTTTTAGTCACATGGGCCGAGCGCTGCAGAGTTTAGCCCCTAGGCTGGTATCAGTGTGGGAGCCTATCTAGGGGTCCATCGGTGTGTAATAGACATCGCAGTGTGCATTGGTGCGTTAAATAAACCAAATGGTGCGTGAGACATGTCTTCAGGGCTTGCTATGGGGTCTTCTCTTAGACTTCTCATTCTATTATGTGATCAACCTTTGTGTGCTTTAAGTGACGTTCTGGGAATTATAGAACTTCATTGGTTCATCATCTGAATGGACGTTGTGTATATATGTGTAATATGTGTTGGTGTGTGAAATGTGTCTATGTTAATTTGCCCGTGAAAAGAATCGATGTGTAAAATGGACCCATTGCAAGGGTGCATTGATTGCTTATCAGAGTTTGCGATATGCCAGGGCACATCAATGTGTGGGAATGGGCAGTGTGTGTGTGTGCTTATATATCTCTGTGTCCATCAACAGTGTGTGGAGAGGCCTATTTTAATTGTTGCCATGGAAACTGAGTGCTGCTAGAGAAGTACAGATTCAAAGAGAGCATCTCCCCCTCTCTCTCGTTCTTCCTTTTCATCCCCCTCTCTCCCATCCCTCTTTCTTTTCTCAGTCTATCTGCTGCCATTCCCCTCTCCCTTTCCCCTCATTCTTTGTCAGACTCCTCTTCCCTCTCACTTGCTTTTCATCAAAGCCCTCTCCGGCTGACAATCCTCCCTCTCTTACTCTTTCTCTCCCCTCCTCCTTTCTCTCTCCATGAATCTCTTTCTCTGTCTCTTGGTGTCCCTCCATTTGTATTTCATTCTCTCTTTTCCTCTGTCGCACTCCTCTGTTCCTCCCTCCCCCCTCCCTCTCTCCCTCCCTCCCCTGTTCCCCCTCCCTCTCTCTTTAGAGGAGTGTGCAATTGACAATTAACACAGGGACCTGTAATTAGTGCTGACGAACCTCCAGCAATTAGTTCTCCTAAAGAAGTATTTTTGTCATCTCTACATACCTCCCCCTTTCATCCCCCAGCCTCTCAATCTCTCCTCTCGCTCTTTCACTCTCTATCTTGCTCACTGTCTCGTTCCTATAGAGTTTGTTTGTTGTATTGTTCAGGATTGTTATTTTTACTCCCTCTGCCTTTTAAACTTGAGCTTTTGTTCAACGGTGAGTGAGTGTACACACACACACACACACACACACTATTACAACAACACCCACAATATTTAGGAGCCGCTGAAATGCACACTCACACACCCACAAATATCATACCCCCCATAAATGTTAAACTCCCCTGTTATTGTAATTGTGAGAGGTTAGCATGTCTTGGGGATATATTTGTGCATCTGTAACTTTCTCACTTATCATTATTCATGATTCATTCAGGATTATCCGTAATCATGGTAGCATCCACATTAATGTAGAAGTGTTTACAAACTTATTCTATTCTTATTTACAATAAAAGTGACTCCAAAATGACACAATAAATTATTTACCATTCATTTCTATTGGGTAATTTATTTTCTTAAACACAACCAAAACAAACAGCAAATGCATCCAACAAATGTGTAGAGTCACAAGCTTTATGTAGTCATTGCATGATATGAATATGGGACCAAATACTAAACTTTTGACTGCTTTAATACACATATACACTGTAAGTGAATTTGTCCCAATACTTTTGCTCCCCTAAAATGGAGGGACTATGTAAAAAAAATTCTAAACTGTTCACCTGATATAGATGAACATACCCTCAAATGAAAGCTGACAGTCTACACTTGTCATTGTATCATTTCAAATCCAAAGTGCTGGAGTACAGAGCCAAAACAACAAAACATTTGTCACTGTCCCAATACTTTTGGAGCTCACTGTATAGTTTTTAAAATAGGAGATGTTGAATTACTTTTTCTTCTCACTTTGTTTCATTCTATCTCTCTTCTTCCTTCCCTCTGCATCACTGTTAATGAAGGTCTATAAAAAAGCCCAAGAGAGATACAGTATGTGGTCATTCAAGTAAAGCGTTGGAGGGAAGTGGATGGAGGGATGGAGAGTAAAAGAGTGTTGGGGTAAAATAGGACGGAAGAGAGGAGGAGGGGTGAAGATGCGAGGGGGGTATTGAGACTTGTTATTCGCTCGGGGCATCCATCACTCCCTCCCTCAGTATCCGTCCATCTTTCTGTCTGTGTATCAGGGAGCCAGTGTTCACTCATCTCATCAAGCCAGTTCCTCAGTCAATGTGCATCTCTCTCTCTCTCTCTCTCTCTTTCTCTCTCTCTCTCTCTCTCTCTCTCTCTCTCTCTCTCTCTCTCTCTCTCTCTCTCTCTCTCTCTCTCTCTCTCTCTCTCTCTCTCTCTCTCTCTCTCTCTCTCTCTCCCATCCTAACTCTCCCTCTCTCCTTTGCATTCCCATCTTCCCTCCTCCTCCAGCCTTCTCTATTTCTCCTCTTCCCTCCCTGTCAGGGATTCAGCCACCCATCCAGCGGGAGAGTTTATGTCATCCATAATAAAGACCATTATCCTGCTTGAAAACACACCTCATGAAATATTGATCAGTATGAGTGTATGTATACCCTGTCTCCATGTGTGTGTGTTTATGCACTATTTATGTATGTAATATGCAACCTGTCCTAGCTAGGTTTCCATCCAATTGGCGACAGATCTTCAATGCGAAAATATGTGCATTTTCCCAACAGTGGTGTGTTTCACCGAACTGACTTGTTGCGGATAAAAGTCAGTGCGTGACTTTTTTCGCTTAAGTGTTCATGTACCAAATAAAAGTTCAATGTGTTTCTATTTCATTTTCAACTCTACTGACAGTTTTGTCACAAAAACGGATGTGTTAAATAGCTCATGTTTTCTTACTCTGGTCTTGGCACGTGCACTCTAGCCAACAGCTCGCAGATGTCAAACGGCAGTCAAGCATCAATCATCATGTCACCAGAATAAGACCCTCGATATTTACAGTGAGGGAAATAAGTATTTGACCCCTCTCAATCAGAAAGATTTCTGGCTCCCAGGTGTCTTTTATACAGGTAACGAGCTGAGATTAGGAGCACACTCTTAAAGGGAGTGCTCCTAATCTCAGCTTGTTACCTGTATAAAAGACCTGTCCACAGAAGCAATCAATCAATCAGATTCCAAACTCTCCACCATGGCCAAGACCAAAGAGCTCTCCAAGGATGTCAGGGTCAAGATTGTAGACCTACACAAGGCTGGAATGGGCTACAAGACCATCGCCAAGCAGCTTGGTGAGAAGGTGACAACAGTTGGTGCGATTTATTCGCAAATGGAAGAAACACAAAAGAACTGTCAATCTCCCTCGGCCTGGGGCTCCATGCAAGATCTCACCTCGTGGAGTTGCAATGATCATGAGATCTCAAGGCAGCTGGGACCATAGTCACCAAGAAAACAATTGGTAACACACTACGCCATGAAGGACTGAAATCCTGCAGCGCCCGCAAGGTCCCCCTGCTCAAGAAAGCACATTTACAGGCCCGTCTGAAGTTTGCCAATGAACATCTGAATGATTCAGAGGAGAACTGGGTGAAATTGTTGTGGTCAGATGAGACCAAAATCGAGCTCTTTGGCATCAACTCAACTCGCCGTGTTTGGAGGAGGAGGAATGCTGCCTATGACCCCAAGAACACCATCCCCACCGTCAAACATGGAGGTGGAAATATTATGCTTTGGAGGTGTTTTTCTGCTAAGGGGACAGGACAACTTCACTGCATCAAAGGGACGATGGACGGGGCCATGTACCGTCAAATCTTGGGTGAGAACCTCCTTCCCTCAGCCAGGGCATTGAAAATGGGTCGTGGATGGGTATTCCAGCATGACAATGACCCAAAACACACGGCCAAGGCAACAAAGGAGTGGCTCAAAAAGAAGCACATTAAGGTCCTGGAGTGGCCCATAGAAAATCTGTGGAGGGAGCTGAAGGTTTGAGTTGCCAAACGTCAGCCTCGAAACCTTAATGACTTGGAGAAGATCTGCAAAGAGGAGTGGGACAAAATCCCTCCTGAGATGTGTGCAAACCTGGTGGCCAACTACAAGAAATGTCTGACCTCTGTGATTGCCAACAAGGGTTTTGCCACCAAGTACTAAGTCATGTTTTGCAGAGGGGTCAAATACTTATTTCCCTCATTAAAATGCAAATCAATTTATAACATTTTTGACATGCGTTTTTCTGGATTTTTTTGTTGTTATTCTGTCTCTCACTGCTCAAATAAACCTACCATTAAAATGATAGACTGATCATGTCTTTGTCAGTGGGCAAACGTAAAAAATCAGCAGGGGATCAAATACTTTTTTCCCTCACTGTAAATATCGAGGGTCTTATTCTGGTGACATGATGATTGATGCTTGACTGCCGCCCTGTGAAGTTCATCATCATTTATTTAATCTGTAGCTTAATAAACTGAATGGTTTCCCGAGTTATAGTGGGAGGACCACACACCATATCATCGTGTGACTCCAAGTTTACTTTGATATAATGGATATTATATCAATATTTGCGCATAAAGGCATTTCCACCACCATTTCTCGCATAATTAATTTTACCAACGCATAAAGATCCCACCATGTCGAACGAAAATGTTTTGTCTGCATTTATAAAATTGTACCGAGACTTCCTGTTTCTATCACAGCTGTAGAGATTTATTTTATACGGTATGACTTTACTCATATAAAAACTGTAGATGGAAACGTGGTTAGTGATGTACACTGATTCATGTTATAGGCTCTTGTCAATCCACTTAAGTCAATCAATGTGTATGGGCCACATTAACTCTCTCTCTCTCTCTCTCTCTCTCTCTCTCTCTCTCTCTCTCTCTCTCTCTCTCTCTCTCTCTCTCTCTCTCTCTCTCTCTCTCTCTCTCTCTCTCTCTCTCTCTCTCCTCCCTCCCCCAGGTATTACATTCCCACTCCTCCATTATGCCTGTCTGTGGCTGCCACAGCCCCTCCCACCCTCAGGAAAGGCGAGCGTCCCCCACGCCCCTGCCCCCCCAGGAGGTGAGATGTCCTCCCCGGCGCCGTGCGGCCCTCTCCTCCCTGTCCCTGTCCCTCCTGGGCCTCCTGCTGTGCATGTTCCACCTGCCCCCCGCCTGTCACTCTCGCAGAGACAAGGGCGGGGGCGTGGCACACTACATCCCCATGGCCCAGCCCCCCCACCACCAGGTGCTGCCCAAGCTGGTGCAGGGCCTCAGCATCGCTGTGGTGCTGGTGGGCAACTCTAGCGAGGTGGCGTTGGCGGGCGCCCGGGAGAAGGACGACTTCCTGCACATGCCGCTGGCGCCCAACGTGGAGGTGCTCACCATGAATGAGACGGATCCCAAGAGCATCATCAAGAGCATCTGTGACCTGATGACAGAGCACTGGCTGCAGGGCGTGGTGTTCGGGGGACGATACGGATCAGGAGGCTATAGCCCAGATCCTGGACTTCATCTCGCACAGACACACATCCCCATCCTGGGGGTCCGCAGTGGCTCCTCCATGATCATGGCTGCCAAGGTACAGTGTGTGTGTTTGTGTGTGAGAGAGAGTGATAGAGAAATAAAAAAAATTGCAATGTTTTTATCTGTTTGTCTTGAACGTCTGTATTTCATTGTTGTCTTAAACAATTATCTCTTCAGGAGAGAGAGAGAGAGAGAGAGAGAGAGAGAGAGAGAGAGAGAGAGAGAGAGAGAGAGAGAGAGAGAGAGAGAGAGAGAGAGAGAGAGAGAGAGAGAGAGAGAGAGAGAGAGAGAGAGAGAGAGAGAGAGAGAGAGAGAGAGAGAGAGAGAGAGAGAGAGAGAGAGAGAGAGAGAGAGAGAGAGAGAGATACTGTCACCTCGGCATGACAGAGTTCCACTAGATCCCTCTATGGCTCATCCCCATGACATTTCTCACCCACCCCTTTTCGTTCTATTCACTTTAGCCATGTCTAATGGGATGAAGCAATCTGGTCCTGCTTTATCTTAGCCGGCTGGAATCCGCGTTTGGACCGTGCTGTTGGACTGGACTATTCTTTCTGCAGCATAATCAACTTTTATTCAGCCTGAACAAATACAGCTGTACGAAATGGCCTCCCAGAAACCCCTAGAATTTCAAACAGTCTCCAAAAAACACTGCCCGGAATGAGGTTGTCCGCTGGGCATTCCAACTGATGTCATGTGCTTACAGCACAACGGGTTCCATTGGGGATAAAACATGATCTCTGCTCACCCTTCCACGTTTGACCCTGCATCAACAGGGTCCACCAGTAAACATGACCCGCTATGACACACTAGGGCCACCAGTCAGCCATTCATCCCCCTCTATCCCCTCTCATTACACCATGGAGGATAGATGGCATTGGACAGTCAAATCACATTTACCTCACATCTCTATTGACACGTACAACATCCACTGGCCCTGCCCCTTGTGCCACGGCCATACATACAGTACATGTCACTGACCCCATAGTATATCCTACACACATATAAATCTTTATGATACACCACCCGCCCGTCTTATGCGTGTAAACATTATGTATTTTATTGCTTATAAAGAGGTAGATGGAGTATACATGCAGACTGAAGGTATAATTCATTAAGCACACGTGCCCTCCATGCGCCAGGAACTAAATGGATTTCCCAGGCCAGAAGCCAACACGGGGCCCAGGAGAGAGAAATGGAGCCACATCCAAGGCCATGCAAGTCTCCGTCTCCAAACGGATTTGTGTCTGTTGTTTAATGGGCTGAAACAATATTGGTTGAGAATATGGTAGAATAAGAGTGGGAGAAGGGAGAAGGGAGAAGGGAGAAGGGAGAAGGAGAAGGAGAGGGAGAAGGAGAGGGATGGTGAAAGAACAACCTCTCCTCCTGAGAGGTCATCTTGGGGGAAAGATGGACAGCAGGTGAGTGGAGAGAACAGAGATAAAGAAGCTAGCTGCTGGAAACGTAGCAGACAGAATGAGACAGCAATCAGACTGGAGGTGTGAAGGAGCAAGGAGAGGCCCCGTAGCTGGGAAGAGAAAAGGTAGAGAGAGAGTGAAGGAGGTCAAATAAAAGGTTGAAGCAGAGAGCTACAAAAATGTGGTGTAAGGCTTGGGGAACTATACTGAACAAAAATATAAACACAACATGCAACAATTTCAATGATTTTACTGAGTTACAGTTCATATAAGGAAATCAGTCAATTGAAATAAATAAATTAGGCCCTAATCTATGGATTTCTCATGACTGGGCAGGGGCGCAGCCATTGGTGGGCCTGGGAGGGCATAGGCCCACCCACTGGGGAGCCAGGCCCAGCCAATCAGAATGAGTTTTTCCCCATAAAATGGCTTTATTACAGACAGAAATACTCCTCAGTTTCATCAGCTGACCAGGTGGCTGGTCTCAGATGATCCTGCAGGTAAAGAAGCCGGATGTGGAGGTCCTGGGCTGACATAGTTACTCGTGGTCTGCGGTTGTGAGGCCGGTTGGACGTACTGCCAAATTCTCTAAAACAACACTTATGGTAGAGAAATGAGCATTCAATTCTCTGGCAACAACTCTGGTGACATTCCTGTAGTCAGCATGCCAATTGCACACTCCCTCAGAACTTGAGTCATCTCTGGCATTGTGTTGTGTGACAAAACTGCAAATTTTTCTTGATATGACACACCTGTCAGGTGGATGGATTATCTTGGCAAAGGAGAAATGCTCAGTAGCATGGATGTAAACAAATTTGTCCACAAAATTTTAGATAAATAAGCTTTTTGTGCGTATGGAATATTTCTGGAATCTTTTATTTCAGCTAATGAAACATTGGACCAACGCTTTACATGTTGCATTTATATTTTTGTTCAGTATAATAAGCCTAGGAGAATGGACAGACCGAGATGGGGGAATGGGAAATGTAAAAGAAGGTGTTTATCTCTCTCTCTCTCTCTTTCTCTCTCTCTCTTTCATACAAGGCCAAATGCCGCTGATGCAGTTGGCAAGGCAACCATTTGCTTACCTATACAGTAGGATCATAAGTGAGACAGAGAGCCGAGGGGGAATAAAATATTTTCATAGCTGATGTCTGGAATTGAAAACAGGAATGGTGCTGAAATAGTGCACAGATAGTATTTAGAGTGGATTTTGGTGTGTTGTTGTGAAATATACAGTATATACAGTGGGGAGAACAAGTATTTGATACACTGCCAATTTTGCAGGTTTTCCTACTTACAAAGCATGTAGAGGTCTGTAATTTTTTATCATAGGTACACTTCAACTGTGAGAGACGGAATCTAAAACAAAATTCCAGAAAATCACATTGTATGATTTTTAAGTAATTAATTTGCATTTTATTGCATGACATAAGTATTTGATACATCAGAAAAGCAGAACTTAATATTTGGTACAGAAACCTTTGTTTGCAATTACAGAGATCATACGTTTCCTGTAGGTCTTGACCAGGTTTGCACACACTGCAGCAGGGATTTTGGCCCACTCCTCCATACAGACCTTCTCCAGATCCTTCAGGTTTCGGGGCTGTCGCTGGGCAATACGGACTTTCAGCTCCCTCCAAAGATTTTCTATTGGGTTCAGGTCTGGGGACTGGCTAGGCCACTCCAGGACCTTGAGATGCTTCTTACGGAGCCACTCCTTAGTTGCTCTGGCTGTGTGTTTCGGGTCGTTGTCATGCTGGAAGACCCAGCCACGACCCATCTTCAATGCTCTTACTGAGGGAAGGAGGTTGTTGGCCAAGATCTCACGATACATGGCCCCATCCATCCTCCCCTCAATACGGTGCAGTCATCCTGTCCACTTTGCAGAAAAGCATCCCCAAAGAATTATGTTTCCACCTCCATGCTTCACGGTTGGGATAGTGTTCTTGGGGTTGTACTCATCCTTCTTCTTCCTCCAAACACGGCGAGTGGAGTTTAGACTAAAAAGCTCTATTTTTGTCTCATCAGACCACATGACCTTCTCCCATTCCTCCTCCGGATCATCCAGATGGTCATTGGCAAACTTCAGACGGGCCTGGACATGCGCTGGTTTGAGCAGGGGGACCTTGCGTGCGCTGCAGGATTTTAATCCATGACGGCGTAGTGTGTTACTAATGGTTTTCTTTGAGACTGTGGTCCCAGCTCTCTTCAGGTCATTGACCAGGTCCTGCCGTGTAGTTCTGGGCTGATCCCTCACCTTCCTCATGATCATTAATGCCCCACGAGGTGAGATCTTGCATGGAGCCCCAGACCGAGGGTGATTGACCGTCATCTTGAACTTCTTCCATTTTCTAATAATTGCAACAACAGTTGTTGCCTTCTCACCAAGCTGCTTGCCTATTGTCCTGTAGCCCATCCCAGCCTTGTGCAGGTCTAGAATTTTATCCCTGATGTCCTTACACAGCTCTCTGGTCTTGGCCATTGTGGAGAGGTTGGAGTCTGTTTGATTGAGTGTGTGGACAGGTGTCTTTTATACAGGTAACGAGTTCAAACAGGTGCAGTTAATACAGGTAATGAGTGGAGAACAGGAGGGCTTCTTAAAGAAAAAACTAACAGGTCTGTAAGAGCCGGAATTCTTACTGGTTGGTAGGTGATCAAATACTTATGTCATGCAATAAAATGCAAATTAATTACTTAAAAATCATACAATGTGATTTTCTGGATTTTTGTTTTAGATTCCGTCTCTCACAGTTGAAGTGTACCTATGATAAAAATTACAGACCTCTACATGCTTTGTAAGTAGGAAAACCTGCAAAATCGGCAGTGTATCAAATACTTGTTCTCCCCACTGTATATCATATATTTTTTTCATTGTGAAATTGAAACCAAGTGATGGGTGACGGATAGATGGATGGACCAAAGGCTGGTGTTATAGAGGAACAGAGGGAAGGTGCGACAGCTGGTGGGTCTCAGACAGTGTCACCCAGGAACGTGGAAAAATATGGTTAAGACGGAGAGAAGAGAAAGATGGATAGAGGGAAGCTGTACTCACATCTGTATCAATGAATAAGATGGAAGAGAGATAAGTGAGGGAGGAGCAAGTGCATTACTGTATGACAGAAGGAGAGAGTGATGGAAAGAGAGAAGAAAGGAGAGATGGAAGGAGAGAAGGAAAGAGAGATGGAAAGAGAGATGGAAGGAGAGAAGGAAAGAGCGATGGAAGGAGAGAAGGAAAGAGAGATGGAAGGAGAGAAGGAAAGAGAGATGGAAGGAGAGAAGGAAAGAGAGATGGAAGGAGAGAAGGAAAGAGAGATGGAAGTAATCAGATTGAAGCAGTTTGGGATAGATAGTTATTCGAGGGACTAGAGTAGCTGGTTCTTTATATTGCTACAGTATCTAGCTTACATACCAAACACTAAATGCAAACAGGAAAAGTAACCCAATGACCCCCGAGGAATCTAATCCAATATGAATCCCGGTCTCTACAAATTTTTTATCAGCACAATCAAACAACAGAAGACG